>NC_090650.1:17864654-18169654 GCF_040937935.1 Hyperolius riggenbachi
GCAGAGGGAAACCAACAGTGTTAGTGGTGGACAGGGGGGAGAGGTAGCAGAGTAGACAGGAGAGAACAGTTGTAAAACTTAGAAGTAAGTTTTTCTCGGGGAGCTGGGTGGACAGCCCTTGTCTCTGGGTAGCTGTGGAAGTTCGCAGAGGGACAGCTGAGATAATGGGTGAGGTTTTTGTTTGTCTTTCCTCCGCGCGTTCCCAGTCAGAGTTACTAACATGCTTGTAAATATCTGCATCTGTTATGTTGTTCAGCCAGCTCGTCTGTTGTTCGTCTCAGTAATAGCGCTGTAATAGTTCTGAGTTGTGGCTGAGATAAGCTGCAGATGAGTTGTGGAGAGAGGAGGAAAGCGAGTGTCTTTCTGTTTGTGAGATGTTCTGCTCGTTTCTCGCATTTCCAGTCGGTGCTGCTGCTAACATGTTTTTTCAATGTCTGTATTGTGTTGAAGTTCGAGCTGGGATGTTAACAGTTAAAACACTTACAGTGGTTTGGAGTCGTATAGCTCGCTCGGGCGGTTCTTAGTTATGTCTGTGATAGAGTGAGAAAGATTCCTACGTCTCTGGGGATCCGTATGTCTGATTGCAGTTCGGATTACAGCTGAGACGTGAAGGAATGCTGAGGCTGATTTTTGTGCACTGTGGATAGATGCTGTGTGTAACTATGCATAAAAAAATGTATGTTCTATTTGATTTTGTTCTTTCTCCTAAGATATAGGAAACGAGAGGCTGTTATGGGAGCAGCCATCTTAGCTGGCAGTCCAGGACTCAAAATGGCGGCAGTGGAGAGAGCCCGCCCCCGTGAGTCATGGCCCCCACACGTCATGGCAGGGGGGAGGAGGGGCTGGGGGATCCACGTCACGTCAGGCTGTGCTCGCGGCTCCGGGCAGAGCAGCTGAAAGGGAGGGGGGTAGAAATACAGAGACAGTCTACTGTGTGTCTCGGTTCTCAAAGTATTTCCCCAGAGCTTTTCCCTGGGTCCATGGAAAGGAATGCCAGAATAGGAAGTGTTTCCCAGCTGGGTGCAGGGACACACGTAGCAGTACAGATCAGAAATGGGTCTGTACTGTGTTGCTTATGGGATTATTCCTGTAAGTGGGGCACCTTAATGGGTGGTGCAGCATGAGTTCCCAATAGAGTATAGGGGGGGGGGGACAGTGCATCAGGGGGGTGCCGGAGTTGGAAAAAAGGGAGTGGACCAATTCGGGTTTCCGTCGCCGCTTCTGCAGAGCGGTAACGTTTTTTCCGGTTTTGTCGTGAACAGGGCCAGAGCTGGACTGAGAGGTCTATGCTGGGCTGGAGCTGTTTTTGTGTGCGTTTTTTTTCGAACCCCTGATTGGTCAAATATGTTTTTTCCAGCTCCTATCAATTGTAGCACAAAGAACAAGGACTGACAACAGTTCATGGGGCAATTATACAGATGATAAAATTGCCGTTTACAGAGTGACAGTGTATCAGTACGCTGTTTGCCATGTGACTACCTACCATGTGGGCATTCAGGGATCTGCATACAGGCATGCGACGCTGGTATGCTTAGCCCTGCACCCTGTGTAGTTTAAGTGCAAAGTGCTCCTTCCTACAGGGAGGCAGCCGTTTTTTTGTGAAGTCTGGGGGTGGTGGCACGGCAAACATTGGTCAGAGGGTACAACACACAGAACTTCTAGCAGAGCTGGTATCGCGATGAAGTTCTAGATAAGTAAATGCGATAATGAGTAAGAGCATTGCAGGCTCACCTGCAAAGCAGCATCAGGTGTGGCATCCGTAATCTGTGCATGCGACGGCCGCGCATGGACAGATAAGGGGGGATGTGGAGTGAGCTGCAATGGGGTGAGAGCTTCCAAAGGTGAAGCGAGCTTCCAAAGGTGAAGTCCGCGGGAGCATATTTTCACAGGTAAGTACTGAGGATAGTACTGAGGTAGGGGGGTGAAGTTTAACTCCAATCTAACAATAAGAGTAAACAGAGTTCATGAGAACCATAAAGCAACGAGATCAATTACGATATATATTGATCAATTTAAAGTGTAAAGAGTACAAGCCGCAGGGCGAATCCCAAATCATTAATAAGAATTGATTTGTTTGTATTTCGATTTCAGGTGTTTGGCAATATGGAATTGAGACAGATGCCGTGCTGGCAGCAAAGCTGGAGATGTCAGTCGGATACGCAAAAGGTTCCAGATGCCAATCTAAGCTTGGAGAACAGCGAGATTCCTGAGATTGGAAAGAGACTAAAACACGAGATTCCTGAGAGTGGAAAGAGACTAAAACACGAGATTCCTGAAATGGGAAAGAGACTAAAAACCGAGGTTCCTGAGATCGGAAAACGTCTAAAAAAACTGTCTGAGCAAAGCATAGTGCAAATTGCTAATGTTTTTCTTTCCCAAGGTGGTGCTTTTATAATGAGGAGTACCGTGCTGATGGTGATCCTAGGTTGCCATTTCGTCCTAGGAGAACGAAGAGAGGACATTCTCATGTATAATAAGGGGTTAATGAGAATGCAAGGCCCAAGCATGTTAATGTTTGGTGACAAAGGTACTAATCCTTTCACACCTCCCTCCGCTTGGCACAGACGGACCATGCAGGGACGGAGGAAAAGAGCACTTGTGCCAGGAGAAAGCAAATTTCATGGCACAAGGTGGGTGAAAGGTCTGAAGGGTCAGGTGTGCGGGCAGTGGGGATTGAATGGCAGTGTAAATCTGCGATTTAATACCACACTCCCAGAATCGATGCACCGATCCAAAGGTTTGTTAAAAGGTACATTGCAGTACAATGGGTACATGCAAAAGGTGGAGTGTGTGATTCAGGGGTACCTTGTCTTGGTTATGCAGAGTGAGATGGTTCCAGATTGGAGAGGAACGAGCAGGGGGCGTCAATTCTCTTACCAGAGAGGCGCAAGGGACAACATCACACTCTGGAGCTACCAACAGAGAGTGCCTCTGAAACAACTATACACACGTAAAGGCTGGAAAGCCAAGGGTGGGTGGTTCTCGAAACAAGAAGTAAAAATCGAGATCAAGCCACATTTCCAGGTGACAAAGAGGGTGGGGAGAGCGGTCCCGGGGGAGGGAAAGCCCACACAGGGAACCCCATTCACACCACACGGGTCACAACCGGGGACGATATTACACAGTCCATATGCAGCAGCTTATCCTCATGATAGATGGGTAAGTGAAGAGGTACTCTTAATCGAAAGATTGCAGAGAGTACAGTCTTCCCGACCTCAGGTACATATTGTGCCTCAGGATGTAAGGGGGGAAGAGGTCCAATCAGGACAGCTGGGGACATATTTTGTCAGCGAGAGATTGGACAAGGGGAGGTATATTAATTTTTCTGGAGAAGGATCTTTTGCATGGCAGCTTCGAGATGTTTGGGTGAACAAATGGAAACGGTGCAACATTCCTTTAGGCACCGCTACTAGAGATGAGCCGAAATTTTCGAAATTTCGAACTGCTTTTATTACGAATGCGAAATTTAACATTACGACCCAAATTCGTAATTAATTTTCAAATCGTAATTTACAATTTCGTAATCGAAATTTCACTCCCGTAATGACGAATTTCGTGTCTCAAACCGAAATTTTACTTTTTCAGGTTTGTAAGGGTTTCTATCCCTCTAGATGCCTAAAATGAATAGCACAGCCAGCTCCTCCTCCTCCTCCTCCTCCTCCCTCTCTCCCTCTCTCCCTCTCTCCCTCTCTCCCTCTCTCCCTCTCTCCCTCTCTCCCTCTCTCCCTCTCTCCCTCTCTCCCTCTCTCCCTCTCTCCCTCTCTCCCTCTCTCCCTCTCTCCCTCTCTCTCTCTCTCTCTCTCTCCCCCTCTCTCCCTCTCTCCCTCTCTCTCTCTCTCCCTCTCTCCCTCTCTCTCTCTCTCCCTCTCTCCCTCTCTCTCTCTCTCTCTCTCTCTCTCTCTCCAGAGATCTGTAGTATTTCAAAACCATACTCACATTCATGACATGTCCAGGGATCAAACCCAGGCCAACCACATGGAAGACAGCTATGCTCACCACCATACCACCAAACACACACTAAATAGACTGCTAACCTAAATCTTACTTGTAGACAGTCATATGAGACACATGCTGGGTGCAGGGCTTTGTGATTGGACCATGGACCATGCGATAGAGTGAGGTGCAAAAATGAAATCATGCCTAGCAGAGGATGGTTTCACAATGCTAAATGCTAGGCTGGCTGTGGTGCAATTGGTTAGTGCGTCTGGCTGGTAACAGCAAGGTTACAGGTTCGATTCCATCCAGGCATGTCTTTTCCTTTTGCGTTCAACAGTTGTCCAAACAGAGCCAACAGAGCCCCAGATAGCCATGTAGAGTTAGGTCACAGCTAGCCTGGCTGTGGTGCAATTGGTTAGTGTGTCTGGCTGGTAACAGCAAGGTTACAGGTTCGATTCCATCCAGGCATGTCTTTTCCTTTTGAGTTCAACAGTTGTCCAAACACCGAGCACAAAGTTTTGCATGCGTAAAGTTTTACGCACGCAAAATACCCCATGGGGTTCAATGGCGCAGCGCGCGCACGCAAAAGGAAAAGACATGCCTGGATGGAATCAAACCTGTAACCTTGCTGTTACCAGCCAGACACACTAACCAATTGCACCACAGCCAGGCTAGCTGTGACCTAACTCTACATGGCTATCTGGGGCTCTGTTGGCTCTGTTTGGACAACTGTTGAACGCAAAAGGAAAAGACATGCCTGGATGGAATTGAACCTGTAACCTTGCTGTTACCAGCCAGACACACTAACCAATTGCACCACAGCCAGGCTAGCTGTGACCTAACTCTACATGGCTATCTGGGGCTCTGTTGGCTCTGTTTGGACAACTGTTGAACGCAAAAGGAAAAGACATGCCTGGATGGAATCGAACCTGTAACCTTGCTGTTACCAGCCAGACACACTAACCAATTGCACCACAGCCAGGCTAGCTGTGACCTAACTCTACATGGCTATCTGGGGCTCTGTTGGCTCTGTTTGGACAACTGTTGAACGCAAAAGGAAAAGACATGCCTGGATGGAATCGAACCTGTAACCTTGCTGTTACCAGCCAGACACACTAACCAATTGCACCACAGCCAGGCTAGCTGTGACCTAACTCTACATGGCTATCTGGGGCTCTGTTGGCTCTGTTTGGACAACTGTTGAACGCAAAAGGAAAAGACATGCCTGGATGGAATCGAACCTGTAACCTTGCTGTTACCAGCCAGACACACTAACCAATTGCACCACAGCCAGGCTAGCTGTGACCTAACTCTACATGGCTATCTGGGGCTCTGTTGGCTCTGTTTGGACAACTGTTGAACGCAAAAGGAAAAGACATGCCTGGATGGAATTGAACCTGTAACCTTGCTGTTACCAGCCAGACACACTAACCAATTGCACCACAGCCAGCCTAGCATTTAGCACTGTGAAACCATCCTCTGCTAGGCATGATTTCATTTTTGCACCTCACTCTATCGCATGGTCCAATCACAAAGCCCTGCACCCAGCATGTGTCTCATATGACTGTCTACAAGTAAGATTTAGGTTAGCAGTTTATTTAGTGTGTGTTTGGTGGTATGGTGGTGAGCATAGCTGTCTTCCATGTGGTTGGCCTGGGTTTGATCCCTGGACATGTCATGAATGTGAGTATGGTTTTGAAATACTACAGATCTCTGGGGAGAGAGAGAGAGAGAGAGAGAGAGAGAGAGAGAGAGAGAGAGAGAGAGAGAGAGAGAGGGAGGGAGGGAGGAGGAGGAGGAGTTGGTTGGTTATTCATTTTAGGCATCTAGAGGGATAGAAACCTTTGCAAACTTTAAAATACTAAATTTCGTAATCGTAATTACGAAAATTTGCGAAAATTACGAAATTTCGATTACTGCTAAAATCGTAATTGTAGTAATTTCGCGAAATTTCGGAAATTCGTAATTAGGTCATTACGCTCATCTCTAACCGCTACTTCCTTAGTTCCCACCTCAACCCGTGTCTTACACCAGGACCTGAGAGGTCAACCTTTTTTGGTGCTAGACGGGGAGGTGAAGCAAGTAGAGTTGTCCTCATGCGGGCAATTCTTGCAGAAGTATCTGCATTGGCCGGGGCAAGCCAAATTTAGTGAAGAAGCCTGCAGGCTCAATAACGCAGAATGCGAGGCTACCATTCAAAAGATCCACCCTGAAGCCCAACCGATAGTTCCGGTGGCTGAAGGAAAGGTTTGGTTTTTTAACATAAGGTCTAATGATACATTCAAGGTATATTCTCATAATTGTTCCGATAAGGGGGAGTTTCCAAGGGGAACATATTGTGTGAGTGGAGATCCCATATGGATCCTGTCATCCAGGTTTGATGACGTTGTTTCTCAAATTGTTAAGAGAACTCGGAAGGTCAAAGCCTCACGGGTAGTTCCCGTCCTGAAAGAGAACACGACATGGGACAAAGGGGAACAGGTTTTGATCCAAGCCGACCACATTTTGTTAAAAGGTTAAACAAACAGTACACTAAGTTAGAGGTAAGATTTCACCATGATACAGGTGATCTTAACGAGGTAGAACACAAAAATGAGCAGGTGAGTTCCAGTCTGCCCTGGTGGACAAAGGTTCCGGTGATGTTCCAGGGACACTCGGACGGGGCATCTGCAGTTCCAAAGTTCTTTCTACACCCACTGGTCGTCTGGATGGGGATGACAACTTTAGGCATCATTGTCCAGGTGAGGTTGCGGGTTAAAATTACGTAAAATAAATTAACCTGGTCCAGAGATTGGTGCCTCATAAACAATCTACTGAACCAATAGTTTAAATTAAGGGATCTACAGGGTTACGGGTATAGGTTTAGTAGTACCTGTGATGGAGGTGATTGTATAAAGGCGCTCTTTTAGAAGGCACCTGGCACTGCTCCGTTTTGTAACAACCAAACGAGTTTCACTTTTCTGTGGTCATGCAAGTTTGTGAGTGATACGCAAGTGACGCAAATGCTGAGCATGTGGTATAGAGGGATTTAGAAGTAGGGCATCCCCAGAGAGCCTGGTTACAGGAAGACCAAGAGGTCTTGCTCTCTCTCTTCCAGGGGTAACCGCCTAGAGCAGAGAAGTTGTGTGAGCACGAACATCGAAAAGTGAAACATACAAGAAAGAAACCAGGTACTGGGAGGTTCAGACGCTGGGATCTGCGGGTCAAGCCGTTTTAGGGGGGATTGTTATAATTTAAGTAGGCCTCAGTTACTTGGCCTGAGTTTTATGTAAAAGGCTTGTCCACAGTGTATGCCTTTAAAATAGATAGAGGTTTGGTGATGCAGGCAGAGGCATCTCAGGGTCTGCGTGTAGCAGAAGATACACGCAGATACCAGGGGTGTATTTAGGGTTTGGGCTCCCCTAGGCACCCCAAACCTATGGCGTCCCCCCCCCCCCCCTCGAGGAGGGCGTTGGCGGCGCGGCAAAAAATGGGCGTGGTCATGGTCTGCAGTGGGCGTGTCCATAACATACAGTGGGTGTGGCCAATTAAAATTTCCTAGTAAGAGTGCAGCCCAAAGTCGGTGGGGCAGTAAAGTGACCCTCAAAAAAGCAAGTAGGAAATGTTCCCCCCCCCCCCCCCCAAAAAAAAAAAACAAACAAAAAAAAACACACATTAGCCAGTGTTCTCTCACACAAAATAGTGGTAGGTATTAGATTGTGAGCTCCCCTGAGAAAAGTCAGTAACAGGACTATGTTCTCTGCAAAGTGCTGCAGAAGATGCCAGTGCTATATAAATACACAATAATATGGTAGGACATTAGACTATGGTAGGATTAGATTGTAAGCTCCTCAGAGGATAGTCAGTGACATGACTATGTACTCTGAAGTACTGCTGAAGATGGCAGTACAATACAGTACAGTAGTATGGCAGCACAGTGGCGTAGTGGGTAACGCTCTCGCCTTGCAGCGCTGGGTTACCGGTTCAGATCCCAGCCAGGTCAACATCTGCAAAGAGTTTGTATGTTCTCCCTGTGTCTGTGTGGGTTTCCTTCAGACACTCTGGTTTCCTCCTACATCCCAATACCATATGATACAGATAAGTTAATTGACTTCCCACTAAAAATTGGCCCTAGACTACGATACATACATAGACGTATGCCTATGGTAGGGATCAGATTGTGAGCCCCTCTGAGGGACAGTTAGTGACAAGACAATACATACTCTGTACAGCGCTGCGTTATATGTTGGCGCTATATAAATTAGTATAAGTACAGTATAAAGTAGCCAGGTCTATAGGTGTCCCCAATATAGACATATAGGTGTCCCCAGTATAGATAGCCAGGTCTATAGGTATCTTCAGTTTAGGTAATAGTCATGGGCATAACTAGAAATCACTGGGCCCCCTTGCAAAAATTTGGATGCCCCCCCCCCCCCCTATAGGTGCCAAATAATCGTAATGGGGCAGTGTTTTACTATAAAATAATTGTAATGGGGCAGCATTTCACCATAAAATAATCGTACAGCAGCAATGTTTCACCAGAGAATAATCGCAATGAGGGCCACATTTCACCAGAGAACAAGCACAATGAGGGCCACATTTCACCAGAGAATAAGCACAATGAGGGCCACATTTCACCAGAGAATAATCGCAATCAGTGCAACATTTCAGCAGAGAATGATCGCAATGAGAGCCACATTTCACCAGAGAATAATCGCTATCAGAGCAACATTTCAGCAGAGAATGACCACAATGAGAGCTACATTTCACCAGAGAATAAGCACAATGAAGGCCACATTTCAGCAGAGAATAATCGCAATCAGTGCAACATTTCACCAGAGAATAATCGCTATCAGAGCAACATTTCACCAGAGAATAATCGCTATCAGAGCAACATTTCAGCAGAGAATAATCGCAATCAGTGCAACATTTCAGCAGAGAATAATCGCAATGAGTGCAACATTTCACCAGAGAATAATCGCAATGAGTGCAACATTTCACAAGAAAATAAACGCAATGAGTGCAATGTTTCACCAGAGAATAATTGCAATGAGTGCAAATTTCATCAGAAAATAATCGTATAGTGGGCAGCATTTCGGTGAGAGTTGGAAGGAGGGTTAGAGAGGGTGGGCAGAGAGAGAGACATAGGGTAAGCAGATAGACAGGTACAGAAAGTGTTAGGGCTGGTTCAAACGGACGCTTGCGGAACGCTTACCTCAAGCGTTCGGAATGTCTTGTTAAACGTTTGCACCGAGCTTTTACACGCGTTTACACAAACGCAGCGTTCGGGTCTCGATTTTCGCTTGCGTTCGTGGCCGCCCTGGAAGCTACATGTAGCTTCCAGGGGCTGCCAAACGCGACAGGTAATGTCCCCCTTGGGAGATAAAAACGCTGACCGCATCCGGACGCGACGGCTGCTGAAAGCCTGACCGCGCAGCAGCCACCGCACGTCATCAAACGTGACGCCGCGCAGACGTCCGTGTGAACCAGCCTTGACAATATTCAAGAGAGGAGTATGGGCAAAAGGAACACACCAGAGCATTGTACATTACCTCCTCCCCTTCTGTCATGTGTCTGGCTGGCAGGCTGTCTCTGTGCACTCTGCTGGGCTGGCTATGGCAGCTATGTCCCTCTGGGTGTCTGTAAGGCAAGCTAGAGGCTGTCACTGGCAGGCTCGGGCTGCAGCTCCTCTCTCTGCTGTCATGGCTGGCTGCTCAATCATTTACTCGCTCTGTCTCCTCGTCTCTGTCCAGCTCTGGTATTTCCCGCCGGTGCCACACATGGTGAAGATGCAGAGACGTCAGGCCAGCGTGAGTACGCCTGATGTCTCTCTCAGCATCAGGGAGCTGAAGGGGGAGCGGGGGAGGAGGCCAAAGCCTCACAACTTCGGCTGCTCTTTGAGCCTCAGGGTCTTTCTCAGTTATGTGGTTGGCAGCGAGTGGAGTTCTAGGAGCCTCTGTGACCTGGGCTGGGTAGCTGGTGGCCTGCTGCCTAGGCTGGGTGGCTGGGGCCTGCTGCCTGTGACCTGGTGGCCTGCTGCCTGGGCTGGGCGGCTGGGGCCTGCTGCCTATGACCTGGTGGCCTGCTGCCTGGGCTGGGTGGCTGGGGCCTGCTGCCTGTGACCTGGCGGCCTGCTGCCTGGGCTGGGCGGCTGGGGCCTGCTGCCTGTGACCTGGAGGCCTGCTGCCTGGGCTGGGCGGCTGGGGCCTGCTGCCTGTGACCTGGAGGCCTGCTGCCTGGGCTGGGCGGCTGGGGCCTGCTATCTGTGACCCTGGGGTAGCTGGTGGCCTGCTGCCTGTGACCCTGGGCTGGGATAGCTGGTCGTGGCCTGCTGGCTGCTGCCTGGGGCCTGCTGCCTGTGACCCTGGGCTGGGATAGCTGGTGGTGGCCTGCTGGCTGCTGCCTGGGGCCTGCTGCCTGTGACCCTGGGCTGGGATAGCTGGTGGTGGCCTGCTGGCTGCTGCCTGGGGCCTGCTGCCTGTGACCCTGGGCTGGGGTAGCTGGTGGTGGCCTGCTGCCTGGGCAGCTGGGGCCTGCTGCCTGTGACCCTGGGCTGGGGTAGATAGTAGGTAGCTGGTGGCCTGCTGCCTGGGCGGCTGGGGCCTGCTTCCTGTGACTCTGGGCTGGGGTAGCTGGTGGTGGCCTGCTGCCTGCGACCCTGGGCTGGGGTAGCTAGTAGGTAGCTGGTGGCCTGCTGCCTGGGCAGCTGGGGCCTGCTGCCTGTGACGCTGGGCTGGGTAGCTGCTGGTGGTCTGCTGCCTGAGCGGCTGGGGCCTGCGACCCTGGGCTGGGGTAGCTGGTGGCCTGCTGTTCTGCCTGTGACCCTGGGCTGGGGTAGCTGGTGGCCTGCTGTTCTGCCTGTGACCCTGGGCTAGGGTAGCTGGTGGTTGCCTGCTGTGCTGCCTGGGCGGCTGGGGCCTGCTGCCTGCTGCCTGTGACCCTGGGCTGGGGTAGCTGGTGGTGGCCTGCTGTGGTGCCTGGGGTCTGTGACCCTGGGCTAGGGTAGCTGGTGGTGGCCTGCTGCCTGGGCCTGCGAGTGACCCTGGGCTGGGGTAGCTGTTGGTGGCCTGCTGGGGTCTGTGACCCTGGGCTGGGGTAGCTGTTGGTGGCCTGGGCGGCTGGGGTCTGTGACCCTGGGCTGGGGTAGCTGTTGGTGGCCTGCTGTGCTGCCTGGGCGGCTGGGGTCTGTGACCCTGGGCTGGGGTAGCTGGTTGTGGCCTGCTGCCTGGGCTGGGCGGCTGGGGCCTGCGAGTGACCCTGGGCTGGGGACTGGAGTAGCTGTTGGTGGCCTGCTGTGGTGCCTGGGCGGCTGGGGTCTGTGACCCTGGGCTGGGGTAGCTGGTGGTGGCCTGCTGCCTGGGCTGGGCGGCTGGGGCCTGCGAGTGACCCTGGGCTGGGGACTGGGGTAGCTGTTGGTGGCCTGCTGTGGTGCCTGGGCGGCTGGGGTCTGTGACCCTGGGCTGGGGTAGCTGGTGGCGGCCTGCTGTGCTGCCTGGGCGGCTGGGGCCTGCTGCCTGTGAGTGACCCTGGGCTAGGCTAGGCGAGGCGAGGGTGCTTGCTGGGTACCTCTGGCTGCCTGGCTCCTGGCTGGGTAGCTGTGGCGGCTGGGCTGGGTAGGGTAGCTGTGGCGGCTGCTGGGCTGGGTTGGTAGCTGTGGTGGCTGGGTAGCTGTGTCTGGGCAGCGGCGGCGGCGGCTGCTTCACGTGGCTCCAGACTCCAGTCCCGACCCGACCACCTCGTTGCTGCTGTCCTCCAGTCCTCCTGCCGCCTGCGTGATCTAAAATGGCGGCGAGGGAGGAGGAGGAGGAGTCACTTTTTCCGGGCTCGGCTATGGGGGGGGCGGAGCATATGACGGAGGCCAATGTATCCATGCTGGCTGGCTGCCTGCCTCTCTCAGAGTCTCTCAGACTCAATGTCAAGCCACGCCCCCCCTCCCCGTACGTGTGCAAGTGGCTGCCTCCCTCCTCTCTGCTCTGGGCTGGCTGGCACACAGACAAAACCATGGTGGCGGCGGCGGCGGGGGGGAGCGCCGAGCGCTTGCAAAATAACTGTAAGTGGTGATGCAGCGGCGCTCCCCCCCCTCCAAAAAAAAATAATAATAAAAAAAAAAATTATGTCACAAGGGGAAAAAATTTTAAAAATTTTTTTTTTATTTAAACCCAGTCGCCACCCGCCCCCCCGCCCCCGAGGACCCGCCCATGGCACCGGCCCACGGGTGCCTCTTAATAGATACATCCCTGGCAGATACTGAGAACATGTTCCTAAGAGAAGGCCATCGGACTACTCTGACCTCAACCACAGGAACAGAAAACATTGGCCATGTTTACTAAACATCCACGGTTCTGCATCTGGGTCAAGTGCCTCATTGATTATTAATCGAGTAGGCGGGTATGATGACACCACGAGTGGGTCCACCAATAGACTGATATAGGGGGTGGTGAAGATGATGTCATATTTAACTCTTTCCTAGTCGGTATTAAATCTGGAGCGAGCGATGGGGAACTCACTTCTGCTTCTTCCTTCCGCACTAGCTCGCAATACTGACTGGAACCCAATTATTTCTTTAAGCATGTTCTTCCTTTATGTAATCTGATATAAGGTCTGCTGTACATAGGTAGTTAGTGGAACGTAGGTTAGCAAGAAGTGCCTGAGTGACTTCAGTAGGGAGTCTAATCATGAGCTTGTAACGCAACATGAAGATTGGCATGGCTAGGATATGATGAATGTATCTATCTGTATTTCTGTAGTCCTGAATAAATAACGTAAACATTTAAGAAACCTGAGAAAGTCTATCTACTGTTTGCTGTGTGGAGAGTCAAGTGATCTCACAGTCTGTGAGACGATGGTGTCGAAGCAAGGTGATAAGAACAGTTTATAACACTTTGCACACCTGTCCAATCAGCTGCCACTGGTCCCCAGTAATGTAGTCCAGTGGCCCTATTCTGGAGGAAGATGTCTGAGACAGGTATAGCTTGACCGGCCGCCATTCGCTGCTCCCACAACCTCTCCAGCATGTGGAGGGTGGAGTTCCACCGCGTCAGACAATCGGAAATAAGCCGGTGCTGCGGCAGGCTATGGCGCACTGCAGCAGTTTCAAGGCCCCGGTGGCAGTTGTGGAGCGACGGATGTGGGCTGACACTTTTCGTGCTGAGGCCACAGCGTCCTTCAACCCATCAAAAGTGCGTAAAAATGTCTGAACTACAAGGTTGAAGACGTGGGCCAAGCAAGGTAAGTGAGTGTAGTCACCTTGGGAAATGGCGGCCAGCGTGTTGGCACCATTATCAGACACCACTGCACCTGTCTCCAGTTTTCAGGGGGTCAGCCACTGCCGAATCTGATCCTGTAAGGCTGCAAGGTTTACAGATTCGTTTGCCTGTTCTCATCCATGGATTCCAGTTTCAGCACTGCTTGGCAACGATGGTGCTGCAGACCAGTATAGGAGCGGGACCACTTGCTGGGAGGCTCAGCAACGGCAGACTGGCCTTGGACAGAACAGGTAGCAGAGGGAAGTAGAACAGGCCTCCCCTTCAACCCACGTGGCGGCACCACCAGTTGAGATGCCCCAGATCTTGCACCCTCCTCAGCAGCACCATGGAGGGTGACCCAATGGGCGGTAAAAGTTAGATACTTTCCCTGCCCTTGCCTGCTGCTCCAGCCATCCATAGTGAAGTGCACCTTGCCATCGACAGCGTGATCCATAGACCGTCCGACACACTCCACAATGTGCCGGTGAAGGGCAGGGATAGCATTCCTGGCAAAAAAATGGTGGCTGGGGATCCGCCATTGTGGAGCAACACTGTTCATTAGTATGTGGAAGGGGGCACAGTCCACAAACTGGTAGGGCAGCAGCTGTTGGCCCAACAGCCTTTCCAGGAGTGCATTATTTTTCACAACAAACGGATCACTTGCAGGGAGCATCCGTTCCTTTCCAACATTTCTGGCACAGAGGCCTGACGCTGGAATATTGGTGACTCAGAGGAAACCAACAAGGGTGATGATGAGGTGCTTGCCGAGGTCTGGAGCCCTCTTCCAGCCTGGCATGCTGAGGGATTTGAAGTATAATGGGACTGAGCAGGTTGGATAGGGACAGGACGACTAGAAAAAGAAGAGGAGAGGCCTGTTGCTGCTGCTTTTCCTCCACCCATCTTATTGTAATTTTTTACATATTCGAACTCCCGTCTGTAGTGGTTGCGCAGATGGCTTATCAGCCCTGAAGTGCCGAACCCGGTGCTCGATTTGCCTCTGCTCACCGTTTTACGGCACACAGAACAGACTGCCCTGCATTCATCCTCTTCCAAAACAGTAAAATAATTCCATGATGGGGACGTGCGTGCACGTGGAGCAGTGGTGCGAGTGGTGCGACCTGTTCTAGCACGCCGATGCTCAGCATTGGACTGGTGGGTACTGACAGACGGGAAAGCACTTGCAGGCTGCTGGCTAACTGTCTGCTCTGTTTCTCCATGCTGCTCATACCTGCTAGTGTCTAACCCACCAGATGGCGACCACGTTGGATCACCTGCCTCATCATACAAATTATCATCCAGTTCAACCAAATCACTGGAACCCATAAGTGACTCTTCTGGTCCCTCCACCTGGCCACCAAACACCTCTGTAGTTGATTGGTGGTGATGTTGACTGGTGACACTGGATGAAGAAAACACAGGGGCCATTTCTGTCACCACAGAACCCACCACTACCTGGGAGCTTGGTGCCATGGTCTCCTCCAATGCCTCCTCCCAATCCTTCTCCACATCTCTCTCATCGATGTAGGTGTACTTTACTTCTGGAGCTGAGTACTGGGAAGAAACAACCTCGTCAAGAGAAGCAGCTCCGGTCGGGTTATGGTCATGAGGAACCTGGCCACTACTGGTGCTGCTGCAACTAGCTTCAAGTCCCTCAGACTGGATAGAGGGTTCCTGATCTAAATAATCGACAACTCTCTATGCCTGCTGCTCTGTCAAAATTTTCCTGCGTGTGAACACAGGGAAGACATCTCTGATCAGGGGGGAACGCTTCCTGCTGCTGCTGCTGCCACCCTCCACCTGATCAGGTACTTGACGTGATCCACCAACACCACCATCACTCCATTTTCTTTTAGGAGTGGCAGGAAATTGCTGCTGCTCTCGCTCCATCGTTTTGGGTTGGGGCCACAAACTTAATTGGAGCAGGGGTATGAGCGACAGAACAGATAAGAAAATAAATTAAAGAAAACAAAAATACAAAAAAAAAAATGAACTTAGAAAACAAACAATTTGAATTCCGCGGAATTCGGTGAGCATCCCTAGAGGACACCAAGGAAGACTATGGGGGACTGGAAGGCAAGTAATGAAGGTAAGTAATGATCCTCCCCCCCCCCCCCCCCCCCCCCCGTCCATCTCTTTTTCACATGAACACTGTGTTAGTCTGGAAAAGGGACCCCCATTCTTGATCACAGCTCAATATCGGCTGGAAATTTCTAAAGGCTTTCTGCCAATTTGTAATTTGCCTATCAGTGATGTTTACTATATTCCTGACAAGCTACCGACAACAAGACAGAAGCTGTCACTTCCATGCCTAGAAATTAACTCTTAAAGCGGAATATAACCCAGCATTTCAACTTTGCTCTAAAACATTATTTACAGCATATTATATGCAACCAGCATTTTTTTTTTACTAGACCAGCATTGGAAGGGTTACACACAGGGCTTTAAAGTTCTTGGAGAGAAATGCTCCCAGCAGCCGAAGTTTAGATAGATGCATTTAAGTAAACACAATGTAACAAGTGGTGAATGTTACACACCCTCTGGCTGTCCTCCAGCTCCTGCACAGTCAGAGAGTGTGTGTCACATTCCACACTTGTTACATTGTGTTTACCTAAATGTATCTATCTAAACTTCGGATGCGTCTGCATTTCTCTCCACGGAAATTTGAAGCTCTGTGTGTAACCCTTCCAATGCTGGTCTAGTAAAAAAAAAAAAATGCTGGTTGCATATAATATGCTGTAAATAATGTTTTAGAGCAAAGTTGAAATGCAGGGTTATATTCCGCTTTAAGAGTTAATTTCTAGGCATGACAGTGACAGCTTCTGTCTTGTTGTGGGTAGTGATGCTCAAATACCCCTTTTTAAAATTCGAGTTTGGTCGAATTCGAATAGTAAATTATTCGAGGTCAGTCGAATATTCGAGTCGAATAATTTTTACTATTCGATTCGACCTCGGACTTCGAGCTCACTATTTGAGTCGGTATTCGAGCTAACTATTCGAGCTGACTATTCGAATTGGCCTTAAATAGCTTCCCAACACTTGTTTTGAGGGTTAATGATGCAAGAAACATATTTTTTTCCAAGTGACAACAGCAAGTGATTATGTGGGGATGTTCCTTTAAAAAAAAAAAAGGTGAAAAGAGAAGTTGTGTCCAGAATTTTGTTCAGTACTGTATATACTTCTTCTTCTTCTTCTTCTTTATCTTCTATATCTTCTTCTTCTTCTTCTATATCTTCTTCTTCTTCTTCATCTTCTTCTTCTTCTTCTTCATCTTCTTCATCTTCATCTTCTTCATCTTCATCTTCTTCATCTTCTTCATCTTCATCTTCTTCATCTTCTTCTTCATCTTCTTCATCTTCTTCATCTTCATCTTCTTCATCTTCTTCATCTTCATCTTCTTCATCTTCTTCTTCTTCTTCTTCTTCATCTTCTTCTTCATCTTCTTCATCTTCTTCTTCATCTTCTTCATCTTCATCTTCTTCATCTTCTTCTTCATCTTCTTCATCTTCTTCATCTTCATCTTCTTCATCTTCTTCTTCATCTTCTTCATCTTCATCTTCTTCATCTTCTTCTTCTTCTTCTTCTTCTTCTTCTTCATCTTCTTCTTCATCTTCTTCATCTTCTTCTTCATCTTCTTCATCTTCATCTTCTTCATCTTCTTCATCTTCATCTTCTTCATCTTCTTCTTCATCTTCTTTATCTTCTTCATATTCATCTTCTTCATCTTCTTCTTCATCTTCTTCATCTTCATCTTCTTCATCTTCTTCTTCTTCTTCTTCATCTTCTTCTTCATCTTCTTCATCTTCTTCTTCATCTTCTTCATCTTCATCTTCTTCATCTTCATCTTCATCTTCATCTTCTTCATCTTCTTCTTCATCTTCTTCTTCTTCTTCTTCTTCTTCTTCTTCATCTTCTTCTTCATCTTCTTCATCTTCTTCTTCATCTTCTTCATCTTCATCTTCATCTTCTTCATCTTCTTCTTCATCTTCTTCATCTTCTTCATCTTCATCTTCTTCATCTTCTTCTTCATCTTCTTCATCTTCATCTTCTTCTTCTTCTTCTTCTTCTTCTTCTTCTTCTTCTTCATCTTCTTCTTCATCTTCTTCATCTTCTTCTTCATCTTCTTCTTCATCTTCTTCATCTTCTTCTTCATCTTCTTCATCTTCTTCTTCATCTTCTTCATCTTCTTCTTCTTCTTCATCTTCTTCTATATCGTCTTCTTCGTCACTTATTTCTCTTTTCTTTTTTTTTTTTTTAAAGAAATGCAGCTATTTTTGAGCGTAACAACAAATAGCTGGTGGCGCACGCATGTTGGAAGCGCCATTGTATGTGCTCCCTGGCAGTGGAAACACACAGACAGCAGGAGGTAAATTTAGCAGCAGGAGGAGGAGGATGAGTGTGTGGCAGCATGCAGTCAATGAGGCAGGCAGCGTGACATAATAGCCCTGGTACCTAGCGGTGATACCATGGCTGTAAATAAACACAACAGGAGGTCCCAGACAGCGGTCGTGCAGCCCACATTGTGTCCAATACACAACTGGGACAACACAGTTTTCAACCCGGGCACCTCCGAAAAATTAAACCTTTTTTTGTAATGGTTTTGTAGTTTTGGTTTTACAACCAATTACACAGATATATAGCTATTTTTTGACGTAATAGCTGGTGGCAGAGTGGCAGCAGAAGGTAAATCTGTGTACCCTGGCGGTGGGAAACACAGACAGACAGCAGCAGCAGCAGGAGGAGGAATGGAGGAGAGTAATTATGTGAGCAGCTATTGTTTGACGTAATAGCTGGTGGCAGTGTGGCAGCAGAAGGTAATTCTGTGTACCCTGGCAGTGGGAAACACAGACAGACAGCAGCAGCAGGAGGAATGGAGGAGTAGTGTGAGTGTGGCAGCAGGTAGGCAGCGTGACATAATAGCCCTGGTACCTAGCGGTGATACCAGGGCCGTAAATAAACACAACAGGAGGTCCCAGACAGCGGTCGTGCAGCCCACATTGTGTCCAATACACAACTGGGACAACACAGTTTTCAACCCGGGCACCTCAGAAAAATTAAACCTTTTTTTTTTTTTAATGGTTTTTTGGTTTTTGGTTTTACAACCAATTTAGCTATTTTTGGACGTAATAGCTGGTGGCAGAGTGGCAGCAGAAGAAGGTAATTTTGTGTACCCTGGCAGTGGGAAACACAGACAGACAGCAGCAGCAGGAGGAGGAATGGAGGAGTAGGCGAGCAGCTATTGTTTGACGTAATAGCTGGTGGCAGAGTGGCAGCAGAAGGTAAATCATCTGTGTACCCTGGCAGTGGGAAACACAGACAGACAGCAGCAGCAGCAGCAGGAGGAGGTATGGAGGAGCAGTGTGAGTGTGGCAGCAGGTAGGCAGCGTGACATAATAGCCCTGGTACCTAGCGGTGATACCAGGGCCGTAAATAAACACAACAGGAGGTCCCAGACAGCGGTCGTGCAGCCCACATTGTGTCCAATACACAACTGGGACAACACAGTTTTCAACCCGGGCACCTCAGAAAAATTAAACCTTTTTTTTTTTTTAATGGTTTTTTGGTTTTTGGTTTTACAACCAATTTAGCTATTTTTGGACGTAATAGCTGGTGGCAGAGTGGCAGCAGAAGAAGGTAATTTTGTGTACCCTGGCAGTGGGAAACACAGACAGACAGCAGCAGCAGGAGGAGGAATGGAGGAGTAGGCGAGCAGCTATTGTTTGACGTAATAGCTGGTGGCAGAGTGGCAGCAGAAGGTAAATCATCTGTGTACCCTGGCAGTGGGAAACACAGACAGACAGCAGCAGCAGCAGCAGCAGGAGGAATGGAGGAGTAGTGTGAGTGTGGCAGCAGGTAGGCAGCGTGACATAATAGCCCTGGTACCTAGCGGTGATACCAGGGCCGTAAATAAACACAACAGGAGGTCCCAGACAGCGGTCGTGCAGCCCACATTGTGTCCAATACACAACTGGGACAACACAGTTTTCAACCCGGGCACCTCAGAAAAATTAAACCTTTTTTTGTAATGGTTTTGTAGTTTTGGTTTTACAACCAATTACACAGATATATAGCTATTTTTTGACGTAATAGCTGGTGGCAGAGTGGCAGCAGAAGGTAAATCATCTGTGTACCCTGGCAGTGGGAAACACAGACAGACAGCAGCAGCAGCAGCAGCAGGAGGAATGGAGGAGTAGTGTGAGTGTGGCAGCAGGTAGGCAGCGTGACATAATAGCCCTGGTACCTAGCGGTGATACCAGGGCCGTAAATAAACACAACAGGAGGTCCCAGACAGCGGTCGTGCAGCCCACATTGTGTCCAATACACAACTGGGACAACACAGTTTTCAACCCGGGCACCTCAGAAAAATTAAACCTTTTTTTTTTTTAATGGTTTGTTTGGTTTCGGTTTTGCAACCAATATAGCTATTGTTTGACGTAATAGCTGGTGGCAGAGTGGCAGCAGAAGAAGGTCATTCTGTGTACCCTGGCAGTGGGAAACACAGACAGACAGCAGAAGGGCAGTACACAGCAGCCCACTGTAGGTGTAAAATGTGTGGCTGCAGGCGACGTAATAGTCAAAGTGAACCAGGCTGGCTTAGTGAGCAGGAGCCAGGAGGTGGTAAAGGGTGGTAAGGCACATTAACGATGGTTCCGGCAGCCAGTTCATGTCCCCCTCTCGCCGACAACAGGGGCCAGGAACTCGCCTTCCACCCACGCCTGGTTCATCTTGAGAAACGTCAGTCTGTCCACAGACTTGTGAGACAGACGTGAGCGTTTCTCGGTGACCACGCCACCAGCTGCACTGAAGCAGCGCTCGGACAGCACGCTGGAAGGGGGGCAGGACAGCACTTCCAGGGCATACTGCGCTAGCTCGCTCCAGATCTCCATGCGCTTGACCCAATACTCCATGGGATCAACAGGGGCATCGCTGTCAAGCCCGCTGTACGACCCCATGTAGTCAGCCACCATGCGGGTCAGGCGCTGGCTGTGACCGGAGGAGGATGCTGCTGCATGCATCTCCTCTCTAGTCACTGCTGCCGGAGCCTCTACAGTCCTGTAGAGCTCGTGGCTGAGAGACAGCAGGTCTGTGGGGCGCTTGCTGCTGCTGGATGCAGGCACCTGCTGCTGCCTCTGTGCTGGCTGCTGGACAGTGGGGGTGGAAGGCTGGGGGAAGGCTTCCTCCAAGCGCTCAACAAGGGCCTGCTGCAAGCTCCTTATTTGTTGCGCTGGGTCTCCTCCTGCAGGCGGCAGGAACTGGCTCAACTTCCCCTTGAGGCGTGGGTCCAACATCATGCTGATCCAGATGTCCTCCCTCTGCTTCATCTGGATCACCCTGGGGTCCCTGCGCAGGCACGCCAGCATGTGCGCTGCCATTGGGAAGAGGCGGGCCACGTCTGCTGGCACATCGACGTCAGTGCTGTCCTCATCCTCCTCCTCTGCCGCCTCATCCTCTCTCCACCCCCGCACCAACTCAGCTGCGCTGTGCTGATCCCCCTCATCAGCAGCCAGGTCAGGGACCTCCACCAAGTCCTCCTCCTCCTCCCCCTCAGAGGTGGACTGCGCAGCTGGTTGCCGCTCCTGCTGGTCCAAGGCTGCCGCTCCCTGTTCCAGCAAACCATCGAGGGCCCTGTTCAGCAGAGAAACCAGGGGCACCCACTCGCAGACCATAGCATGGTCCCTGCTCACCATGTTTGTGGCCTGCAGGAAGGGAGCCAGCACAAAGCACACCTGCTGCATGTGCCTCCAGTCATCATCGGGGACGATGGACGGGATGTTGCTGGTCTTGTCCCTTCTCCGAGCTGCGGAAACAGTGGCCAGGGCAAGGTACTGGTTGACAGCGTGCCTCTGTTCAACCATACGCTCCAACATCGCCAGGGTGGAGTTCCAGCGAGTCGGAACGTCAATGATCAGCCGATGGCGTGGCAGATCCAGCTCCTTTTGCACGTCTTCCAGGCTCGCACAGGCTGCAGCCGAGCGCCGGAAGTGACGCACAACATTCCTTGCCGTTTCCAGCAGTTCGCCCATCCCCTGGTAGGTGCGCAGGAACTTCTGCACCACCAGGTTCAGCACGTGGGCAAGACAGGGGATGTGGGTCAGGTTTCCCCTGTCTATGGCAGCAACCAGATTGGCCCCATTGTCGGACACCACCTCTCCGACTCTGAGGCCTCTGGGGGTCAGCCAAATCCTCTCCTGCTCCTGGAGTTTGGCCAACACGTGGGCTGCCGTCAGCTTGGTCTTGCCAAGGCTGACCAAGTGCAGCAGCGCTTGGCAGTGGCGGGCCTTCACGCTGCTGCTGAGGCGGGGGGTTTGGCCAGGTGTGGCGGAGGATGGCAGAGGATCGGAGGAACCCGCTGCAGTTCCCCTGACCCTGCGGGGTGGCACCACCCACTGTGTTGCTGCTGCTGCTGCTGCTGTGCCCGCTGCTGCTCTCCCATCCTCACCCCCTTCCACCAAGCTGACCCAGTGGACAGTGAAGGACAGGTAGCGGCCTGTCCCGAAGCGGCTGCTCCAGGAGTCCATGGTGACGTGGACCCTTTCACCAACCGCGTGCTCCAGCCCTCGCTCCACATTGGCCATCACAAAGCGGTGCAGTGCTGGAATGGCCTTGCGGGAGAAAAAGTGTCTGCTGGGGAGCTGCCAGTCTGGGGCTGCACAAGCAAGCAGCGCCCGCATGTCGCTCCCCTCCTGCACGAGCGTGTACGGCAGGAGTTGGGAGCACATGGCCCGTGCCAGCAAGCCGTTCAGCTGCCGCACGCGACGGCTGCTGGGAGGCAGAGCCCTAACCACCCCCTGGAAGGACTCGCTCAAAAGGCTCTGGCGTGGCCTTTTGCTGACACGGGAATCACCAGACACAGCGGAGGAGGCCACTGAGGACTGGCTGCCAGAACAGGCCTCAGTGTCGGCGGCAGGAGTTGCAGAGGGGGGAGGAGCAGTGCGTTTCCGCACTCCTGCTGGTGCTGCTGGAGGAGCAGGAGGGCGGGTGGCTGCTGTTGCTGCTGCTGAAGGCTGTGCAGTGATGGGTGTGGTGCCACTGCCAGCACCAGATGCCTTCAGCCTCTGGAACTCCTCATGCTGGTGGAAATGTTTAGCCGCAAGGTGGTTGATCAGCGAGCTGGTGCTGAACTTTAAGGGGTCTGCACCTCTGCTCAACTTCAGCTGACAGTGGTTGCAAGTGGCGTACTTGCTGTACACAGTGGGCATGGTGAAAAAGCGCCAGATTGGTGACAGAAACATCCCCCTACGGCATGGAAGCGCTGCTGCCTGTCTCCCTGTGGTGGTTGGGGGGGGGGCTTGGGTGCGGCTGGTGGTGGTACTGGCTGATGCTGCTGCTGCTGCTGCTGAGCCTGAGACACCAGCAGGCTGTGGGTCGCTGCCAATGCTTGCAATGATGCGCCTCCTTGCAAGGCCCACAAGCGCATCCTCCTCCTCCTCCGAGCTGCTGAGGACGACATCCCCTGGAGGTGGTGGCACCCAGTCTCTGTCTGTCACCGGGTCATCAACATCATCCTCCCCCTCCTCAAACATGTCCTGCTGGGATGATGACCCCCCAAACTCCTCTCCTGATGCATGGATGGGCTGCTTGACTGTCGCCACAGTCTTGCTGTCCAATCCCTCATCCCCCAAAGTGCCCATCAGCATCTCCTCCTCAAAATCGCCAACAACAGCAGACAATTGACTCATCATGCCTGGGGTCAAAAGAGTGCTGAATGAGAGGTCGGCGACTGACGGTGAACTGGCCTCCTCCCCAGACCCTGCTGGGCGGCTGCTGCGAACAGGGGTGGTGGTGGTGGTGGTGGTGAGGGTGGAGGCCTCGGATGCAGAGCTGATGGCGGGCTGCTCATCCTCCGTCATGAGTTGCACCACAGTGTCTGCATCCTTTTCCTCAATGGGACGTTTCCGACCCGGCTGGAGGAAAATCGGAGCAGGTGCTACACGCTGCTGCTGCTGTGTCTCTGCAGCGTGAGTTGCAGATGCTCCTGCTGGGCGGCGCCCAAGGCGTCCACGGCCAGTGGCTATGGGAGGAATGTTAGCCACTGACGCTGCTGCTGCTGCTGCGGAACTGTGCATGGTGGCGCGCCCGCGGCCGCGGCTTGCCACAATGCTGCTCCCTCTCCTCCTGATTCCCTTGCTGCCCTTCCCCTTGCCCAAACCGCGCTGGCTGCCACTTCCAGACATCTTAAATGTTTTGGGCGTATAGACAAAAGTTTTGTAAAAGGGCGGGTGAAAAGTGGGGTACTTTAATGGAGTGGGTTGGTTGGTGAGGTGACTGAGTGAGTGTCCCCTAGTACAGTAAGTAAGTAGTAACAGTCAGGAAGTACAACTAGCAGTTACAATAATCAGTAGTAATCACAAGTAAATTTAGTGTGTGTACACTCAGACAGTGAGTGCACGCACGCAGGAGCTAGTAGCCTATGAACACAGTGACTGAGTGTCCTAGACTCCTAGTACAGTAAGAGTAAGTAGTAACAGTAAGTAGAACTAACTAATTACAATAATCAATCAGCGATCAGAAGGAAATGGAGTGTGGGTGGTGTGTGTACACTCAGACAGTGAGTGACCGCACGCAGGAGCTAGTAGCCTATGAACACAGTGACTGAGTGTCCTAGACTCCTAGTACAGTAAGAGTAAGTAGTAACAGTAAGTAGAACTAACTAATTACAATAATCAATCAGCGATCAGAAGGAAATGGAGTGTGGGTGGTGTGTGTACACTCAGACAGTGAGTGACCGCACGCAGGAGCTAGTAGCCTATGAACACAGTGACTGAGTGTCCTAGACTCCTAGTACAGTAAGAGTAAGTAGTAACAGTAAGTAGAACTAACTAATTACAATAATCAATCAGCGATCAGAAGGAAATGGAGTGTGGGTGGTGTGTGTACACTCAGACAGTGAGTGACCGCACGCAGGAGCTAGTAGCCTATGAACACAGTGACTGAGTGTCCTAGACTCCTAGTACAGTAAGAGTAAGTAGTAACAGTAAGTAGAACTAACTAATTACAATAATCAATCAGCGATCAGAAGGAAATGGAGTGTGGGTGGTGTGTGTACACTCAGACAGTGAGTGACCGCACGCAGGAGCTAGTAGCCTATGAACACAGTGACTGAGTGTCCTAGACTCCTAGTACAGTAAGAGTAAGTAGTAACAGTAAGTAGAACTAACTAATTACAATAATCAATCAGCGATCAGAAGGAAATGGAGTGTGGGTGGTGTGTGTACACTCAGACAGTGAGTGACCGCACGCAGGAGCTAGTAGCCTATGAACACAGTGACTGAGTGTCCTAGACTCCTAGTACAGTAAGAGTAAGTAGTAACAGTAAGTAGAACTAACTAATTACAATAATCAATCAGCGATCAGAAGGAAATGGAGTGTGGGTGGTGTGTGTACACTCAGACAGTGAGTGACCGCACGCAGGAGCTAGTAGCCTATGAACACAGTGACTGAGTGTCCTAGACTCCTAGTACAGTAAGAGTAAGTAGTAACAGTAAGTAGAACTAACTAATTACAATAATCAATCAGCGATCAGAAGGAAATGGAGTGTGGGTGGTGTGTGTACACTCAGACAGTGAGTGACCGCACGCAGGAGCTAGTAGCCTATGAACACAGTGACTGAGTGTCCTAGACTCCTAGTACAGTAAGAGTAAGTAGTAACAGTAAGTAGAACTAACTAATTACAATAATCAATCAGCGATCAGAAGGAAATGGAGTGTGGGTGGTGTGTGTACACTCAGACAGTGAGTGACCGCACGCAGGAGCTAGTAGCCTATGAACACAGTGACTGAGTGTCCTAGACTCCTAGTACAGTAAGAGTAAGTAGTAACAGTAAGTAGAACTAACTAATTACAATAATCAATCAGCGATCAGAAGGAAATGGAGTGTGGGTGGTGTGTGTACACTCAGACAGTGAGTGACCGCACGCAGGAGCTAGTAGCCTATGAACACAGTGACTGAGTGTCCTAGACTCCTAGTACAGTAAGAGTAAGTAGTAACAGTAAGTAGAACTAACTAATTACAATAATCAATCAGCGATCAGAAGGAAATGGAGTGTGGGTGGTGTGTGTACACTCAGACAGTGAGTGACCGCACGCAGGAGCTAGTAGCCTATGAACACAGTGACTGAGTGTCCTAGACTCCTAGTACAGTAAGAGTAAGTAGTAACAGTAAGTAGAACTAACTAATTACAATAATCAATCAGCGATCAGAAGGAAATGGAGTGTGGGTGGTGTGTGTACACTCAGACAGTGAGTGACCGCACGCAGGAGCTAGTAGCCTATGAACACAGTGACTGAGTGTCCTAGACTCCTAGTACAGTAAGAGTAAGTAGTAACAGTAAGTAGAACTAACTAATTACAATAATCAATCAGCGATCAGAAGGAAATGGAGTGTGGGTGGTGTGTGTACACTCAGACAGTGAGTGACCGCACGCAGGAGCTAGTAGCCTATGAACACAGTGACTGAGTGTCCTAGACTCCTAGTACAGTAAGAGTAAGTAGTAACAGTAAGTAGAACTAACTAATTACAATAATCAATCAGCGATCAGAAGGAAATGGAGTGTGGGTGGTGTGTGTACACTCAGACAGTGAGTGACCGCACGCAGGAGCTAGTAGCCTATGAACACAGTGACTGTCTGACTGAGTGTCCTAGACTCCTAGTACAGTAAGAGTAAGTAGTAACAGTAAGTACAACTAACTAACAATAATCTATCAGTAATCAGAAGGAAATAGAGTGTGTGTACACACAGACAGTGAGTGAGTGCACACACGCAGGAGCTAGCTAGTAGCCTATAAACAGTGACAGTCAGTGAGTGTCCTACTCCTAGTACAGTATAACTACAATACTATTAGTAAAGGACAGCAGAAATACTGGTATAGATGAGAGAAATAAACAGAGGACAGCTGCCCACAGAGGCAAGGCCCCCCTGAGGCCTAAACCTGTAAGCTTGCAGCAGCTGCCTGTCTCTAATGTAACACACAAGCTACTAACTAAAATACAATGTCTATCTAACTAACAACAATATAGGTGTATATGGCAGGTGTAGGTGAGCAAAAACGCTAGGTAAATGATCACAATAGAGCACTTGCTAAGCCAAAGCACAAAGGAGCAACTCTCTCTCTGTACAAGTCTCAGGCAAGCATGGAGAAACGTAACATGGCGGCCGCTATTTATAGGGTAGGGGCTGGCCAGGGTCCCCCTCTGTGATTGGCTGCCGTCAGAGGGCCTGGGAGCCCTCTGATTGGCTCTAAGGACATCAATCTGGGCTATGACGCTATTCGAGCTCGGTACCGAGCTCGAATAGCGCCGAGTTGCTCGAATAGCTCGAATAGTGAATGGGCTATTCGAGTGTACTCGGATAGCCCATTCGAATAGCTCCAGCTATTCGGAGCTCGAATACCGAGCTCGAATAGCTGAAAAAGAGCTCGAATATTCGAGCTACTCGAATATTCGAGCTCTGCTGAGCACCACTAGTTGTGGGTAGCTTGTCGGGAATATAGTAAACATCACTGATAGGCAAATTACACATTCCGCTTTAAAGCAGCAAAATAAAACAAGCTTGGTTATAATATGATTTGTACTGTACATACACATGTTTATCTCATCATGTCACATGTCACTTGTCAACTTGGGTACACTTTAAAACAAATATATTATGGAAGCCTCAGTGGAGTAGAAAGGGGATGTAGAGGTCTCGACTGCACCTGGGGCCTTAGACCAGAGGGTCCCCCGAAGGGCCCTTCCTCAACTACAGTATTAGCTCTCTATTGGTCCTGTGCTCATAATAATCACTTATATAGATACTTTGAATAGTGATAATCATTAACAAGCTGTTCCCCATCCCCTTCTTGCTCCTCTGACACTGTAGTTGCCATTGGCAGGTTTTGGTGCGCCGTATCAATCGTTATGTATAGAGTGCTTGGGGGGCACCATGTAAAACTTGCACCGGGGCCCATAGCGCCTTAGCTACGCCACTGGGCAGCCTCCATAGTCTTTTTACTTCAGCTGTCCTTTAGGTTTCTCCTTCCAAGTTTCTTGTTAAGTTTCTCTATGATGTTCAGCATTGCCCTTTGCTTGACCTGTCTGGACACATTCTTTAATTTACTGTTATTTTACTTAGTGTTATTATGCAGTTGTTTATGGATCAGAGAGCAAATAAAAGTATACTGATTGGCTGCAAAGCTGCTGCAGTTACAGAAAACATCGCTGCCGGACCCACAAGCATGGTCTCCTACACACACTTATCTTAATAACATCCTTGACCCCCTTTGACTAATCACACAATGGGGCCTAATTGCATTAACTTGTATTTGTTTAGCGATTTGGTGCTGCAGCTTTCTCCACGGCGGCCGCATTAAACCCGAGAAAATCCTTTAGGCGCTTGCAGCCGGGGACAGGAGGCCTTTGCACCAACGTCAATTCTGCTTAATGGGGACAGATCGTCACCAGAGCCAAGTGCCAATGAAAAGAAGAGCGACGTTTAAGCCAAACTGTGCGCAATTCATTAGTGTCATTTTCACAACACCTTTTATTTAAAGGAGAACTGTAGTGAGGGGTATATGGAGGCTGCCATATTTATTTCCTTTTAAGCAATACCAGTTGATTGGCTATTCAGCTAATCCTCTGCCTCTAATACTTTCAACCATAGGCCCTGAACAAGCATGCAGGAGATCAGGTGTTTCTGACAAACTAGACAGATATGACAAGATTATCTGCATGCTTGTTCCTGGTGTGATTCAGACACTTCTTCAGCCAAATAGACCAGCAGGGCTGCCAGGCAACTGATATTGCTTAAAAGGAAATAAATATGGCAGCCCCCATATCCCATCCCCACTACAGTTCTCCTTTAAAGAGACTCCGTAACAAAAATTGCATCTTGTTTTTTATCATCCTACAAGTTCCAAAAGCTATTCTAATGTGTTCTGGCTTACTGCAGCACTTTCTACTATTACAGTCTCTGTAATAAATCAACTTATCTCTCTCTTGTCAGACTTGTCAGGCTGTGTCTGGAAGGCTGCCAAGTTCTTCAGTGTTGTGGTTCTGCTATGAACTCCCCCTTCCAGGCCCCTCTATGCACACTGCCTGTGTGTTATTTAGATTAGAGCAGCTTCTCTCTTCTCTCTTATCTTTTACAAGCTGGATAAATCGTCCTCTGAGCTGGCTGGGCTTTCACATAGTGAGGAATTACAGACAAGGGCAAAGCTGTTTGCAGGAAGAAAAGAGCAGCCTGAAACTTCACTGCATGAGAACTGCAGGGGGAAAGAAACACACAAATGATCTCTTGAGATTCAAAAGGAAGGCTGTATACAGCCTGCTTGTGTATGGATGTATTTTCTATGTGTGGACATACTGTACATCAACCTACTTCCTGTTTTGGTGGCCATTTTGTTTGTTTATAAACAAACTTTTTAAAACTGTTTTTAACCACTTTTAATGCGGCGGGGAGCGGCGAAATTGTGACAGAGGGTAATAGGAGATGTCCCCTAACGCACTGGTATGTTTACTTTTGTGCGATTTTAACAATACAGATTCTCTTTAAAGGACAAGTTTTGCCATATTTTTGTGTAGGTAGAAAAGACAAAGTTTTGTAAAAATAATACCTTGTAATGGCTAACTGATAGAGTTAAACGATGCAAGCTTTCAGGGATCTAGTCCCCTTCTTCAGGCATATTTGCAGATGTTAGCTGAAGTAAAACACTGATGCAGGTAAATAGTAAACATGACGGTGACAGTTGTGCTGGTTACTGTTTAGGACGGAGTTAGATGTCAGGTGATCAGCAGGCTGGAGCCAGTGAGCTCATGCAAATATATCTGAAGTCCAGCAAGTTTCTGAAGATCAAGAAGTTAAAGCAAACCCGAACTGAAAATTTAAATTAAAAATAAATTTACACAAGTCATACTTACCTACCGTGCAGTCTACTCCTCATCTGTTTCTCCTCTCTGCGTTCTGTTTGTCCACTGTGATCAAAGGAATTCTCGGTCCTCCATTTTGAAAATGGCCATTACACCATTACAGCTTCCTGGTCAGCACACTGTTAACCTCCTTAGCGGTAACCCCGTGCTGGACACGGGCTAAGCCGCCATGGAGGATTCCCCAGGCCCTGCTGGGCCGATTTGCATAATTTTTTTTTTTCAAACACGCAGCTAGCACTTTGCTAGCTGCGTGTTTGTTGCGATCGCCGCCGCCCGCTGCCGATGCGCCGCTACCCGCTGCGATACAGGCCACCCCCCCGCATACCCCTTGCGCAGCCTGGCCAATCGCCGCCAGGCTGCGCTATGGGGTGGATCGGGATTCCCTGTGACGTCACGATGTCGGCCATGTCGATGACATCACTCCGTTCATCGCCATGGTGACGGGGGAAGCCCTCAAGGAAATCCCGTTCAGGACGGGATTTCCTTATGGGCAAGCGGCGCTGGTGGCGATCTGTGAGTACGGGGGGACGCCGTAGGGAGGGGGGAAGCATGTAGCTAGCGCTAGGCTAGCTACATGCTAAAGAAAAAAAGGTGAAAAGAACCCTCCCGCGGTCGCACAGCCGCACAAATCATACCGCCAGGGAGGTTAAAGCGGAATGAAACCCAGCATTTCTTCTTTGCTCTAATAGATTATTTATAGCATATTATATACAACCACCATTTTTTTTACTAGAACAGCATTCAAAGGGTTACACACAGGACTTTCAAGTTCAATGCAGAGAAATCTGGATGCATCCGAAGTTGTAGATAATGTTATCTTGTGTTTAATTGTATCAAGTGAGGAATGTAAATAAACACTTCTACACTGCCGGGTCCCCTGAACAAAGTCAGACAATTTAGAAAGCATTTCTGCTTGTTAGAACATGAATAATGCAGTTATAAATAAAATGCAAAGTCAGCTTTCAGAGAAAAAAAAAGTGTACTTTGGGAACGTATAATTTCTAAATGAATACTAATACTTATGTACAAAAGCAAATATGATAACCGTATGGCATATAAAAAGTAGGAAAACATGTTTTTATTGAATATTATGTCAGGGTTTTATACTGCTTTAAACTTTAATATCTCCCACTTCAGCCATAGGGAAGCATGGACATTACCTCGCACATCAGTTGTCCTTTCAGTTATAACTGACAGCAAATGATATATATCTGACAGCAACTGGTATATTTGAATTGATCTTGTCAGAACTGGAAGGAATCGTTAGAAGAAAATGGTGAGCTGAGAGTTACTGATGGTGATGTAAGTATGTAGTATTCATTGTAATATTCATTGGCAGGTGCATCATGTGTTTATTTCAAATAGTTTCACTTGCATACGAACGCACGCCATCCGGGTTTGTATCACGTAAGGACAGACAGCTTTACACCTGTAAATGCATGTAATGACAGACAGCCTTTCACCTGTAAATGCATGTAATGACAGATGGCCTTTCACCTGTAAATGCATGTAATGACAGACAGCGTTTCATGTAGCCAGGTGTATAGTTGTCCCTAGTATAGATAGGTAGGAGGACTTACCGGGTCCCTAGTAAAGCCATGTGTATTGATGTCCCCAGGAGGGGTGGAAGGAGGGAGTCGTGGGGACAGCGGTGGTCGGTGGGGAAGGGGGGACGTCTCAAACGCTTGAAAAAGCACTTTGTAATGCGATTTCCCCAGCTCTTTTAAAAATAAATACAGGTCCTTATCTCTTTCCTGCTCTCAGAAGCCATTTTCTGCTAGGAAAGTGTTTTTATAGTTGTAATTTCTTATCAGTGAGGGTCACACTGTAGTCTGACCCAGTCCTGACTCAGACAGGAGCTGCCACTTACATATCTGATATTTAACTCTTTCAGGCAGAGAAATTAAAAAAGGAACACAGCATAGTTATTTGTGTGCTAGGCACTGTATATACCCATGTCTATCTCATCATGTCACGTCACCTCAGGTATCCTTTAAGTGCATTAATATCATGTTGATCCACCTGGCACCCTCTCAAGCTTCTCATTTAATCCATTCCATTTAATGCACACGCCAACTAAACGCCGTAACGCAGCGAACCGTCATTTCGCATCTTTAGCCTTCGGTCACCTTCCCTCCCCTGGCAGCGGTGTGACTCATTCTTGACCAGTTATTCTAACAAGGTTAACTTCTTCTGTAGTCAATGACGAAAATGCAATTAACGCTGAAATCTAATTTTTTTCGGTCTCTTTTATTGCCATCCCTGTAAAGGTGACCAGGAGCTCTCTGAATATGTGTTTATTACGGCTGGGCAAAGGTGAGCTGCTCGAAAACTGGCCTGTGATGTTATCGGTATTCAACTTCCACTGTCTAATAATATCTTCTTTTCTGAACCAAGGCGGTTGTTTGTTTTGTTTTGTTTTGATCACGGTGGATGCCATTGCCATGTGAATTGAAGAGGAGAGGATATTGGAGGATTTGTAGCCAATAAAGCCAACAGGCAGCCCAGGACTAGAGATGGCCCGGACCTCCGATTTTCAGTTCATGAACCGCGCTCACGAACCTCCGCAAACGTTCGCGAACATGCAAACTTTTGCGAACCGCAATAGACTTCAATGGGGAGGCAAACTTTGAAAACTAGAAACACTTATGCTGTCCACAAAAGTGATGGAAAAGATGTTTCAAGGGGTCTAACATCTGAGTTTTTGCATGGATGAGATGGATACACGCCAAAAGTCCCAGGGAAAAATCTGGATTTGACGCAAAGCAGCGTTTTAAGGGAAGAAATCACATTGAATGCTAAATTGGAGGCCTAAAGTGCTTTAAAACATCTTGCATGTGTATACATCAATCAGGTAGTGTAATTAGCGTACTGCTTCACACTGACACACCAAACTCACCGTGTAACGCACCGCAAACAGCTGTTTGTGTAGTGACGACCATGCTGGACTGGTGGGCACCACGGCCAGAGTGCAGGCCACGGCGGTTTTCAAGCCCATATGGTCGCCGGACTGAGGTAGTTCAATGACAGAACAGTGACTGTCCAGCTGATCAAATTTGGTCCCACTCATTTAGCCGTCGGTCATTGCTTCATTGTGATATGCAATCCCCTTCACCGCAGCAAGGTAACGATCACGAAGGGGAATTGACACATGTACATGCCTTTTGTTTTGTTGTTGCAGCCGCAGTGCAGCCAGAAAAATTAGGCAGGCATGTACACGCACCAGAAAAATTATTATAGCCTTAAAAATTCAGGAATCCGCCTGAATCACGACGCTCTTGGTGGTGGAAGTCAAGCGGCCTGCAGGCAAAGATGCTGTGTGGGGACCGACTTAGTCTTGGGGCAGGCAGTCACACGGCGTGCAGGCAGAGATGCTATGTGTGGGGACTGACAGTCTTCGGGCAGGCCTGAGCGTGCTTTGCAGACCAGGCATCCGTGGTCAGCTGGACCCTTGACCCAACACTGTGTGCCAGAGATGTCACCACTTGCCTTTCAACATCACGGTACAGTTTAGGTATCACCTTTTTTGAGAAAACATTGCGGCCTGGTATCTTCACCTGCGGTGTGTGGCTTTGTTTTTGCGTGCTGATTTTCCTCAGATGGTCATCCTATTGCAGTTTGTGCTTTGTAATCACGTGCCTTCGTAGGGTAGTTGTCCCTACGCGGGTCTTGGTCTTTCCACTGCGCAATTTTCGGTGGCAGAGAGTACAGATGGCATTGCTCTCATCTGATGTTTCTTTTAGGCAAAAGGACTCAGATTATGACACAATCTTGTAATGCAAAAAATAGAAAAAACTTTATTAACACCTAGCAAAAAAGAGATCTTAAAAACAATTCTTCAGATATACAATATTAGTCCTCGTAAAAAATAATGAACTGACAAGTACTGTAGTTTGGCTTGATCAATAGATAGTTGTGACCTTTACAGGCATATGGTTTAGAGGCAACGACACGTTCGTTTCTGGCTTTTTGAGGCGCTACACCTGCTTTTGCCGAAATTCTGTTTTGTCCCCATGTTTATTGCCTGATGAAGCGGGCTGGGCCTGCCTTTGCACTTTTTGGGGGTACTATTTAATAAATGTGATTGCTGCTATTCAGACAGTCTTTCGTGTCTGCTTTATGGAGGTAAGTCCACCACTTCCTCCCAGCAAATGTTAAAGTTTTTATCCGCTTTTATCCTGCTGGCACCTCTGTTCTCCTACTGCTATACGTCCTGACAATATTGGGGGTTGACGGCACGTGCCTTCTTCTGAACACTGTACTTTGGTCGAGGGCCGCACGAAATCATGACAGTGCGACCTTGAACAGACCTGCCAGAGGGCCTGCCTCTGGCTCTGCCTTTTGTTTTGTCCACATTGGAGGGGATGAGGTAAAAGGTATGCACTGACTTGATTAATACAATGTACGGTTACACAGGTGCAGTGAACAGGTATGCATTGACTGCTGGTACAACAATGTGCGGTTACACAGGTGCAGTTAACAGGTATGCATGGACTGGTATATGAAACAGCGTGCGGTCACACAGGGGCAGTGAACAGGTATGCAGTGACTGCTGGTACAACAATGTGCGGTTACACAGGTGCAGTTAACAGGTATGCATGGACTGGTATATGAAACAGCGTGCGGTCACACAGGGGCAGTGAACTGGTATGCAGTGACTGCTGGTACAACAATGTGCGGTTACACAGGTGCAGTGAACAGGTTGCAGTGACTGGTATTACAAATGTGCAGCTGTTACACACACAGGTACCCTTAACAGGGGCAATGACTGGTGGTATTAACAATGCATGCGCTCACGTAGGTATAGGTAGGTAGGTGCACAGAACAGTGAACAGGTGCAGTGATTAAGATTACAAATGTGCAGCTGCCTGTCACACACACAGGTAGTTACTGAATGTGCTGGGCCTGGCAGTGGCACAGTAGGAATTACCAAGGCTGTCTATGCAACACAAGTGTCGGTGGGACACACACGCAAAAAAAAAAATAGATCACAAGAACAAGATTAGCTCTCAAAAGAGCTGTTGAGGGGTGCTTCTTTAGCAATAAGAATCAGCAAGGAGCAAGCTAACAAGCCTACAAGAGCCTAACTAAGCTTTCCCTATGAGAGTCTGCAGCAGCTCTCCCTTCTCTAATTACTGCAGGCACACGAGTGAGTCCAATGCCTGACGCTGTCTGCCTTTTATAAGGGGGGGGGTGGGGCTCCAGGTGGGAGTGTAGCCTGATTGGCTACAATGTGCCTGCTGACTGTGATATAGAGGGTCAAAATTGACCCTAATGATGCACTATGGAGGCGAATCGAACTTCCGGAAATGTTTGCGGTTCTCCGCGATCGCGAACCACTGGAGGTTTGCTGGGAACCGTTCGGGCCATCTCTAGCCAGGACTTCCAGAAGTTACCTGTACATCAAATGCCATCAAGTTCTTTAAGGGGGATTGAACACTGACCTTCTCTTAAATTTTTACCGTATTCATTTGTTAGATTTAAACCTTAAAGGGAACCTTGAGGACTTATTCACACCTAGGGCAGTTTTGCCTTTTTTTTCATGCGCCCTGACAAGGTTTTGCAATGATTCCCTATGAGAGAGCTCACATCTGAGCGGTTTGCTCAGCAAAGCGCGGCCTGTACCATTTTCTGAGGGGTTTTGCTCAATGAAATGTATAGGAAAATCGCAAAGCCCTTGAAAAAGCGCATTGTGCAGCGATTTCCCCAGCACTTTTTATTTATTCTTTTCCGGGTCAAAGAGTTCACGTCAGGAAGTGAAAAAACAAATTGCTCTGCAAAAGCGCCCTGAAAAGCACTTTATACAGAAAAATAGCACGCAGCTAAACTACCGCTAGGGAAATAAAAAAAACGCACAAAAAAATTGAAAATCGATGCCGTCAGCGATTTTGATTTTAGATGCGAACAAAGCCTAACTGTGAGGGATATGGATGTTTCCTTTTAAACTATACCAGTTGCTTGGCAGTCCTGCTGATCTCTTTGGCTGCAGTAGTGGCTGAATCACACACCTTAAACAAGCATGCAGCTAATGCAGCTGGTTACCCCCAGAGTCCGCCTCAAAACCTTTGGAGACAGAGCCTTTTGTCATGCTGCCCCTACACTTTGGAACTCCCTGCCACACCCAATCAGGACAGCTCCATCCCTAACTGAAAACCCACCTCTTCAGTCTGGCATTCATGAACATCTGACTATCTCCTCTGTAACACAACCCAGCCTGCAATCCTGTATTGATTTGAGATACAACTAAGCGCTTTGAGTCCTATGGGAGAAAAGCGCTTTACAAATGTTATTGTATTGTATAATCCAGTCTGACTTCAGTCAGAGCACCTGATCTGCATGCTTGTTCAGGGGCTGGGGCTAAAAGTATTAGAGACACAGGATCAGCAGAAGGGTCAGGCAACTGGTATTATTTTAAAAAGGAAAAACCGATATCTTTCTCAGTTTAGGTTCCCTTTAAAGATTTAGTCCTGTCAGGTGCAGCTCTGTGGAATGTTTGTTTCTGAGAATTCAATGCCGGTGAAGGAAGAAGGACAAATAGTCCGCAACATGTAGTGTAACCTGTCTCAATACTGACAAAAGTCAAATTGCAGCAAGCCAGTGGTGTGCCGCCTCTTCCTTCTATTGTTTGCGGATCTAGCGGTCTGGGATTGGGGACCGGATCGAGGAACTGGCACCGGCTTCCAGGTGTCTGCAGCACTCTTGGGCATTCTTGTAACTATCTAGTCAAAATAATACCTGGTCTCCCAGAAGGCCATTGGAGGAGAATTCCACGTAACTAAACAGCCTAGGCTAAGCATCATGGGATGGGTGGGGCTACATATCAATACACAGTAATATGTAGCTATAGGAAGTGTTTCTGATGCTGAAACTGGGGAAATGAACATAAAAGTAAATATCCTGAATACCGCACTATACTAAATGTTATGACGGTGCCTCTTCAAAGCAAACCGATAGCGAAAAACAAACTTATGATATATTGAATTGTATTTGTAGTACGGATCATGACTAGAGCATTAGTAGCAATGAAAAGAGTCTCATGTTTTTATTTTCAGTTATATAGCTTTTTTTAAATAACATTAAATGATACTGTCACAGATCAGTTTTAAAAGCACACTCAAAATATAGCAGCAATAATGACCCTTTGAACTTTCCTGCAATAAAGCCTCATCTCAAGCTGTCTCCCATCGTTTCCTGGCTGTTTAAGTGCTTCAGAAAACAGGACTGTAATCCGCCCAGTGGGTGGAATATCTCAGAGAAGCTCTTTTGCATAGATAACAAGTGAAGTTTCTTAACTCTTCCTGTACTGGAAACAATATGAGACTCATAACTGTGCTGCCATATCTGAGGCTGCATTATTTATTTCCTTGTATACAATGTCAGTTGCCTGGTAGCCCTGCTGATCTTTTAGCCTTAAAGGGGAACTGAAGAGAGAGGTATATGGAGGCTGCCATGTTTATTTCCTTTTAAGCAATACCAGTTGCCTGGCAGCCCTGCTGATCCTCTTCCTCTAATACTATTAGCCATAACCCCTGAACAAGCATGCAGCAGATCAGGTGTTTCAGACTTTAAAGTCAGATCTGACAAGACTAGCTGCATGCTTGTTTCTGGTGTTATTCAGATACTACTGCAGAGAAATAGACCAGCAGGGCTGCCAGGCAACTGGTATTGATTAAAAGGAAATAAATATGGCAGCCTCCGTATACCTCTTACTTCAGTTCCCCTTTAAGCAGTGTCTGAGTCAAACTCCTTGAACAAGCATATGGCTAGTAGAGATGTCGCAAACATCAACTTTTGGGTTCCAGGGCCGGTTTAAGCAACATTGGGGCCCCAGGGCAAAATAAACCTTGGGGGGCCCCCCAACAGATACCCCATAACAAAAATTGACATTAAGGGACCTTTTTTGCAGCTGGTATAACAGGGTGTGAAGCCCCAATCGGTCGGAGCTCCACATTCTGGCTACCCCAGCCTGCATGGGGGACAAGGGGTTAAAAGGTTTCAGAAGGGGGGACCCCACATAATTAAAAAAAAACAATTCCCACACTCTAAACATACAAATAAAAATTGGGAGAATAGGAAAAAATGCCAGGGATCTTCATGCAGCCATATTGCGGCAGTATAGCGATCCCTGGCCAAAGCGCTGCGGCTGCGTATGGACCACCTGGAAACCCCATCAGGAAAGTTATTGCTCTTTCTTTTGATGCATGTAGAATTACACTACCGTTAGGTTTGCTACTAAAAGTGACATTTACCGCATTTAAAAGTATACTTTTTTCCTTCAAAACTTTAAAATCAATTTTCTCAAAAACTATAAAAAGTCTTTTTGAAAAATTGTTTTTCCTCTTATTCCCAATGATCTCCTTAATATATCCTGCAAATTTAGGGTTTCTAGCATTTAAGGTGGATTTTCTATTAACCATTAAAGTCGGCGGGTTTTTAAATGTGTATTTTTTTTCCTTTGAAACTTTAAAATCGATTTTCTCAAAAACTATAAGGTCGATTTGATTTTTTTTTCCTTTTGTAGCCACTGGGGGCCCCTACATGCTCTGGGGCCTGGGTGCAATTGCCCCCTTTGCCTCTATGGTAGCGCCGGCCCTGTTGGGTTCGACAAATGTTTGTGATTGTAAACAGGCGAATCTGGTGAACCGCCATAGACTTCAATGGGCAGATGAATTTTACAACCTACAAAGACTGTTTCTGGCCACAAAAGTGATGGAAAAGTTGTTTCAAGGGGTCTAACACCGGGACTGTGGCATGCTGGAGGGGGATCCGTGCCAAAAGTCCCACCAAAAATTACGGAGTTGATGCAAAGTCGGGTTTTAATCCCTAAAGGGCAGAAATCACATTATGCAGAGCTCTGGGTGTCAGTGGGCTGTGGAGTGTCTCATGCAATAGTATTATCAGAATACAGTGAATTAATAATGCACTGGAGCGGTTCTGTGCCTGCAAATTAATGTAGCAACAGCAGTAGTGTGCACACAGCTCTGGGTGTCAGTGGGCTGTGGAGTGTCACACGCAAAAAAAAAAAAACACAGGAGACCGATGTGCTAGCCCTCAAAAGGGCTGTTTGGAGTGCTTTCACAGCAAGTGAGGAGGCCTAGCTAATGCTTTCCCTACCTATCTGCAGCAAATCTGACCCTACTCTCACTAACAGTCAGCAGCCAGCAGAGAGTAAATCCAATATGGCCACCGCAACTGCCTTTTGATAGGGGGTGGGGGTTCCAGGAAGGGGTGCTAGCTGACTTGCTGACATGTGTCTGCTGACTGTGAGGTAAGGGGTCAAAGTTTAGCTTAATCACGATATATAGGGGGGCAGGTCGAACACACCAAATGTTCGCCTCAAGTGCGAATAGCGGAAGTTCGCAGAACACTGTTCGCTGGCCATCTCTAATGACTAATAAATAGAGTAACTGATCTGGTGCATGCTTGTTCAGGGTCTATGGCTAAAAGTATAAGAGACACAGGATCAGGAATGACTTCCAGGCAACTGGTATTGTTTAAAAGGCAATAAAGAGGGCAGCCTCCATATGTTTCTCACCTCGGGTTCCCTTTAACCCAAACCGCTGTTTCCCGGTCAATTATGACATATTATCAGTACAGGAAATGGAAGCCGCGTGCCTTCTGGACGAGACACAGGAAGCTACAGGTGGGGAAAAGTTAACATTCTCCATAAATTCCCTAGCGTGGTGGTGAGCGCAGTGAGGCAATTTAGTTAATGCACTGCATATAAATATCACTGCGGAGCGTTTAATAATACGACCCGTTGAGTCAGTAAAATCCTCCAAGGGCAAGGGAAGTCTGCGGCGTATTCCGGGGCCAAGCAGGCCGGGATTTATGGCTTGGCGAGCCGTTTTATGAGGCTGCAGGTTCCTGAGAAATGTGCTCCACCAGTAATCAATAATATATCTCACTCCCAGTAATAAGAGCAATGTCTTTATCACTGAGCTTTTATTATACAGGAGCCGAAACATACGTCTGCTGGACGAGCAATTCACAGATAAGGATAAAATCACCCACAGAAACTTAAAGGGGCACTATGGGCAAAAATTAAATGAGCCATCAATTACTTTTCTCCTATGTTTCTGTCACTTATGCTGGGAATACACGGCTCGATTCTGAGCCATTTAGACGGCTCGATAGATAATTTCCGACACGTCAGATCACCCGCCCGATTGTTTCCATGCTCGATTCCGCATTGAGGACAATGGAAAAAGATAAGAAAAACGTGAGGAAGATAAGAGAATCGCCTGGGGAATTGATTGGGCGGGAGAATTGAGCGGCAAAATCGAGCCGTGTATGCCCAGCATTACAGTAGGTAGTAGAAATCTGACAGAAGCGACAGGTTTTGGACTAGTCCATCTCTTCACGGGGGTGGGGGGGGGGATTCTCAGGTATTTATTTATTTTCAAAAGCACTTAGTGAATGGCAGTTGCTCTGTCCAACTGCCAAAAAAGTGTGCAGCGAGCAGGGAGGCTGGCAGGCATCATTGTTCAGATCTTTTTTAGGGAATATCTTTATAAAGAATAAAAGCCTTGCTGAGAATCCCCTATGAAGAGATGGACTAGTCCAAAACCTGCCGCTTCTGTCAGATTTCTACTACCTACTGTAAGTGACAGCAACATAGGAGAAAAGTAATGTATGGCTCATTTTACTCTGGAAAAATGTACTTCTTATTTGTCTGTGTTTGTCTATGTTTGCACATATTTTAAATTTTAAAATTTTTCGCCGTAGTGCCCCTGTAAAGTGGACCTGAACTCTTGCACAGGACAGAAGGAAAACGTAGAGAAATGCACCCTGAATGTATTTAGAGAGTTTAGCCTGTGTAATTCCCCCTCATTTGTGTTTAATCACAAGTTGTAATTTGATCCCTCCTCTGTGTCACATGACTGCCTATGGCAGATAAGCAGATAAGCCCATTTGAAAGCACAAGCTGTAAACAATATGTCTGCTTCCATAAATCAGGAAGTAGAAACTGTGCAAATGTATTTTAGGATTTGTATCAGCTGTAACAAAGACATGTTTTTTGTTTAAAGGTTATTATGCTGTTGTGTATTTTCTAGACCAGAGAGGAGTTCTGAGTTCAGGTCCATTTTAACCTGTTAGGAAACAGGAACAGAGAATTGATGTGAGCAAAGCAGGAAAAAAAGACGAAGGACCCCTTACGGAAAAAACAGTGCTGCCAGTGCCATAGGCGCCTATGATAAAAGCAGCATTTTGCGGCAAAAGAGAGGAAAAGTGGGCAAATGGCAGGCACCAAATTTTACCTCCCTTTTGCCAGAAATCATGGCTACTATAAAGGTAAAATTGGGCACCCGGAGGGGCCTGATTAGCAGTAACGGAGCTAATAATGAATGCAAAAAGGCTTGAAGTTATCACCATCCCCTTGCACAGAACAAGATTGCGGCATAACATATCGTGCGCGGAGCCCCCACATGCAAGAGCTAAAAAGTCCATAACCAGAAACAACTAGGTGTCAAAAGTGTTCCCTGTGTAAGCCTCCTGGGCACTACCATCTGCAATGACGTGGAAGGTCAACACCACCTCCACCCAGAGGAAAGCCCAGCAGAGGCTATTCTTCCTCCGAGAATTAAAGAAGTTTGGTATGGCCCAAGAATCTCTGACGCGCTTCTACTCCTCCACCATCGAATCCGTCTTCTGTTCCTCCATCCTGGTGTGGATGTAAACAACGGAGGGTCATCAGATCAACAGAGAGGATCATTGGTAAACCCCTCCCCCTCTGGACCTCTTCTACAATTCCAAAGTGTGCTTCGGGGCACTGAGGATTGCAAGTGATCCCTCCCACCCTGGCCATCACCTTTTCAGACGGTTCCTGTCAGGCTGGAGGTTTTCGGTCCATCTCCACCAAGGCCACGAGGCACAAGAACAGTTTCTTGCTCTCAGCTGTCAATTTACTGAACTCTCTTCACTCACTATACCCTTCAGCAGATCATTCTTCCCTTAAGTGCTGTAAGGGATAAAACCTGACTACACAGCTGCATACTGTACATTCTCGTGGTCGATCTCTATGCTTATTGTTGTGTGTAAATTGTTTTATTATACTTTGTATCCAAACAAACACAGAACATTTATATCATGCTTTTCTCCTGGCGGACTCAAAGCGCCAGAGCTGCAGCCACTAGGACGCGCTCTATGGGCAGTTGCAGTGTCAGGGAGTCTCGCCCAAAGAACTCCTTACTGAATAGGTGCTGGCTTACTGAACAGGCAGAGCCGAGATTCGAACCCAGGTCTCCTGTGTCAGAGGTAGAGCCCTTAACCATTACACTTTCCAGTCTATACTAGCCCCGTACATGCCTAGCCCAATTCCGGGCACGACCCAGTCGTGCTTGGCTAAATAAAGTATTTTGATTCTGATTCACTCACATGAAAAACATGTAAAAATGTGAAACTATTTATTTTTGAAGAAAATGAAGGAAACAAAAAACTGAGAGTGGAACTTGCCAGGAAGGAATATTGCTTTATATCCTGACCCTCATATACAGGGAGATCCAGGAGGCCAGCCAGGTACACCACGGTTGGTCCAAGAATGATTGTAGCTACCGGCAGGCTCCACAACTATTGTAAGTAGAGCCCCATCTTGCAATGTGATAGGTTCTCTTCAGAGAGAAGCTGTCAGCCAAGCCATACTATCTCTGAAAAAAACATATACTGTATAAGTAGATAAATACTTGCTCTACTTACATAACAGATGTATTGCACTGTCCATGTGATTTTAGTGATTTTTGTATGGTAAAAAAAAAGAGAAAATCCTTCTTAGGAGTCTCCATTTTGACTCTATCTATCTTGAAGCCAATCCTGATGTAATTTCCTCCCTTAATCTGTCCGTGTATGCTTTGCCTGCTCTCCTCCCAGTCTTCAGACACTCCCACCCAGGTCTGCAGTAGAAAGTGCATTGTCTCAACATGAAAAATATTGGCCAATCAGAGAGGAACAGAGGTGTGGGAGAGGAAAATGGGAGAGAAAGAGTCTTCAGCCAATCAGGCTACATTAGTTAAGTCTGAGGGGAAAGTAAGGAAGAAAAAAAGAAAACCCAGCATGCCCTGCAACTTCCTTTGTGTGGCAGATGTACCAAATAAGAGTGCCAAGGAAACTGGGGAATGATCATTTATAGAGAAGAAAAATAAGAGTGCTTTTAACTTGGATTGCCTGGTTAGCATCCTTATTACAAAGAATTGATTTTTGATTTTATGCCTGACAGTTACTCTTTAAACCACCTCAGTGGACAATCTCTTTGGGTGAAGGGAGTCCATTCTTGCTGATGTTATTTATACGAACGCCGCTCACATCGAGGCTTCCACTAATGAAGTTAAATGATCCATTTGCTGATAAAGAACGGTTTACAGGGACGACAGACATGAAATATTATAATCAATTAAGGGAAATTAAAAACCTATTGTACAATTGAACGGCCTGAGATGGATTGCGTTACATCATCCTCCAGTCCATTAAGAGCGATACCACGATGGTGCAATCTTATCTCTGCTGGTTAAAAGCTGCAGCCTCTTAAACTGCCGAAAAGAGGGAAACATCCTTTCATGTTCTGATGGACACCTTATTAATGCATGATAGCAGAAGAGCCATGTGCTTCAACCCAGCGCAGAGCATTCCGCCATCCTCTTATCAGCGGGCGCGGCTGTTAAAGATAGGCTGGAGAATGTCATTCTGAGAGGCCCGGGGAGTGAATGCTTCTCACATCTATGGGGAAAAGCTTGGAACAGTGCTGAAAGGCCAGCCGGCATGGCCTAGATCTATACCACATTCTACTGTTTACATCGGCATTGTAAGAAAATGCCTCCTATTCCCTCCTTTTCCTCTTCTCTTTTCCTCTGTTCTATTCTCTCTTTTCTTCTCTTTGTTTCTCTCTTTCTTTTGTTCTCTTCCCCTCTCATCTCTTTTATTCTCTTCTCTTTTCTCATTTCTTCTCTTCCCCTCTCATCTCTTTTATTCTCTTCTCTTTTCTCATTTCTTCTCTTCTCCTCTCTTTTCTTCTCTTATTTTCGCTCTACTCTGTTCTATTCTCTTGTCTACTTTTTATTTCTTCTCTGTTCTTTTCTCTTCTTTCTCTCTGCTCTTTTCTTATTTCTTTTCACTTTTCTTCTCCTCTCTTCTCCTTTTTTTTCTTCTCTTTTCTCATTTCTTCTTATTTCCTCTCATCTCTTTTATTCTCTTCTTTTCTTTCTTCTCACTTCATTTCTTCGCCTGTCCCTTATCGAAATTAACTTTTTCTCCCGAATTTATCCCAAGTGTTATTTTTGATGGAGTAGACTATTACTATAGTATATTGCCATTTAGATAATGCCTTTTAACCACTTGACCTACAAGGGTTTTTAAAAATAATGAAAATGTATCTCATTTTTCTATGGGAAGGTGTATAATAGGGTATTTGGATGTGGTTTCACTTTTGGGCCACAAGATGGAGATACAGAGTTAGTGTGTTCTAAAAATAGAAACAGAACCAAGTGTTTATTATTTGTTTACATTTGTGTAAACACGGGGATGTAGATACTCTATCTGGTGGTGGTAAAGTAGTTAAACCATAATCAAGCAAGAAAATACTCAAAATCACATGAAACTCGAAAAATTAGAATATTGTGCAAAAGTCCAATTATTTCATTAATTCAACTTAAAAAGGTAAAACTAATATATGAAATAGACTCATTACATGCAAAGTGAGATGTTTCAAGCCTTTATTTGTTATAATTTTGATGAATATGGCTTACAACTTTTGAGAACTCAAACTCAAAATCAGAAAATTACGGTGTTTTTTGGACCATAAGACCCGTTCGTGTAACAGTATCTGCCCGGACCAATGCGGAAGAAGACGAAGGCCACGCAGACGGGAGACCTGGAGCTGTACAGCGGCAGGCGGCCGGTGTGTACAGTAATGTCAGAAGATGCCACACACGCGGGAGGAGAAGAGGGATGCCTAAGAAGATGCCAGTGGAGAAGAAGGGCGCCTGGACAAAGGAGGAGCGCCGCAGCAGGATCAGGTGAGAGCTGAACTGTTAGATGCTGATAGTGTAGTGTAGCTTAGTTAGGAGGGCAGGAGGGGGTTAGTGTAGTGTAGTTTAGAGTCTAGTGCAGTGGTCCTCAAACTAAGGCCCGCGGGCCGAATGTGGCCCCTGAGGCTTTTTTACTGGCCCCCTGTCACAGGAGCCCCACTGGCCGTGAACACGCAAAACCTTCCGATCCGATTCTAGCACACAGATTGAGAGCTATGGACGCAATCTGCGTAGAATTGGCGGAGTTTGAGCGTCACGACGCAGTAGGGAGCCTGTGAGGTTACGAAAATACACTTTTACTCCAACCCAGGGGTAGATCTGCCACCATCTCTGTTTTCTATCAGCCCAGAGAAAACTGCTAACTGGCTATAGACCTGTGAAACAAAAAAACGGTTAAAACTGTGCAATTCCTATCTATCTATCAAAACAGTAGCGTCCCTTCGGAAGTTTAGGTCTCGTCTGTGTATACTGAATAGCAGGTTTACTGAGAGGTAAAGACCTTTTAAGAAGCCTTTATTTGTTACAATATAAATAATTAATATATACAGACAATCGTGAACAATTAAACGATGAGAGACAGTGATAACACAGTACATAAAAGAAAAAGGGATAAAAAGAACGAATACTTATGATTCTGTGGAAAGTCCGTTCGGGAAAAGACAAAGTTCCTTTGTTGCAGTCCGTTCGCAATATGGCCGAACCACACGGCCGTTGCTCCGCCTACAAGATGGCCACTGCTATTTCCCCAAGCAGTGGCAGTCTTTTCGGTATGATGGAAAGTGGGGGAAATCTCTGGGAGTCCTCATGCAATCAGTTTTGAGCACTGACATTTCTGGGCGGAGTCTCAAGCTCAGCCCAGGGGCGTGTCAGGCAGTGAGTTCTCTGGGGAGGAACTTCCAGCCATCCACAAAATATGTCCAATTTCATATTCCGCCGGGGGTTTGTCGCACATGCAAACCGATTTCATATTCAGATTGGGCTGAAAATACACGTTCATAGGACATCAAACTTGCAATATTTGGGGTGCACGGGGACCCCATTATTCATATCTCAGCCCCTGCTCGGGTTACCTGGCTATGTCTAGTATCACCATCTTCTACAGAATTAGGGAAACAAAATTATGTAATTTTCATATTCCTCCCATGGATGGTATTTGCAAAATGTGACAAAGTTATCAACACCATGCATTCCATACTCAGTCTAGTCGGTGCCGTCAAGACTGGGAGGAATGTAGGTGTCAATAGACCTCATGCTGTGCTAGCTTCCCCTGTTGAATAGACTCTGTTGGTATTTCAGCTCTGCCCAATTAGCACATTAGTGTCACCAGAGCTTTTCCGGGAGCCTTAAAAGGATTTCTTGCTAAACCAGGTTGCTTTAGCAATATGCTAACGCAGGCCCATTCAGCCCTCATGGCAAAAGGGGGGGAAGGCAGGAAGGAAAAACTTCTATTTAAAAATAAAGAATGTCAGTTTTCCGATCACGGTTGCGATCGGACAATCGGCCGCGAATCCTCGGACGACTGGGCGTCGCCCGGCGTCACACCTCCCCCTTCCCGAGCTCTGCTCAGGGAGGTGTCAACAGGACGCCTTCCGTAGCAGCTATTGGCGCTGTTGGGTCGGGTTCCCCCTGACACCGCGACAGCCCATCAGCGTTCTGGTGTCGGCTGCCTGCTTTGTGTTGGATCGTAAAGTCGTACTGCTGCAATGACAGGCTCCACCGTAGGAGCTTGCCGTTGGTTCCAGCAGTACGGTTTAGCCAACTCAGGGGATTGTGATCAGTGACGATCGTGAAGGAGCGGCCGTACAGATACGACTGCAGTTTCTGTAGGGCCCACACGATCGCCAGGCACTCCTTTTCAGTTGTGGAGTAGGCTACCTCTCGGGGCAGGAGCTTCCGGCTCAGGTAGAGGATAGGGTGTTCATCCCCCTTTCCATCCACCTGGCTGAGGACTGCGCCGAGACCGTAGTCAGAGGCATCGGTTTGCACCACAAACCGACGACTGAAGTCTGGGGCCTGAAGCACAGGGGCGCTTGCGAGGGCCTGCTTCAAGGCCTGGAAGGCATTCTCGCAAGCGGGGGTCCAGCTAACAACCTTGGGGTGCTTCTTGCTAGTGGCATCGGTCAGGGGCTTCGCCAGTGTACTATAGGCGGGAACAAATTTCCTATAGTAGCCGGCGGTCCCCAGGAACGCCTGGACCTGCTTTTTCGTGATAGGTCGAGGCCATGCCAGGATGGCGTCCACCTTTCCCGTGTCAGGTTTCAGGGTGTTACCCCCCACCCGGTGACCTAAGTACTGCACCTCGGTCATGCCAATCTGACACTTACTCGGTTTAACCGTCAGATTGGCCATGGCCAGCCTCTCTAGTACCTGGGACAGGTGTTTGAGGTGTTCTTCCCAGGTGGGGCTGAACACCGCAATGTCATCCAGATACGCTACAGCGAACCCTTGCATTCCCTCTAGCAGGTCGTTCACGGCCCGCTGAAACGTGGCCGGGGCGTTCTTCATCCCAAAGGGCATCATCGTGAACTCGAAGAGGCCGAAAGGGGTGATGAAGGCCGACTTTTGCCTCGCGTCAGGTGCAAGTGGTATCTGCCAATACCCCCGGCTCAGATCCATGATTGATAGGTACCTGGCTGATGCCAGTGTATCTAGCAGCTCATCAATGCGAGGCATGGGGTAGGCGTCTGTAGTGGTGATGGCGTTCAGTTTCCTGTAGTCTACGCAGAACCGAGTTGTCTGGTCCTTCTTGGGGACCAGGACAACAGGGGCTGCCCAGGCACTACTGGACTTTTGAACCACCCCTAACTCCAGCATCTCCCTCACCTCCTTCTGCATGTCCGCCTGTACCTCGGGAGAGACACGGTAAGCGGATTGCCTGATGGGGGGATGGGTACCTGTATCTACCCCATGCACCGCCATACTGGTCCGCCCCGGGATACCGGAGAAGGTGTGCTGGTACTGGCCCAGCACCTTCTGTAACTGCTCTTGCTGGGCTGAGGCGAGCTGTGGATTGACGTTTAGGTCGCCGTCCACATCTCGTACGTCAGCCAGCAGGTCTAACAGGGGGTCTGCCTCTCCCTGCTCTAACCGGCTGCACACTGGCAGCGCATACTGGGTCCTGTCATGGTGGGCCTTCAGCATGTTTACATGAAAGCTCTTCTGCTTCCTGCCCCCCATGTTCACTAGATACGTCAGAGGGTTTAACCGCTGCACTACAGTAAAAGGCCCCTCCCAGGCTGCTTGCAGCTTGTTCTGCCTCACGGGAAGAAGGGCATATACCCTGTCACCCACATCAAATGACCGCTCGGCCACGCTACCATCCCTGTGGTCAGAGGAGGGGGAGGAGGCCGGAACCTCTTCCACCTGCTCTGAGCCCAGGTTCTGAGCAGCGCGGCTGCGTGTTACTGCCAGTACAGGTACACCTTCAGACTGGCACATACTGGCATTACTCACATCCTGGCTGCATGCATGAATTACAGTGACAGGTACAACAACATTTTCATCACAAACAATCGGTATATCAAACACAGGTACCTGTGACACAGGTACTATTGGACTCGGTACCCCTGGACTGGGCACATTCAACCCACCTCCCCCCTGTTCTTGCCCCTTGGTGCAAAGTACCTTAGTGTGGGCGGAGAGTCCGTCTCCCTCCTGGCAGTCTGAGGGGCTTGGGGCAGGTTCATAATAGGACACAAGCTTGCCCAGGTCGGTCCCCAACAAAACTGGGACCGGCAGTTGGTCCAGGACCCCAACAACCTTCTCTTGAACCCCCACCCCCCAATCGATGGACACCCGAGCCTGGGGAATGCGAGAAAGAGTGCCCCCCACTCCAGTGAGGGTAAGGTATTTGTCAGGGAGGATATTTTCCGTCGGGACCAGGTGCGCACGCACCAGGGTGACATCCGCTCCAGTGTCGCGGAAACCGGTAACAAGCTGGTCGTTCACTGTAACCAGCTGGTGGTTGCTCGTAGCGGAGTGGATCCCTCTCCCACCTGCGAACATGACGTTGTTGGGTGCTCCCGGCTGGGGTGCGCTGGTTGGCGGCAGTTGCCGTGGGCGAGGTGTAGGTGGTGCAGGAGCTGGCGCTGTCTGCCTCCGCTCCGGGCAGTTAAACTTCATGTGTCCGGGCTTGCGGCAAAAGTGACAGGTGATGCCCTCTGTTACTGCAGGCCTGGACGCAGCAGCTGCGCTGGATGGCCTCTGGGGCGCACGGCTCACAGAGGTAGGAGAGTCTGCAAAATTGTGGGACTGACCTCCTCTCCAGCTAGATGGGGCAGTCCTGCGGGTCTCCGGCACCCTGGTCGTTGCAAAGGTCTCAGCGAGGTCTGCAGCGACCGTCGCTGACGCCGGTCGGCGCTCCAGCACAAACTGGCGTACGTCAGCCGGGCAAATGTTCAGAAACTGCTCCAGGACGATTAAGTCCTCCAGGACACCGTAAGACCCTTTAGTGAGGCCTAGCGTCCACTGGCGGAGTGTGGTGAGCAGACTGCTGACCACATCTTGATAAGAATCAGTAGATTTTTTCTGCCAGGACCTGAACCTTTTCCGGTAGGCTTCTGGCGTCAGCTGGTACTTAGTGATTATAGCCTCCTTTATAGCGGTATAATCATTGTCCTTTTCCACAGGCAACTCTGAGAAAGCATCAAGCGCTTTGTAGCGCAGCAAGGGTGTCAGATGTCTGGCCCACTGGTCTTGGGACAGACGATACTGACGGCAGGCCTTTTCAAAAGACCTCAAAAACAAGTCAATGTCAGTGTCTTTTTCGATAATAGCAAATTTAAATTTTGCACTTACTGGAGCGGCAGTCCCTTCAGCAGGGAGGCTGGGCGTTGAACTCCGGCTGGCTTGCTGCACTTTCGCCATGTTCAGCTCATGCTGTCGTCTCTCCCGCGCCTCTGCAGATTGGCGTTCCTCTCGCTTTTGCTCCGCCATGTACTGCAGGTACTTGTCCACATCAGTTTCCATCAGCTTTTGCAATGCCTGCTGCATTACTGGATCAACATAACTGGACAGTCCAGTACTGGCCGGTTCCAGGCGAGTACTTTCAGGGGTTCTGGGGTCGGGGTTCACACTGACAGCCTCCTGCGTATCTGTTGCCGCATTGCCCGCGGGTTGCTCAACCTCGGTACGCACAGGATCTTCAGTCTCTGGTTCCCCTCGACTTGCGTTAGATGAGCCGGTGTCCTCCACAGTGGACACCTCCAGCGTCCGCAGATTCTGGCTATCCCATCGGTACAAGTCCGTTATCAGGTCCTGCTGTTTCTTGCCGCGGATGTCCATGCCTCTCGCCTCGCACAGACTCTGCAGGTCGGATAGGACCATGACCTTGTAATTCCCGGACATTTCCATGCCAAATAAAAGAAAACTTAGGGGAGGGGTACTGGTTACACAGTCTCTCTGTATATATGAAAAATATATTGCACTCAGTCACTACCAACGAATTAGTTCGTTTCTCGATAGGGCTAATTCGATAGCCCTACCTGAGATACTATCAGCACACACAGATCCCAAACGCTGCCCACCACTGTCACAAGAGCCCCACTGGCCGTGAACACGCAAAACCTTCCGATCCGATTCTAGCACACAGATTGAGAGCTATGGACGCAATCTGCGTAGAATTGGCGGAGTTTGAGCGTCACGACGCAGTAGGGAGCCTGTGAGGTTACGAAAATACACTTTTACTCCAACCCAGGGGTAGATCTGCCACCATCTCTGTTTTCTATCAGCCCAGAGAAAACTGCTAACTGGCTATAGACCTGTGAAACAAAAAAACGGTTAAAACTGTGCAATTCCTATCTATCTATCAAAACAGTAGCGTCCCTTCGGAAGTTTAGGTCTCGTCTGTGTATACTGAATAGCAGGTTTACTGAGAGGTAAAGACCTTTTAAGAAGCCTTTATTTGTTACAATATAAATAATTAATATATACAGACAATCGTGAACAATTAAACGATGAGAGACAGTGATAACACAGTACATAAAAGAAAAAGGGATAAAAAGAACGAATACTTATGATTCTGTGGAAAGTCCGTTCGGGAAAAGACAAAGTTCCTTTGTTGCAGTCCGTTCGCAATATGGCCGAACCACACGGCCGTTGCTCCGCCTACAAGATGGCCACTGCTATTTCCCCAAGCAGTGGCAGTCTTTTCGGTATGATGGAAAGTGGGGGAAATCTCTGGGAGTCCTCATGCAATCAGTTTTGAGCACTGACATTTCTGGGCGGAGTCTCAAGCTCAGCCCAGGGGCGTGTCAGGCAGTGAGTTCTCTGGGGAGGAACTTCCAGCCATCCACAAAATATGTCCAATTTCATATTCCGCCGGGGGTTTGTCGCACATGCAAACCGATTTCATATTCAGATTGGGCTGAAAATACACGTTCATAGGACATCAAACTTGCAATATTTGGGGCGCACGGGGACCCCATTATTCATATCTCAGCCCCTGCTCGGGTTACCTGGCTATGTCTAGTATCACCATCTTCTACAGAATTAGGGAAACAAAATTATGTAATTTTCATATTCCTCCCATGGATGGTATTTGCAAAATGTGACAAAGTTATCAACACCATGCATTCCATACTCAGTCTAGTCGGTGCCGTCAAGACTGGGAGGAATGTAGGTGTCAATAGACCTCATGCTGTGCTAGCTTCCCCTGTTGAATAGACTCTGTTGGTATTTCAGCTCTGCCCAATTAGCACATTAGTGTCACCAGAGCTTTTCCGGGAGCCTTAAAAGGATTTCTTGCTAAACCAGGTTGCTTTAGCAATATGCTAACGCAGGCCCATTCAGCCCTCATGGCAAAAGGGGGGGAAGGCAGGAAGGAAAAACTTCTATTTAAAAATAAAGAATGTCAGTTTTCCGATCACGGTTGCGATCGGACAATCGGCCGCGAATCCTCGGACGACTGGGCGTCGCCCGGCGTCACACCCCCCACACAGAAAATGTATTACTTATAGATGCGGTCAGCTACATCTTTAAATATTGGTGGTCCACATGTAGAATAGCAGTGCTGGCACCACCCATCCACATGGAAGCCAGAAAGCAGTAATTCGCTGGTTTCCAATCAAATTACACAACAGGTGACACTGCTGTCCAATTGGAATGCAGGTTGTCACCTGGGTATGCTTCACTGTCTGGCCCGCACAGACTTCTACATGATTTTATGTATACTCCGGCCCCCCAGCAGTCTGAAGTAGGTTGACCCGGCCCTCAACCCAAAACGTTTAGGGATCCCTGGTCTAGTGTGTAGTGTGTAGTCTAGTGTAGTGCAGTACAGGACTGAACTCCTGAAATATAGGCAAAACCAGAAAGAGGACCGTGTCCCTTTGGTTGTCACCTACTACCCACACCTGGAAATTTTAAAGGGAAACTGTACTGAGTAAAATTATTTAAAATAAACACATGAGGTAACTTCAAATGAACATTACATAGTTACCTTGCCAGCAGTTCCTCTCAGAAGCTCACCATTTTCTTATGGCAATGACCCCTTCCAGTTCTGACAACAATTTGTCAGAACTGAAATATCAGTTGCTGTCAGTTATTTATCAGTTGCTGTCAGTTATAGCTGAGAGGACAACTGATGTGCCAAGTAATGTCCATGTTTCCCTATGGCTCAAGTGGGCGATGTTACAGTTTAACAGTGTGCTGACCAGAAAGCTGTTATGGGGTAATAGCCATTTTCAAAACGGAGGACGGAGAATTCCCTTGATCACAGTGGACAAACAGGACGCGGGAAAGGAGAAAGAGATTGAGGAGTAGACTACACCGGAGGTAAGTATGACTTGTGTATGTTTATTTTGACTTTTAATTTTCAGTTCAGGTTTTCTTTAAGGAGGATTGCTAAGGAACTTCATCCCATTTTGCACAAGGATCACAGACTGAGGAAGATATTCCCTAAACCTCCCGTTTTGTCATATCAGCAACCACACAATCTGAAACAGATGATTGTCAGGAGTTCTTTGAATAGGCCTCAACAAAACGGAACCTCACCCTGCCGACAAAAAAAAAGGGGCGGGACCTGCAGACACATTTACTCCACTGACAGGGTAACGATACCAGGTTCACAACAGGAGTACAGAGTACAAGGCACATTTTCCTGTGGTTCCACCAATCTGGTATATCTGATCATGTGTGCTAAATGCCCCAATGTTATGTACGTTTGAGAAACTGGACAAACTGCGCAAACGCATGAATGGACACAGGCACACTATTAATGATACCAAATCTGAACTCCCAGTTGCTACGCACTTTCGTTCCAACAGACACAGCATGTATGATCTTCGTGTCACTGCCCTGAAGGGTGGCTTCAACACGTCAAATGATCACTTAATAGAAGAAACAAAATTTATAAATTGGTTCAAAGCAGTGGACAAGGGCTTGAATAAGGACAAAAACTTTTTTATATTGGTATGAGGCTGATGATATTTAAACTCTTTCTCAGCCTGTATAGCTAAATTTGTGAACTCAGAATTTACGATACCTCTGTGTCAGTCCAACTTCCAGGTCTGGGAGCATGATGTAAACAAGGATCCTTATCTCAGCTAACAACCTCTTAGCCCATTTAGATGCTCTGTTTCACTTAAAGAGAACCTGTACTGAGTAAAAATATTTAAAATAAACACATGAGGTAACTTCAAATGAACATTGCATAGTTACCTTGCCATCAGTTCCTCTCAGAAGCTCACCATTTTCTTCTGACAATAATCCCTTCTGTTGGTGGTGCCTGTGGTGCCCTAGGCTATGGCCTAGGAGGCCTTGACCTAAATCTGGCCCTGGTGACTAGCCAAATTACTGGGGGGGGGGAGAATAACAAGTGAATCCTCCAACAGTCAGTACAATATGCATGACCTCTTCCAACATCCAGCAAATCACCTAAAAGAGAAGCCTTGCAGTATAAAACCGTACTGACTTCATTCAAAGTAATCACTGCACAGTGAAAACAGAGTTTTTGAAATGGGCTCTCCTCCTTATGTTGGGCACTGGCTGGCTCAGTTATCTCACTGACTCTGGTGGATCGTCGCGCTCACAACCTGCACTGGCTGCCTGAACCCGGAAGCAGTGCCTGTCAGCAGCCAGTGCAGGTCGTGAACGTGCCAATTTCCTAAAACCTGCCAAGGACATCCCCAGTATGAGAAGTGTAAGCAGGGGAGGGGACATCCACAGTATGAGAGGTGTGTAAGCAGGGGAGGGGACGTCCACAGTATGAGAGGTGTAAGCAGGGGAGGGGACATCCACAGTATGAGAGGTGTAAGTAGGGGAGGGGACATCCACAGTATGAGAGATGTAAGCAGGGGAGGGGACATCCACAGTATGAGAGGTGTGTAAGCAGGGGAGGGGACGTCCACAGTATGAGAGGTGTAAGCAGGGGAGGGGACATCCACAGTATGAGAGGTGTGTAAGCAGGGGAGGGGACGTCCACAGTATGAGAGGTGTAAGCAGGGGAGGGGACATCCACAGTATGAGAGGTGTAAGTAGGGGAGGGGACATCCACAGTATGAGAGGTGTAAGTAGGGGAGGGGACATCCACAGTATGAGATGTGTAAGCAGGGGCAGGGAAATGCACACAGTATGAGAGGTGTAAGCAGGGGTGGGGACATCCACAGTATGAGAGGTGTAATAAGGGAGAGGACACCCACAGTATGAGATGTGTGTAAGCAGGGGAGAATACGTCCACAGTATGAGAGGTGTAAGCAGGGGAGGGGACATGCACAGTATGAGAGGTGTAAGCAGGGGAGGGGACAGCCACAGTATGAGAAGTGTTGGCAGGGGAGGATACATCCGCAGTATGAGAGGTGTAATCAGGGAGAGGTCACACACAGTATGAGAGGTGTAAGAAGGGGCAGGGAAATGCACATAGTATGCGAGGTGTAAGCAGGGGAGGGGACATCCAGAGTATGAGAGGTGTAAGCAGGGGAAGGGATGTGCACAGTATGAGAGGTGTAAAAAGGGGAGGGGACATGCACAGTATGAGAGGTGTGTAAGCAGGGGAGGCAACATCCACAGTATGAGAGGTGTATGCAGGGGAGGGGACATCCACAGTATGAGAGGTATAAGCAGGGGAGGGGACTTCTACAGTATGAGAGGTTTAAGCAGGGGAGGGTATATCCACAGTATAAGAGGTGTAAAAAGAGGAGGGGGCATGCACAGTATGAGAAGTGTAAGCAGGGGAGGGGACATCCACAGTATGGGAGGTGTAAGCAGGGGAGGGGACATCTGCAGTATGAGGGGTGCAAGCAGGGGAGGGGACATCCACAGTATGAGAGGTGTAAGCAGGGGAGTGTACATCCGCAGTATGAGAGGTATAAGCAGGGGAGGGGACATCCACAGTATGAGAGGTGTAAGCAGGGGAGGGGACATCCACAGTATGAGAGGTGTAAGTAGAGGAGATCAACAGTTTGATAATGGTTACCATTATTCAAAGCATATATAGAAATGATCAATACCAGCATAGCACCAATTAAGAGCTAATACTGCGGTTGAGGGAGGGTCCCTAAGTGTGCCCCTCTGATCCAAGGACCCCAGTGCGGTTGCAACCTCTGCATCCCCTATTGCTACACCAGTGAACCTTCGGTGTAAATGCACAAATAAAATCTATAAACCCTTGCATTTGTACAGCACTCGGGCTATGTTTGCGCTGAAGCGATAACGCATTTTGCAGGTTCCATAGGCCTCTTTCCCATGAGCAGATGTAGGTGTTGAATTCACTGCTCGTTAGCTGCTTCTGTCCACCGGCTTGTCGCTTGCTAGTGCTCAGCACGGGCGGTGGACACGCTCCCCTCCCCCCCCATGGAGTTGCACATGAGCACAATTCAAATGCGACACTAGATGGTTCTTCGCCGCCGGATAATGCCGCCACCGGACGTGTGTCTATTGCTTTCATTCGCTACATGTATTTACAGCCCAATAGCGTTGCGGCCAGCACTCGGGTGGCTGAAATGCTCACCAAATCAGCAATTCTGAAGCAGGCTTGACCTGGGCGCCGCCATAGATATGTTATTATGTCTATGGAAACGCAGCAGCGTAATTCGGGTACCGTACCCCGAAATACTTCTAACTCCGAGTTACTAGGACTTGGAGGGGGAATAGTAATTATTGCGCAAAAGGTGGATCAGCGCATCACCAGGCCGCCTCTGAATGGCCTCGAATCAGAGACGCGCTGAGCCCCCCCAGAAACTGCAAACGCACCTTGAACCCAAACGGAAGCTCTGCTAATACACCAAAAGCAAAGCTGTTAAGTGGGAGAAGCTGACCAAAAATGAATTAAATTAGTACATGGCAAGGAAATGAACAGCGCTACTTAAAAACAGACAAGTGCCTACCTGCAAAAGAGTGCAAGCCCCACTTGTGGGGTCGAATACACACCTAGCATACACATGACCTATCTACCACTGGAGGATGTTGGTTTCCGTAACAGCTTGCATGCAACCTATTAAGTACTTGTCCCTCCCACTGCGAAGAAGTCAATCCTCCATGGGAGGGGCCTAACACTAACTAAATCCTAACCTATGTATATGCATAGCCTGGGTGCGGCTAATCAAGTAAATTCGAAAATTGAAAACTGCGCAAAAGGTGGATCAGCGCATCAACAGGCCGCCTCCGAATGGCCTCGAATCAGAGGTGCGCTGAGGCCATTCGGAGGCGGCCTGTTGATGCGCTGATCCACCTTTTGCGCAGTTTTCAATTTTCGAATTTACTTGATTAGCCGCACCCAGGCTATGCATATACATAGGTTAGGATTTCGTTCGTGTTAGGTCCCCTCCCATGGAGGATTGACTTCTTCGCAGTGGGAGGGACGAGTACTTAATAGGTTGCATGCAAGCTGTTACAGAAACCAACATCCTCCAGTGGTAGATAGGTCATGTGTATGCTCAGTGTGTATTTTATCCCACAAGTGGGGCTTGCACTCTTTTGCAGGTAGGCACTTGTCTGTTTTTAAGTAGCGCTGTTCATTTCCTTGCCATGGAATAGTAATTACCCCCACCCAGAATAAGTCCACCTTGCGCCAAAATGACTGTGGGGAGGTGCCATGGATGCAGCAATTCAGCCGTCCTTGGAAAACAGGCCTCAGTGCAGCGTGGACTGTGCGATGTTTGGAAAACTGCAACATGATGCAACCAGAGTTCAAACACAGTTCAAGCCCTAAAGTTTTTCCTGTCCTAAATGCAAGCAGCACTTAGCTATGTTCCTCCTTGTGAAAACCAGCACATGATGTTTTGATTCATTGTTAATTAAGTACATTAACCTAAAGTCAGAGGCTTCATAAATATTCATAAACTGAAGCTGTAAACAAGCAAAGCGCTGGAGCATTTATCTCCTAGTAACCGGAGTTTCAGCTCCTCTGGACAGATGGTGTAACAGCAGGGGGCGCCGGTGCGTAGGCCTTCCAAGCGAGCCAATAATTACATTTCAAATAGAAATGATATTGGGTTTGGAGAGTCTGATTACTGGATCTGTGTGTGTACAAGGCATATGCTAATTTACAGTATGTGAAATAAAAAACTTAAGGAGGATTAATGATATTAATAAAGATTAAAAAACAAAAGTCCACAAAGAACAAAAAAACAAAAAAACAAAACAGCGGCTTTAATTCCCTCCGATGAGTAGCTTTTGTCTGACTTTTACCGGCTTTAAAGTAAACCTGAGATAAAAAAAAAATGGGCCCCTCGCTGTCCTCCTCCGCTGCCTGGATCCTCCTCTAGGTGGCGCCCAGTAACTTCGCAAGTTGGGGCATACTGCGCATGCATCCCAACGCACTTTAGTTGCCGGTAGAGTTCTGCACCTGTGCAGTAATAATATACACCATCTGGGGAGGTGTGTAGTCCAGAGGAGACCCAAGACTTCCTACCAATACAGGAAAAACACAGAGAGAGACCAGGAGGCCCTTATGGTGTGTAGTACATTAATGTCAAGTTCTGGATAAATACAAAGTGATGAGGTACTAACAAAGGAGGGTTGCAAGACCACCAGGGCGGGGCTGAGGCAGAGGCAAGAGAGGCTCCAGCCTCAGGGCGCAGTGTAGGAGGGGGCGCACAACTCACTCAGCTATTATTTCCCTATTGTGTTTGAAGCAGAGAGAAATAAGGAAAGGGGATCCATGGCAGTGACTGCAAGCCAGATAACTAGAGATTAAGGTGTTGGGGGCCCTGGGTGCCTCTTAGTCTAATAGCAATCAGTGTGTGACGGCTGGGGTGGGAGGGATGGAGGGGCGCACTTTGGTGTTTCAGCCTTGGTGCTGGAGGACCTTGTCCCAGCTCTGAAATCCAGCAATCCAGCAATCACAGTATAAAAACAAGTGAGGAAATCCCGTCCCCACTCGTGTACTTTGTCTTCAAATGTGTGAGTCACACTGCAGAGAAAATGATTGTTTGGGTACACAAAACAAACAATTTACAGCAACCTCTGATAGCTAGGGGGCTGTAAACAATATCACTGGGAGGGAGAAGGCGCCCCCCAAAATAATCATGGATGTAATAAATATAACATGGCTTGCCTCTAAGAAGAAGGGGCAATGCCAATATAAGAAAGAAATGTTGATAATCAAACACAAAAACAATAACACGTTTTGCAGAGCACAGTCCGCTTCCTCAGATCATTTAAAGTGGTGTCTGGGTAGCCAAGGTGCAGAGCTTGAAACGCCTAATAGGAAGCAGACTGTGCTCCGCCAAACACGTTATCGTTTTTTTGTGTCTAATTATTAAAACGTCTTTCGTATATTGGTGTTGCCCCTTCTTCTTAGAGGTAAGCCATTTTATATTTATTACATCCATGGTTATTTTTTGGGGGGTCTTCTCCCTCCCAGTAATATATACCATCTACATTTTAAAAACAAAGAATATTGGTGTAATGGATTGCGGAAATGCCGCCGCGCGATCTGGCAGCGGGGCGGCTGTCTCCGCGTTAAGACCAGCGGTTTCCGCACAACAGCATGCGTCTGGTTTGTCTGAGCCTTCTAGTGCACACAGATGGAGAGCTACGCGCGCGCGCGCTGGAAGTCAGGACCTTTATGCCAGTAGGAGAGGGATCAGCTGATCAAGTTGATCAGCTGATCCCAGCGCAGGCTTTGATTGGCTGAAGAGAGCTGGGTGGCGCTGAGGAGCGCTTCACTATATATAGATCTCGCTGGTCAGTCTCAAGTTGTCTGCCGTTGCGAATACATACGTGTGAGCACTAGTGTTGGGCGAACAGTGTTCGCCACTGTTCGGGTTCTGCAGAACATCACCCTGTTCGGGTGATGTTCGAGTTCGGCCGAACACCTGACGGTGCTCGGCCAAACCGTTCGGCCACATGGCCGAACTAAGAGCGCATGGCCGAACGTTCCCCGAACGTTCGGCTAGCGCTGTGATTGGCCGAACGGGTCACGTGGTTCGGGCCCGAACGCGCTCTGATTGGCCGAACGGTCACGTGGTTCGGGTAAATAAATACCCGAACCACGTCATATCTCCGCCATTTGTCTGTGGGTTTAGCTTTGGGTAGGCAGGCAGGGTAGTTCGCTCTCCAGCCACGCTAGCCAGGGTCCCCCCCAGTCATTGTGTGTCGCTGCTGGGAACAGTAGTACACCGCTCGCTCAGCCACACTATATATAGCATTGTTTACTGCCACTGTGTACCTCGCTCAGCCACGCTATATATATAGCATTGTGTTTTCTGACACTCTGTGTACACGGCTTAGGCTAGCCTGACTAATATAGCATTGTGTGTACTGCCACTGTGCACCTCGCTCAGCCACGCTATATATAGCATTGTGTGTACTGCCACTGTGCACCTCGCTCAGCCACGCTATATATAGCATTGTGTGTACTGCCACTGTGCACCTCGCTCAGCCACGCTATATATAGCATTGTGTGTACTGCCACTGTGCACCTCGCTCAGCCACGCTATATATAGCATTGTGTGTACTGCCACTGTGCACCTCGCTCAGCCACGCTATATATAGCATTGTGTGTACTGCCACTGTGCACCTCGCTCAGCCACGCTATATATAGCATTGTGTGTACTGCCACTGTGCACCTCGCTCAGCCACGCTATATATAGCATTGTGTGTACTGCCACTGTGCACCTCGCTCAGCCACGCTATATATAGCATTGTGTGTACTGCCACTGTGCACCTCGCTCAGCCACGCTATATATAGCATTGTGTGTACTGCCACTGTGCACCTCGCTCAGCCACGCTATATATATAGCATTGTGTTTTCTGACACTCTGTGTACACGGCTTAGCCTGACTAATATAGCATTGTGTGTACTGCCACTGTGCACCTCGCTCAGCCACGCTATATATAGCATTGTGTGTACTGCCACTGTGCACCTCGCTCAGCCACGCTATATATAGCATTGTGTGTACTGCCACTGTGCACCTCGCTCAGCCACGCTATATATAGCATTGTGTGTACTGCCACTGTGCACCTCGCTCAGCCACGCTATATATAGCATTGTGTGTACTGCCACTGTGCACCTCGCTCAGCCACGCTATATATAGCATTGTGTGTACTGCCACTGTGCACCTCGCTCAGCCACGCTATATATAGCATTGTGTGTACTGCCACTGTGCACCTCGCTCAGCCACGCTATATATAGCATTGTGTGTACTGCCACTGTGCACCTCGCTCAGCCACGCTATATATAGCATTGTGTGTACTGCCACTGTGCACCTCGCTCAGCCACGCTATATATAGCATTGTGTGTACTGCCACTGTGCACCTCGCTCAGCCACGCTATATATAGCATTGTGTGTACTGCCACTGTGCACCTCGCTCAGCCACGCTATATATAGCATTGTGTTTTCTGACACTCTGTGTACACGGCTTAGCCTGACTAATATAGCATTGTGTGTACTGCCACTGTGCACCTCGCTCAGCCACGCTATATATAGCATTGTGTGTACTGCCACTGTGCACCTCGCTCAGCCACGCTATATATAGCATTGTGTTTTCTGACACTCTGTGTACACGGCTTAGCCTGACTAATATAGCATTGTGTGTACTGCCACTGTGCACCTCGCTCAGCCACGCTATATATAGCATTGTGTGTACTGCCACTGTGCACCTCGCTCAGCCACGCTATATATAGCATTGTGTGTACTGCCACTGTGCACCTCGCTCAGCCACGCTATATATATAGCATTGTGTTTTCTGACACTCTGTGTACACGGCTTAGCCTGACTAATATAGCATTGTGTGTACTGCCACTGTGCACCTCGCTCAGCCACGCTATATATAGCATTGTGTGTACTGCCACTGTGCACCTCGCTCAGCCACGCTATATATAGCATTGTGTGTACTGCCACTGTGCACCTCGCTGAGCCACGCTATATATAGCATTGTGTTTACTGCCACTCTGTGTACACCGCTCAGCCAGACTATATACCGTTGTTTACTGACACTCTGTGTACACCGCTCAGCCAGACTATATACCGTTGTTTACTGACACTCTGTGTACACCGCTCAGCCAGACTATATACCATTGTTTACTGACACTCTGTGTACACGGCTCAGCCTGACTATAAAGCATTGTGTGTACTGCCACTGTGCACCTCGCTCAGCCACGCTATATATAGCATTGTGTTTAATGACACTCTGTGTACACGGCTTAGCCAGACTATATAGCATTGTGTGTACTGCCACTCTGTGTACACCGCTCAGCCAGACTATATAGCATTGTGTTTACTTCCACTCTGTGTCTGCTGGGCCTGGGAACAGTAGTACACCGCTCACCCGCCACTGTATAGCATTGTGCTCTGTGTCGCTGCTGGGAATAGTGGTACTGTATAGCATTTCTGTACTGCCACTGTACTGCTGCCAGTCAGCGTGTACTGTAAGGATAAGTGAAATGAGGAAGAAATCCGGTGAAAGAGGAAGGGGCAAGGGAAGAGGTGTTTCCCCTGACGGTTCACGTACAGGCCACAGGGGAGCACCAAGAAAACCCACTCAATACCGCCCATGTTGTCCAGGACAACAACCCTCACAAATCCAAAAGAACAGGACCAGATAATTACTTGGATGACCTCTCAAGCGTCCAGCAGTGGGTTAAGCAGCACCAGCACATCACGCACGAGGTCCGAGTCCTCAGCCAGTTACAAGGAGCCAGTGGGCACAAAGCTGACACAACCGGCAGCGACACCACGCACACAACTGCCAGATAACCAGTCCTATGAATTACCTCAGGACACAATGGGGTATTCGCAGGAGCTATTCCCAGCCCAACAAACTTCCACCTTTCAAAGGTCAATGGAGGAACAGCCAGAAATGTTGTGCCCGGATTCACAACCATTAACTGTGGGAAATGCACCGCGCACTGAAATACAAGGCGAGTCCGAGGAGGACTCGGAAACCCAAATCCCAGAGCAAGTTGGGCAGGAGGGGTTGCAATTGCAGGAGGTCGGCCGACAAGATCTGGAAGACGACGTTGGAGTGAGCTGCGCAGAGGTTGTTCTGGGGAGCTCTACTCCACGGCGGCGGCCCCCCACAATGACATATGACGAGTTTGAGGAGATGGAAGAGGAGGGTATGGACAATGTGGACAGAGACCCAGATTTTATTTGTGAACGAGAACATCGCCGTCGTAGCAGCAGCACAGATGAGTCTGTTGAAGAACCCACTGCTGCACGAGTTCGCCTTGTGCCACAAGGTAGGCGGCGCGCAATTTCAGGCACCACAAGCGTGGAAGTTAGAGTGAGAGGCAAAAGAGGAGGAATTAGAAATCGCCAGCAAGGAGGCAGGTGCTCCAAAGTCTGGGCTTTCTTTGAAGACTACACTGAGGATGTTACCATGGCGATTTGCAAGGTGTGCAAGACTCGCCTGAGCAGGGGGAAAAGTATTAACAACCTCTCCACCACCAGCATGAGCCGCCACATGCTATCCAAACATCCCACTCTGTGGGCAAACGCGGCAGGACAGGGTGCCAGCAACACTGCCTCCCTTGGGTTCACCAGACTCACCACCAGACCCGCCTCAGCAGCAGCAGTAGCCCAGCCATTGCGTGGTTCACAACATTCACAAACATCAGACGACGCTGACACTGTCACTTTCCGGAGTAGTGCTCTTGAGGTCTCCCAGTGTTCATCAAACACAACAACCAACAGCCCTTCCGTGTGCAGCGCTACGGTTCAGTTGTCTGTGTCGGAGATGTTTGAGCGCAAGAGGAAATTGCCAGCAAATGACCCCCGGGCCGTGGCAGTAACAGCCAGCATAGCCAAGCTTCTGGCCTGCGAAATGCTGCCATATCGAGTGGTGGAGACAAACAGCTTCAAGGGCATGATGTCAGTGGCCATCCCACGTTACGTGGTTCCCAGCCGCTACCACTTTGCGCGCTCTGCAGTGCCTGAGTTGCATGAGCACGTGGTCAGCAAAATAACCCGAAGCTTGAAGAATGCCGTTGCCTGCAAGGTTCACCTCACCACTGACACTTGGACGAGTGCGTTCGGCCAGGGTCGATACATCTCCCTTACCGCGCACTGGGTGAACCTTGTGGAGCCTGGCAGCGATTCCTCACCTGCTACGGCGTGGGTGTTGCCCACGCCGCAAACAGCTGCACCGCCGTCCCTCCCACTGGATAACAACAGCAGCACCTACCTCTCTGACTCCTTCTCCTCCAACGCATCTCAAAGCTGTACCTCATCCGGAAACGCTAACCCAGCAGCAGTAGGATCGTGGAAGCAGTGCAGCACAGCTGTTGGCATGCGTCAGAAAGCGTTGCTGAAGCTGATCTGCCTTGGGGATAAGCAGCACACAGGGGAGGAAATTTGGAAGGGAATAAAGGAACAGACGGATTTGTGGCTGGCACCGCTGGACTTGAAACCGGGCATGGTTGTGTGTGATAATGGGAGTAATCTCATTCGCGCTTTAAGGTTGGCTAAGCTGACACACATCCCTTGCCTGGCGCACGTGATGAACCTAGTAGTTCAGCGGTTCCTGAGGACATACCCAGGCGTGGCCGATCTTCTGTTGAAGGTGCGTCGAGTGGCCAAACATTGTAGAAATTCCAGTACTGCTTCGGGGGCACTCGCCAAGATGCAGGAGCGCTTCAATCTCCCCCACCATCGCTTGCTGTGTGATGTCCCTACGCGCTGGAATTCTACGCTGCACATGCTAGCACGCTTTTGTGAGCAGAAGAGTGCAGTGGTCCAGTACATGACGGTGCAGTACCGAGGCGCATCCGGCCAGCTGCCAAGCTTCTGTGGATCCGATTGGGCCAACATGTTGGACCTCTGCCAAGTCCTCCAAAATTTTGAGCAATCCACGTTGCTTGTGAGCAGTGACAACTCTTCAGTCAGCATTACCATACCACTGCTGTGTTTACTGAAGAGGTCAATGTTGAAAATCAAGGAAACAGCTGTCATGATGCAACTGGGGGAATCTGAAGGAGAAAACGATCAGCGTGATGGTACCAACATCAGGCCATCCGCCTCAGGGAACGCTGGCCCCAGCAGCTATGACGAAGAAGAGGAGGAGGAACAGCTGGAGTTGGAGCAGGAATTTCATGCCACCACTGACGAGGGCCAGAGCGGTGCACGTTGGACTTCCACAATTCAGCGCGAATGGTCAGCAGAAGCAGACCAGGAGGAAGGTGACGACTATGATGCATCACAACAACTATCACAACGCTCACAAGAGGATGATGAGGATTCTGGTAGGACTCTTGCACACATGGCTCAATTCATGCTAGACTGCATTGAACGCGACCCACGCATTGTGCGCATTCTGGACAACACCAATTACTGGGTTTATACCCTTCTGGATCCACGGTACAAACACAATGTTCCAAAACTGCTTGAAGAAAGAGTCAGACAGGTCAAAATGGAAGAATACCAGCAGGCCCTTGTGGAGACTTTAGAGAGGAGATTGACATCCTCCCCCTCCTCTAGCCAGTTGTACGCCGACAGACTGACTTCCGCAAACCCAGGACGACCAGGAGGGCAGCAAACAACGCAAGCCGCAGCTAGTGCCCAAAAGGGAACGGTATCGGCAGTGTCCTTGGAGTGGGAAAATTTTCTGACACCCATGCAGCAGCAGCCCACTGAACAGGAAGCGTGCAGATCCACCTCCAACACCGATCGCCTGGAGAAGATGGTCAAGGACTACATGTCAGATGATGTAGCTGTGTCGAACAATCCATCTGCACCCTTCAACTATTGGGTATCGAAGCTAGACACCTGGCACGAACTGGCAATGTACGCAATAGAGGTGCTGGCTTGCCCGGCAGCCAGCGTTATGTCGGAACGCTGTTTCAGTGCTGCCGGAGGCATCGTCACAGATCGGCGTATCCGCCTCTCCACAGAAAATGCAGACCGTCTGACTCAAATTAAAATGAATCAATCCTGGATTGGAAACGACTACGCAACACTCCAGGACCCCAACCAAGTAACATGACCAATGAACATCTGGGATGGTGTAGCGTTACCGGTCCCTGTTTATTGAACCTCTCATCTGTATTACATTTATGACTGCATGGCGGCAAAAAGCATTGCTGTTATATCCGCACGCTTTTTGTCCTCATGCAAGGCCTGGGTTGTTGTGTCTCACAAAGCGTGGCCTTCTCCTCCTGCGCCTGCTCCTGTTCCATCACGTGTGCTGCTGCTGCTGCTGGGTTAGCGTTGCCGGTCCCTGTTTATTGAACCACTTATCTTTATTACATTTATGACTGCATGGCGGTACCTCATGCAAGGCCTGGGTTGTTGTGTCTCACAAAGCGTGGCCTTCTCCTCCTGCGCCTCCTCCTGTTCCATCACGTCTGCTGCTGCTGGGTTAGCGTTGCCGCGTGGTCCCTGTTTATTGAACCACTTATCTTTATTAAATTTATGACTGCATGGCGGTACAAAGCATGCTATCCGCACGCTTCTTGTCCTCATGCAAGGCCTGGGTTGTTGTGTCTCACAAAGCGTGGCCTTCTCCTCCTGCGCCTCCTCCTGTTCCATCACGTCTGCTGCTGCTGGGTTAGCGTTGCCGCGTGGTCCCTGTTTATTGAACCACTTATCTTTATTTCATTTATGACTGCATGGCGGTACCTCATGCAAGGCCTGGGTTGTTGTGTCTCACAAAGCGTGGCCTTCTCCTCCTGCGCCTCCTCCTGTTCCATCACGTCTGCTGCTGCTGGGTTAGCGTTGCCGCGTGGTCCCTGTTTATTGAACCACTTATCTTTATTACATTTATGACTGCATGGCGGTACAAAGCATGCTATCCGCACCCTTCTTGTCCTCATGCAAGGCCTGGGTTGTTGTGTCTCACAAAGCGTGGCCTTCTCCTCCTGCGCCTCCTCCTGTTCCATCACGTCTGCTGCTGCTGGGTTAGCGTTGCCGCGTGGTCCCTGTTTATTGAACCACTTATCTTTATTAAATTTATGACTGCATGGCGGTACAAAGCATGCTATCCGCACGCTTCTTGTCCTCATGCAAGGCCTGGGTTGTTGTGTCTCACAAAGCGTGGCCTTCTCCTCCTGCGCCTCCTCCTGTTCCATCACGTCTGCTGCTGCTGGGTTAGCGTTGCCGCGTGGTCCCTGTTTATTGAACCACTTATCTTTATTAAATTTATGACTGCATGGCGGTACAAAGCATGCTATCCGCACGCTTCTTGTCCTCATGCAAGGCCTGGGTTGTTGTGTCTCACAAAGCGTGGCCTTCTCCTCCTGCGCCTCCTCCTGTTCCATCACGTCTGCTGCTGCTGGGTTAGCGTTGCCGCGTGGTCCCTGTTTATTGAACCACTTATCTTTATTAAATTTATGACTGCATGGCGGTACAAAGCATGCTATCCGCACGCTTCTTGTCCTCATGCAAGGCCTGGGTTGTTGTGTCTCACAAAGCGTGGCCTTCTCCTCCTGCGCCTCCTCCTGTTCCATCACGTCTGCTGCTGCTGGGTTAGCGTTGCCGCGTGGTCCCTGTTTATTGAACCACTTATCTTTATTACATTTATGACTGCATGGCGGTACCTCATGCAAGGCCTGGGTTGTTGTGTCTCACAAAGCGTGGCCTTCTCCTCCTGCGCCTCCTCCTGTTCCATCACGTCTGCTGCTGCTGGGTTAGCGTTGCCGCGTGGTCCCTGTTTATTGAACCACTTATCTTTATTACATTTATGACTGCATGGCGGTACCTCATGCAAGGCCTGGGTTGTTGTGTCTCACAAAGCGTGGCCTTCTCCTCCTGCGCCTCCTCCTGTTCCATCACGTCTGCTGCTGCTGGGTTAGCGTTGCCGCGTGGTCCCTGTTTATTGAACCACTTATCTTTATTAAATTTATGACTGCATGGCGGTACAAAGCATGCTATCCGCACGCTTCTTGTCCTCATGCAAGGCCTGGGTTGTTGTGTCTCACAAAGCGTGGCCTTCTCCTCCTGCGCCTCCTCCTGTTCCATCACGTCTGCTGCTGCTGGGTTAGCGTTGCCGCGTGGTCCCTGTTTATTGAACCACTTATCTTTATTACATTTATGACTGCATGGCGGTACAAAGCATGCTATCCGCACGCTTCTTGTCCTCATGCAAGGCCTGGGTTGTTGTGTCTCACAAAGCGTGGCCTTCTCCTCCTGCGCCTCCTCCTGTTCCATCACGTCTGCTGCTGCTGGGTTAGCGTTGCCGCGTGGTCCCTGTTTATTGAACCACTTATCTTTATTACATTTATGACTGCATGGCGGTACCTCATGCAAGGCCTGGGTTGTTGTGTCTCACAAAGCGTGGCCTTCTCCTCCTGCGCCTCCTCCTGTTCCATCACGTCTGCTGCTGCTGGGTTAGCGTTGCCGCGTGGTCCCTGTTTATTGAACCACTTATCTTTATTAAATTTATGACTGCATGGCGGTACAAAGCATGCTATCCGCACGCTTCTTGTCCTCATGCAAGGCCTGGGTTGTTGTGTCTCACAAAGCGTGGCCTTCTCCTCCTGCGCCTCCTCCTGTTCCATCACGTCTGCTGCTGCTGGGTTAGCGTTGCCGCGTGGTCCCTGTTTATTGAACCACTTATCTTTATTAAATTTATGACTGCATGGCGGTACAAAGCATGCTATCCGCACGCTTCTTGTCCTCATGCAAGGCCTGGGTTGTTGTGTCTCACAAAGCGTGGCCTTCTCCTCCTGCGCCTCCTCCTGTTCCATCACGTCTGCTGCTGCTGGGTTAGCGTTGCCGCGTGGTCCCTGTTTATTGAACCACTTATCTTTATTAAATTTATGACTGCATGGCGGTACAAAGCATGCTATCCGCACGCTTCTTGTCCTCATGCAAGGCCTGGGTTGTTGTGTCTCACAAAGCGTGGCCTTCTCCTCCTGCGCCTCCTCCTGTTCCATCACGTCTGCTGCTGCTGGGTTAGCGTTGCCGCGTGGTCCCTGTTTATTGAACCACTTATCTTTATTACATTTATGACTGCATGGCGGTACCTCATGCAAGGCCTGGGTTGTTGTGTCTCACAAAGCGTGGCCTTCTCCTCCTGCGCCTGCTCCTGTTCCATCACGTCTGCTGCTGCTGGGTTAGCGTTGCCGCGTGGTCCCTGTTTATTGAACCACTTATCTTTATTAAATTTATGACTGCATGGCGGTACAAAGCATGCTATCCGCACGCTTCTTGTCCTCATGCAAGGCCTGGGTTGTTGTGTCTCACAAAGCGTGGCCTTCTCCTCCTGCGCCACCCTCCTCCTGTTCCATCACGTGTGCTGCTGCTGGGTTAGCGTTACCGGTCCTTTTTCCTGGAACCTCTTATATGTATTACATTTATGACTGCATGCCGACAAAAAGCATGTTACCTGTGCAAAGAAAACAGACATTTCCCGCATTTAAAAGACAGTTTTCCCTTTGAAACTTTAAAATCGATTTTCTCAAAAACTATAAGCTCTTTTTGCTAATTTTTTTTTCCTCTTGTACCCACTCCCAAGGTGCACATACCCTGTAAATTTGGGGTATGTAGCATGTAAGGAGGCTTTACAAAGCACAAAAGTTCGGGTCCCCATTGACTTCCATTATGTTCGGAGTTCGGGTCGAACACCCGAACATCGCGGCCATGTTCGGCCTGTTCGGCCCGAACCCGAACATCTAGATGTTCGCCCAACACTAGTGAGCACTCAGACCATAGTCAGATCCTACAGTGTGTTAGAACCAGGTGGACCTGGGAATTCACACTTAGCCAGATTACGCTTGTGTTATACTTTAGACCAGTTCCGGGGTGTTGTGACCAAGGACCTCACACCCAAGTTTAGGATTACTGTGTCATTGCTGTGTTATACTTTAGACCAGTTCCGGGGTGTTGTAACCAAGGACCTCACACCCAAGCTTAGGATTACTGTGTCATTGCTGTGTTATACTTTAGACTAGTTCCTGGGTGTCGAGACCACGGACCTCAAACCCTAGACTAGGACTCTGCTCTATTTCTGTTATGACTATTTTCTCTGCCAACCTCTCTATTGCCTTCTGATTCGGTACCCCTGCATATCTGCCTTCCTGTTGCCAGACCCTGCCTGTACCCGGTTACCGAATCAGCCTTCTGTCTCTGTACCTTATCTGCTCGTATGTTGCCGACCTGGCCTGCCTCTTTTTTTGCACCATGCATCCATTTCCTGTGTAATTATTGTCAATTACTCTGTCTAGATGAATGCAAAAATTTGTATACAAATTTGCAAAAAATAAAAAAATAATTTGCGTACAGAGAAACGCATGCAAAATAAAATGTAGCATCATTACATAATCTCTGCACAGAGAAGGTGGGCGGGGTCACAGTCAATGACGGGCTGGTCTCTCTTCCCAGCTCCTCCCTGACCTCCTCCTGAGGGTGATGAAAGGGCAGAAGAAATGGTCTGGAGAGTTCACAGACTGCTTATTCGTTGTAGTCAAGCTGCATCTGACATTAATCCAGGAAGACAGCTCTGCAAATCCAGCCAAATCAGATAATAAAAAACAGTGTCAAAACAGTTGATGTGCAATGACAAAACTTTGTGCATTGCAAATTATAATATACTGTATTTCATACTATATACAGGGAAAAAAAATCAGCATTAAAGAGGAACTGTAGTGAAAATAATGTAATAATGAATACAATTGCTTATTTTTTTTACAATATTCATTCATAAATTATTTAGTCAGTGTTTGTCCATTGTCAATTGTTTTCCTTTCCCTGATTTACATTCTGACATTCATTACTGGCAGCATGGTGGCATAGTGGTTAGCGCTCTTGCCTTGCAACGCTGGGTTCCTGGTTCAAATCCCAGCCAGGTCAACAGTTGCAAGGAGTTTGTATGTTCTGTCTGTGTGTGTTTCCTTTGGGCGCTCCAGTTTCCTCCCACATTCCAAAAACATACAGATAAGTTAATTGGCTTCTCCCCCAAAAAATTGGCCCTAGACTACGATACATGCACTACATAATACATACATAGGGACTAGATTGTGAGCCCCTCTGAGGAACATTTAGTGACAAGACAATATACTCTGTACAGCGCTGCGTAACATGTCGGTGCTATATAAATACTTAAATAAATAAATATCTTTAGTTCTGTCAGGTGCAGCTTTTCGGAATGTTTCTTTCTGAGAATTCCAAAGTCAGTGAAAATAATGTCTGGTCTCCCAGAACGAACACAATGAATCCAGCGCAGGTGACTTGGGCGCACAGTGAGTAACGTCAGCGCCGTCAGAAGACGGAGATGAAGTTACTTTTAAAACACAATAATTCGGCTGGAAGCCGAATTATTTCATTCCCCACCATCCATGGCGGCCTGGAGGGGGAATAGTATTTATCACGGCCGGGACTTGTGCAGCAGCAGGATCAGCCATATACCGGCTGTATCCTGCGCCCAAGTCTCCAGCTTCGATTCCTCCCAGAATGCTCCTCCCGCATAGCTGAACAGCCTAGGCTAAGCATCCTTGGGAGGGTGGGGCTATGATGCTGAAACCAGGAAAACTGTCATTAAAGTGGGTATCCTAAATAATGTACTGCCTTCTACTGTATGTCACTACAGGGCCTCTTTAACTAGGGCTTTTAAAAGTTCTATGCATATATTTATGAATAATTTACCACAGATTGCAAAGAAAACAAAACTCTGGCTATCGCTTTAAGGCAACATAAATAAAAACCATTATCGCTCCCAGAAGCGTCCTGTCACTGCAGCTCGGAGCAGTAAAGAGACAAAAAACGCACATAATGCGATAAAGGGCAGTCTTTGTCCTTGAGATAATCAGCAGAACTAACAGCATCGCAAGAGACGCCACCTGCAGCTGCTGCTGATCTGATTATCAATGGCAAATACATATTGTAAGGCTGAAGATAACTTTGGCTAAAAAAGGAGTCAATTCATTTTAGTGAACATTAAAGACGATCGTCAGTTGGGGAAAATGAAGCACTTTATGCTAGAAAAACAGATCTTAGTGAAAAGGATAGAAGCCCTGTGCAGATGTGATTCTACAGAGATCTACAAAGCAAGACTCCAAGCATTGATTACTGATAGCCGGGAGCTCTGATGATGTCTTCTCGTGTCAGATGAGGATTTTTCGGATAAAAATACTGCTTGAAGGATACAAAAACACATTCAAAACAATTACCTCAATCTAATGCCCAGCAGTGGCGGGCCGTGTCCTCTGTTTCACCCGTAGTACTAGTTTTGCTAATTGCTCCGTAGCAGGCCCCGACTCGGCCAGCCCCTGACCTGCGAACCACATGCAGTTAAAGTTGCGCATGCGTAGAAAGGGCACTTCTGTAGCCAGCACCTGCGAAGTTGGTCTCCTGCGCTTCAGAGGCCATAGTCCCTTTTTGAGTCCCCTAGCGCACAAAACTGCTCAAACGCAGCCGTCTTGAGACAACGAGATCTAGTGTGGCGGTTATGTGAATGATGCAAAAAGTCATAGCAACTGTCCCTCTTTTGGAGGGACAGTCCCTCTTTGAGAGCCTTTTCCCTCTGTCCCTCTTTCCTCCTCATTTGTCCATCTTTCAGGACTTTGTCCTTCTTTCTATGTAAAATATATATTTCTCTACTAAAAAATGTGTTTTCTTGACTCTAAGCTTTATTCCCATCCTTTAAATTGATATATTCATAATTTTAAAATGCTAATATGAAGAAAAATGAACCAGGATAGAAAGATTTAATTATAAAATAACATATTTTTCTTTTGAAATCTTTATGGCATGCGTGAATAGGGGTGTGGCAGGGGTGTGGCAGGGGTGTGGCTTAAGTGTCTCTCTTTCTCATGTCAAAAAGTTGGGATGTATGGAAAAGCTATATCTGTCGTTTAAAAAATGATTCCATTCTTGTGAGTGGAATAGCGGTTGATCACTTTTGTTGCCATCCAAAAAGGTCGCGTTTACCACCCCGCAGAAGCCTGAGTGAGCCAATCCTTAAAAATTAGTTAGGGATGTTTATTTGGATTTTGCGGAATTCCAATCAAAAAAAGGAAATTGGATTTCTACAGAAATACTGCATCGCCACAACTCAGTAATTTTAGCCCGATCTCAGAACTCAGAGGCATTGGGCCAATCAGAGAGTGTAGAGTCAACTCGGAAGTATTTGGCCAATGAGGAAATGCAAAAAATGATTAAAAAAAACTCCACTGAAAAATCAGAAAACGGAAGTCGGTAAACAAATTTCTACGGAAATACAGCATTACCGCAACTTAGTAATTTTAGCCCAATTACAGAACTCGGAAGCATTGGACCAATCAGAGAATGCAAAAATTGACCCCCAAAAAACACTACCCGGAAATCAGAAATCTGCAAAATCGGTACTCGGCATTGGTATAAAAATCTGAATTTCCACGGTATCAAAAATTGGCATTTCCGACCATCCCTATTAAAAATGTTCAGTGAGTAGAGATGTCAGCGAACGGTTCGGGAACCATTCGCCAGTAAACCCCTCACCCTGTACTACTTCCGGGTCGCTATGACCCGTAATAGTACGGCTGCGCTGGGCCGGCGGTGCGCGTCCTTGATAATGCGCCTGTTACCGGGCAGTTTCTGCGCATGTGTGTGACGTCATCGTCACGCTCATGCGCAGAGACAGCCTGGCAACAAGCACGCGATCAAAGACACGCACCGCCAGCCCAGCGCAGCCGTACTACTACGGGTCATAGCGACCCGGAAGTCGTAGCGGCCCATAAAGATTTGCTGGCGAACGGTTCGCCAGCATCTCTATCAGTGAGTTTTTGGCTTGAGCAGCACATGAGTCACACCTGGAACAAGTATGCGCCTGCTGGAGTCAGGGCTCCTGATCGGCATGCTAGTTCTGGGGCAGAGGGCGGGTCAGTGCAGCAGCATAAAGATAGAAACTTCCATGTTCTTCTCAGTACAGATTTCCTAAAAGATTAAAATAATTTTTTCTTCCCATCAGTTGAGCAGCAAAGACTGTCATGTTAAACCGTCAAGAAGAAGAAAGATGGTGGCGCTGTGTCCCATGAAAATTTTTTACACTTTATTGCATAATAGCCAGCATAGATACTGTGGTTAGCAGTGGAGGTGGGCGGAGCCTGACAGCCGTTTCGCAGTTACCCGCTTCCTCAGAGGCCAAAGCACACAACCTTCACCCAAATGTAGTGATCCTTAAATAGTTTCACACTTACCGGACAGCCGCCCGGTCTCTGCACATGCCCATGCTGCCGCGGGATTCGGACGTTCCACTCCAACCCCAAAGTGACATACTGACAGCTCTAGCCAATAGGCGAGCATCGATTTCCCCCATCAATCAGTGCCACCATTTTTCTTCTTATTGACAGTATATGTGGCTATCTAGACATGCACGTGCCTCAGACACTGGGCAGCACAGTGACACAGTGGACAGCGCTCTCGCCTTGCAGCGCTGGGTCCTCGATTTGAACCCAGCCAGGGCATCATCTGCATGGAGTTTGTATGTTCTCCCTGTGTCTGCGTGGGTTTCCTCCGGGCACTCCGGTTTCCTCCCACATGGTTCCCACAAGACTATGGTAGGGATTAGATTGTGAGCCCCTCTGAAGGACAGTTAATAGACAATACAATATACTCTTTACAGCGCTGTGGAAGATGTCGGCGCTATATAAATAATAATAAAGTTGAAAAATTATCCTTTACTCCCCAAGATGAAGCAGGGTGCATCTGACGCCTGCTGGAGATGCGGCATGGAGGGCGCAGGATTCTCACGCATTTTTGGGGAATGTTCTGACATCCACCAGTTCTGGTCTCCGTTACACGACTTGTTGGTAGAGGTGGTGGAAGTACGAATCCCTTATACAGCTGAAGTCATGCTTCTTAGCCACCTCAGAGACACCTCTCTCAGTGAACGAAAATGATTCCTTGCCAAGCTGCTGCTATTCTATGCCAGGAGAGCTATAACCCTCACTTGGAAGAAACCACCAGCTCCGGTTATGGCTGACCTTAGATCCGCTGTAAACATAGATTTATCCATTTATAAGAATATCTATGAAGGCCGAGACTCAGTCAAGAAATTCTATAAGATATGGAAAAAGTGGCTCAGGTCTCAGGGTTTTTGATATTGATATTTGATATGTATCATATGCCTTGTATATTTTTGGATGGTTATATGACAATGATTTATTGTTCTCATTGAGACTCGGGGGGGGGGGGGGGGGGGAGGGGTGAGGTAGGTTGACCAGGGCCGGATTTACCACAAGGCATTGTAGACACGTGCCTACAGGCGCCTGATGATGGAAAGGCGGCTCACTTCCCTTCACTGAGTGGCTTCCTCCCTCTTTCACCATGCAGAGTCCTGACAAAAGTGTAAAGAGAGGTTACTCACCCTTCTTTTAGCATTCCACTGACCATATCTCCCCTCAGTCAGCGGCATCTCTAGCTACTTAATATTGAGGGTAGAGTTAACTGAGACCACTGCTGGCTAGGAAGAAAATAAACAAAAGAGAAACAGTCATAAATTAGGGTTAGAAGATAAGAGTGTAATTAACTGCTGCTGGGGTCAGTGTCACAGCTGTAAAAGAGAAAGTAAAGAAACTAGCAGAGCTCACTGATGTTTGTGAATGCCTGCATTAGAACTCAGTTCTATCTGCTTTGTAATGTAAATCCCTTTTATTTCACACATCCACTTGTATGTCCATCGTACAGAGGAATGGATCAGGTGACAGTTATGATTGATCCTCATTGTTATAACACATCAAGATGTGTGAGAAAGATAAGCAGGGATTGGGGAACTCTGGAATTCAGCTATTAGTGCAGAGCTGCACTGCGGGACCAGAAGAGATGATTTACTTTGACATATAACCTCTTCTCTCTCCAAGTCCTGCTGCCCTTCTGATCTTATCAGATTGTATCGCCCTAGCCATGGCCTCTGTGGCCTTCCCAGAAATCCGGCCGCGGGGGTACCTGTAGCTACCTGTGTCAGGCAGGGAAAGTAAGAGAGGAGTGACAGCTGGGACCACCAGCACACTTGTGGAGCGGCTCGGGGGAGTTTGTAGGTACATGGAGGGTGAAGTCTAGATTGGCAGGACATCTGTGCCTATGGGCTCCTGTGATGTAAATCCGGGCCTAGGGTTTACTCAAGGGGTGACCAATGGGGGTGTTTATGTGTTTCTTTTTTCTGTATGTATGAATATTCAATACTATTGTTTTTTGGGGTTTTTTTAATACGTTGAAAAATTATCACCTAGGAGAAAACTTAGGCGAAAAAGTTAATTGCATGGTGGCCACTGCGTTTTGCAGAACCTGCACAGCCACAGCTCCTTTTGCTCCATAGCATCTAGTGCCAGTCTTGTATGTCCTTCAATTGGATGTAATTTTATAATGTTCTTTTCACTCTGTTGGTCATGTTCCCTTTAACTGTTTACACCTTAATAAAAACAGATAACAAATCGAATGTGACGGCAGTGCGACTGGCAGGTAATAAACTGAACAGCACTATGATTCCTGTTATTTGTCCGATGTCACCTTCATTTCCCTTGTTTACAAGGGCGCAACCTCTGTCTCCAAACTGGGCAATTTGGAACGCGCAAGTCGAAATCAGAGCATAACGAGTGAGGATAATTAAAATGACAGGCACGGCAATCAATTCTTCCACTCAGAATAGGCACGGCAAACTGGCGGCTGGAAATCAAAGGTGTGTGATAATTAACTCATCTCGCATGTAACAGAGCCAGACTATCACAAGCGCTGAAATCAATAAAAGGGCTGAAATCGATGTTAGAGATGTACAACTACATAAACAGGGGTGCAGCAGGTTCAGAGGAGAGAGATGGAGAACAGGAGAGAAGGGAGAGAAGGAGGAGAGAGAAGGGCGAGAGACAGGGAAAGCTGAGAGAAGTAAGAGGAGAAGTAAGAAAACCAAGAGTAGAGAAATGAGAGATGGAAAGCTGAGAAAAATACAGGTCCTTCTCAAAAAATTAGCATGTTGTGATAAAGTTCATTATTTTCTGTAATGTACTGATAAACATTAGACTTTCATATATTTTAGATTCATTTACACACAACTGAAGTAGTTCAAGCCTTTTCTTGTTTTAATATTGATGATTTTGGCATACAGCTCATGAAAACCCAAAATTCCTATCTCAAAAAATTAGCATATCATGAAAAGGTTCTCTAAACGAGCTATTAACCTAATCATCTGAATCAACTAATTAACTCTAAACACCTACAAAAGATTCCTGAGGCTTTTAAAAACTCCCAGCCTGGTTCATTACTCAAAACCGCAATCATGGGTAAGACTGCCGACCTGACTGCTGTCCAGAAGGCCATCATTGACACCCTCAAGCTAGAGGGTAAGACACAGAAAGACATTTCTGAACGAATAGGCTGTTCCCAGAGTGCTGTATCCAGGCACCTCAGTGGGAAGTCTGTGGGAAGCAGTGGTGCTCAGATACCCCTTTTTATTATTCGAGTTTGGTCAAATTCGAATAGTAAATTATTCGCATACGGTCGAATATTCGAGTCGAATAATTTTTACTATTCGATTCGACCTCGGACTTTGAGCTCACTATTCGATTCGGTATTCGAGCTCATTATTCGAGCTGACTATTCGAATTGGCCTTAAATAGCTTCCAACACTTGTTTTGAGGGTGAATGATGCAAGAAACATCTTTTTTTCCAAGTAACAACAGCAAGTGATTATGTGGGGATGTTCCTTTTTTTTTTTTTTTAAAGGTAAATACAGGCAGCAGGGGCAGCTATTGTTTGACGTAATAGCTGGTGGCAGAGTGGCAGCAGAAGGTAAATCTGTGTACCCTGGCAGTGGGAAACACAGACAGACAGCAGCAGCAGCAGGAGGAATGGAGGAGTAGTGTGAGTGTGGCAGCAGGCAGGCAGCGTGACATAATAGCCCTGGTACCTAGCGGTGATACCAGGGCATAAATAAACACAGCAGGAGGTCCCAGACAGTGGTCGTGCAGCCCACATCGTGTCCAATACACAACTGGGACAACACAGTTTTCAACCCGGGCACCTCAGAAAAATTAAACCTTTTTTTTTTTTTTTTTTAAAGGTAAATACAGGCAGCAGGGGCAGCTATTGTTTGACGTAATAGCTGGTGGCAGAGTGGCAGCAGAAGGTAAATCTGTGTACCCTTGGCAGTGGGAAACACAGACAGACAGCAACAGCAGCAGGAGGAATGGAGGAGTAGTGTGAGTGTGGCAGCAGGCAGGCAGCGTGACATAATAGCCCTGGTACCTAGCGGTGATACCAGGGCATAAATAAACACAGCAGGAGGTCCCAGACAGTGGTCATGCAGCCCACATTGTGTCCAATACACAACTGGGACAACACAGTTTTCAACCCGGGCACCTCAGAAAAATTAAACTTTTTTTTTTTTTTTTATAAAGGTAAATACAGGCAGCCGTGCAGCTATTGTTTGACATAATAGCTGGTGGCAGAGTGGCAGCAGAAGGTAAATCTGTGTACCCTTGGCAGTGGGAAACACAGACAGACAGCAGAAGGGCAGTACACAGCAGCCCACTGAAGATGTAAAATGTGTGGCTGCAGGCGACGTAATAGTCAAAGTGAACCAGGCTGGCTTAGTGAGCAGGAGCCAGGAGGTGGTAAAGGGTGGTAAGGCACATTAACGATGGTTCTTTCGGCAGCCAGTTCATGTCCCCCTCTCGCCGACAACAGGGGCCAGGAACTTGCCTTCCACCCACGCTGGGTTCATCTTGAGAAACGTCAGTCTGTCCACAGACTTGTGAGACAGACGTGAGCGTTTCTCGGTGACCACGCCACCAGCTGCACTGAAGCAGCGCTCGGACAGCACGCTGGAAGGGGGACAGGACAGCACTTCCAGGGTGTACTGCAGATCTCCAGGCGCTTGACCCAATACTCCATGGGATCAACAGGGGCATCGCTGTCAAGCCCGCTGTAGGACCCCATGTAGTCAGCCACCATTCGGGTCAGGCGCTGGCTGTGACCGGAGGAGGATGCTGCTGCATGCACCTCCTCTCTAGTCACTGCTGCCAGAGCCTCTACAGTCCTGTAGAGCTCGTTGCTGAGAGACAGCAGGTCTGTGGGGCGCTTGCTGCTGGATGCAGGCACCTGCTGCTGCCTCTGTGCTGGCTGGACAGTGGGGGTGGAAGGCTGGGGGAAGGCTTCCTCCAAGCGCTCAACAAGGGCCTGCTGCAAGCAGGCGCGGAGCTAGGGGGGGTCGGGGTAGGTCAAGTGCCCCCGGGCGCCGGGTCCCTAAGGGCGCCCAGCTGAGCTCACCTCCGTCTCGCTCCAGCGCGGAAGTTCGGATCCCGCAGCCGCTGCTCTGGTCTGGACTAGACCAGAGTAGCGGCAGATCCATCCGCGCTGCGACGAGACGGAGGTAAGTTCCGCCCGCCGCTGCCAGCACCCGGACACTAATGGAGGGGACAGCGAGGGAGAGAGAGCAGCTCTCCCTCTTCTCTGCGCTGCTCCCCTCCTGCTGGGGAGGCAGGGAGGGGGACACCTGGCTACCTACTCTGGGCATATATACCCCTGGCTACATCTACTGGGCATATATACCCCCTGGCTACATCTACTGGGCATATATACCCCTGGCTACATCTACTGGGCATATATACCCCTGGCTACATCTACTGGGCACAAATACCCCTGGCTACATCTACTGGGCACAAATACCCCTGGCTACATCTACTGGGCACATATACCCCTGGCTACATCTACTGGGTATATATACCCCTGGCTACATCTACTGGGCATATATACCCCTGGCTACATATACTGGGCATATATACCCCCTGGCTACATCTACTGGGCATATATACCCCCTGGCTACATCTACTGGGCATATATACCCCCTGGCTACATATACTGGGCATATATACCCCCTGGCTACATATACTGGGCATATATACCCCCTGGCTACATATACTGGGCATATATACCCCCTGGCTACATATACTGGGCATATATACCCCCTGGCTACATATACTGGGCATATATACCCCCTGGCTACATGGACTGGGCATATATACCCGCTGGCTACATATACTGGGCATATATACCCCTGGCTACATATACTGGGCATATATACCCCCTGGCTACATGGACTGGGCATATATACCCCCTGGCTACATGGACTGGGCATATATACCCCCTGGCTACATATACTGGGCATATATACCCCTGGCTACCTACTCTGGGCATATATACCCCCTGGCTACATGGACTGGGCATATATACCCCCTGGCTACATATACTGGGCATATATACCCCTGGCTACATATACTGGGCATATATACCCCCTGGCTACATGGACTGGGCATATATACCCCCTGGCTACATATACTGGGCATATGTACCCCTGGCTACATATACTGGGCATATATACCCCCTGGCTACATATACTGGGCATATATACCCCCTGGCTACATATACTGGGCATATATACCCCTGGCTACATATACTGGGCATATATACCCCCTGGCTACATGGACTGGGCATATATACCCCCTGGCTACATATACTGGGCATATATACCCCTGGCTACCTACTCTGGGCATATATACCCCTGGCTACATATACTGGGCATATATACCCCCTGGCTACATATACTGGGCATATATACCCCCTGGCTACATATACTGGGCATATATACCCCCTGGCTACATGGACTGGGCATATATACCCCTGGCTACATATACTGGGCACATATACGCCTGACTATATATACTGGGCACATATTATTCTCCTGGCTACATATACTGGGCATATATACCCCTGGCTACATATACTGGGCACATATACCTCTGGCTACATATACTGGGCACACATATCCCTGCCTACATATACTGGGCACATATACCCCTGGCTACCTGTTCTGTGGACATCTCTACCCCTGGCTACCTGTTCTGGGGACATCTATACCGCTGGCCACCTATTCTGGGGACATCTATACCACTGGCCACCTATTCTGGGGACATCTATACTGCTGGCCACCTATTCTGGGGACAACTATAGACCTGGGGCTACCTATTTTTGGGGAACCACGTCAGATTGAGTGTATTTTGGAGAACTGCTGCCAGGTGAGAGGTGTCTACCATATTAAGGGGGCATTCTACCTATTTATGTGAAATGCTGTCTATTTATGTGACTCATGACTGCTGAATTTGTCTTGTTGGGGGCCTCATGGTTACTGAATTTGTCTTGTTGGGGGCCTCATGATTTGTTGGGGGCCTCAAGATCGCTGAATTTGTCTTGTTGGGGGCCTCATGATTGCTGAATTTGTCTTGTTGGGGGCCTCATGATTGCTAAATTTGTCTTGTTGGGGGCCTCATGATTGCTGAGTTGGTTATGTTGGGGGTCTCATGATTGCTGAATTTGTCTTGATGGGGGGGGCTCATGATTGCTGAATTTGTCTTGGAATATGCTGGAAGGTACATACTGAGGGAGGGTGGGTGAGCGTGAGCCTGCTAACCTCCATATACATTTGGCTCCACCCATAACCACGCCCACATTTATTATGTGACCACGCCCCTTTTTGGTGCGGCGCGCGTAGCAACCTTGACTTTGGGGGGCGCATTAATAGTCTTTGTCCCCGGGCGCTGAAAACCCTAGCTACGCCTCTGGCTGCAAGCTCCTTATTTGTTGCGCTGGGTCTCCTCCTGCAGGCGGCAGGAACTGGCTCAACTTCCCCTTGAGGCGTGGGTCCAACATCATGCTGATCCAGATGTCCTCCCTCTGCTTCATCTGGATCACCCTGGGGTCCTTGCGCAGGCACGTCAGCATGTGCGCTGCCATTGGGAAGAGGCGGGCCACGTGTGCTGGCACATCGACGGCAGTGCTGTCCTCCTCCTCCTCCTCTGCCTCCTCAGCCTCATCCTCTCTCCACCCCCGCACCAACTCAGCTGCGCTGTGCTGATCCCCCTCATCAGCAGCAAGGTCAGGGACCTCCACCAAGTCCTCCTCCTCCTCCCCCTCAGAGGTGGACTGTGCAGCTGCATGCCGCTCCTGCTGGTCCAAGGCTGCCGCTCCCTGTTCCAGCAAAGCATCGAGGGCCCTGTTCAGCAGACAGACCAGGGGCACCCACTCGCAGACCATAGCATGGTCCCTGCTCATCATGTTAGTGGCCTGCAGAAAGGGAGCCAGCACTAAGCACACCTGCTGCATGGGCCTCCAGTCGTCATCGGGGACGATGGACGGGATGTTGCTGGTCTTGTCCCTTTTCTGAGCGGCGGACACAGTGGCCAGGGCAAGGTACTGGTTGACAGCGTGCTTCTGTTCAACCAGACGCTCCAACATCGCCAGGGTGGAGTTCCAGCGAGTTGGAACGTCAATGATCAGCCGATGGCGTGGCAGCTCCAGCTCCTTTTGCACGTCTTCCAGGCTCGCACAGGCTGCAGCCGAGCGCCGGAAGTGACGCACAACATTCCTTGCCGTTTCCAGCAGTTCGCCCATCCCCTGGTAGGTGCGCAAGAACTTCTGCACCACCAGGTTCAGCACGTGGGCAAGACAGGGGTTGTGGGTCAGGTTTCCCCTGTCAATTGCAGCAACCAGATTGGCCCCATTGTCGGCCACCACCTCTCCGACTCTGAGGCCTCTGGGGGTCAGCCAAATCCTCTCCTGCTCCTGGAGTTTGGCCAAAACATGGGTTGCCGTCAGTTTGGTCTTCCCAAGGCTGACCAACTGCAGCAGCGCTTGGCAGTGGCGGTACTTCACGCTGCTGCTGAGGCGGGGGGTTTGGCCAGGTGTGCCGGAGGATGGCAGAGGATCGAAGGAACCTGCTGCAGTTCCCCTGACCCTGCGGGGTGGCACCACCCACTGTGTTGCTGCTGCTGCTGCTGTGCCCGCTGCTGCTCTCCCATCCTCACCCCCTTCCACCAAGCTGACCCAGTGGACAGTGAAGGACAGGTAGCGGCCTGTCCCGAAGCGGCTGCTCCAGGAGTCCATGGTGACATGGACCCTTTCACCAACCACGTGCTCCAGCCCTCGCTCCACATTGGCCATCACAAAGCGGTGCAGTGCAGGAATGGCCTTGCGGGCAAAGTAGTGTCTGCTGGGAAGCTGCCAGTCTGGGGCTGCACAAGCAAGCAGCGCACGCATGTCGCTCCCCTCCTGCACGAGCGTGTACGGCAGGAGTTGGGAGCACATGGCCCGTGCTAGCAAGCCGTTCAGCTGACGCACGCGACGGCTGCTGGGAGGCAGAGCCCTAACCACCCCCTGGAAGGACTCGCTCAAAAGGCTCTGGCGTGGCCTTTTGCTAGCACGGGAATCAGCGGACACAGCAGAGGAGGCCACTGAGGACTGGCTGCCAGAACAGTCCTCAGTGTCGGCGGCAGGAGTTGCAGAGGGGGGAGGAGCAGTGCGTTTCCGCACTCCTGCTGGTGCTGCTGGAGGAGCAGGAGGGCAGGTGGCTGCTGTTGCTGTTGCTGCTGCTGCTGCTGAAGGCTGTGCAGTGATGGGTGTGGTGCCACTGCCAGCACCAGATGCCTTCAGCCTCTGGAACTCCTCATGCTGGTGGAAATGTTTAGCAGCAAGGTGGTTGATGAGCGAGCTGGTGCTAAACTTTAAGGGGTCTGCACCTCTGCTCAACTTCCGCTGACAGTGGTTGCAAGTGGCGTACTTGCTGAAAACTGTGGGCATTGTAAAAAATCGCCAGATTGGTGACAAGAACAACCCCCTACGGCCTGGAGCCGCTGCTGCCTGTCTCCCTGTGGTGGTTGGGGGGGGTGGGCTTGGGGGCAGCTGGTGGTGGTACTGGCAGATGCTGCTGCTGCTGAGCCTGAGACACCAGCAGGCTGTGGGACCTGCCTACTGCTGCCAATGCTTGCAATGATGCGCCTCCTTGCAAGGACCACAAGCGCATCCTCCTCCTCCTCCTCAGAGCTGCTGATGATGACATCCCCAGGTGCTGGTGGTGGCGGCACCCAGTCTTTGTCTGTCACCACGTCATCATCATCATCATCATCCTCTCCCTCCTGAAACATGTCCTGCTGGGATGATGACCCCCCAAACTCCTCTCCTGATGCATGGATGGGCTGCTTGACTGTCGCCACAGTCTTGCTGTCCAATCCCTCATCCCCCAAAGTGCCCATCAGCATCTCCTCCTCCAAATCGCCAACAACAGCAGACAATACCCTGATGGTGCCTGGGGTAAAAATACTGCTGAGTGACAGGTCGCCAACTTGTGACGGTGAACTGGCCTCCTCCCCAGGCCCTGCTGGGCGGCTGCTGCGAACAGGTGGTGGTGGTGGTGGTGAGGGTGGAGGCCTCGGATGCAGAGCTGATGGCGGGCTACTCATCCTCCGTCATCAGTTGCACCACAGTGGCTGCATCCTTTTCCTCAATGGGACGTTTCCGACTCGGCTGGAGGAAAATAGGAGCAGGTACTACATGCTGCTGCTGCTGTGTCTCTGCAGCGTGAGTTGCTCCTGCTGGGCGGCGCCCAAGTCGTCCACGGCCAGTGGCTATAGGCGGAATGTTAGCCACTGACGGAACTGTGCATGGTGGCGCGGCCGCGGCTTGCCACAATGCTGCTCCCTCTCCTCTTGATTCCCTTGCTGCCCTTCCACTTGCCCAAACCGCGCTGGCTGCCACTTCCAGACATCTTAGATGTTTTGGGGCGTAAACAAAAAAGTTTTTTAAAAGGGCGGGTGAAAAAGTGGGGTACTTTAATGGAGTGGGTTGGTGGGTGAGGTGACACTAATCACTAAGTGATTAGATCGCTAAGTGATTACTAGTACAGTACTAATACAAAATACAATAATTGGTAATCAGTAAGTGTGAACAGTGAACAGTGAGTGTGTCTCCTAGTACACTAACTAGAAAATACAATAATCAGTAGTAATCAGATTAAGTAGAAGGAAATAGAGTGTGTGTACTGTACAGATAGTGCACGCACACACACACACAGGAGCTAGCCTATGAACAGTGACTGAGTGTCCCTAGTACAGTAAGTAGTAACAGTAAGTACAACTAGAAATTACAATAATCAGTAGTAATCAGAAGGAAATAGAGTGTGTGTACTGTACAGACAGTACACGCACACACACACACGCAGGAGCTAGCCTATGAACAGTGACTGAGTGTCCCTAGTAGTAAGTAGTAACAGTAGTAAGTACAACTAGAAATTACAATAATCAGTAGTAATCAGAAGGAAATAGAGTGTGTACTGTGCACGCACACACGCAGGAGCTAAACAGTGACAGTGAGTGTCCTAGTACAGTTACAGTATAATAACTACAAAATACAATCACTCAGTAGTAAAGGACAGCAGAAACACTGGTATAGATAAGATGAGAAATAAAGTAACAGAGGACAGGAGGACAGCTGCCCACACAGGCAAGGCCCTGAGGCCTAAAGCTGTGTAAGCTTGCCTGCAGCAGCTGCCTGTCTCTATGTAACACACAAGCTACTAACTAAAATACAATGTCTATCTAAATAACAACAATATAGGTGTGTATAGGAGGTGTATGTGAGCAAAAACGCTAGGTAATTGACCACTATAGAGCTCTTGCTAAGCCAAAGCACAAAGGAGCAGATCTCTCTCTGTGCAAAGTCAGGCAAGGACGGAAAAACTGAACATGGCGGCCGCTATTTATAGGGTAGGGGCTGGCCAGGGTCCCCCTCTTTGATTGGCTGCCGTCAGAGGGCCTGGGAGCCCTCTGATTGGCTCTAAGGACATCAATCTGGGCTATGACGCTATTCGAGCTCGGTATTCGAGCTCGAATAGCGCTGTTTGCTCGAATAGCTCGAATAGTGAGTGGGCTATTCGAGTTCACTCGAATAGCCCATTCGAATAGCTGTAGCTATTCGAGCTCGGTATTCGAGCTCGAATAGCTGAAAAAGAGCTCGAATATTCAAGCTACTCGAATATTCGAGCTCTGCTGAGCACCACTGGTGGGAAGTAAAAAGTGTGGCAGAAAACGCTGCACAACGAGAAGAGGTGACCGGACCCTGAGGAAGATTGTGGAGATGGACAGATTCCAGACCTTGGGGGACCTGCGGAAGCAGAGGACTGGAGTAGAAACATACATGTCATTCGGAAATCAAGGTGCCAGAGTCTGGAGGAAGACTGGGGAGAGGGAAATGCCAAAATGCCTGAAGTCCAGTGTCAAGTACCCACAGTGAGTGATGGTCTGGGATGCCATGTCAGTTGCTGGTGTTGGTCCACTGTGTTTTTTTCAAGGGCAGGGTCAATGCAGCTAGCTATCAGGAGATTCTGGAGTACTTCATGCTTCCATCTGCTGAAAAGCTTTATGGAGCTGAAGATTTCATTTTTCAGCATGACCTGGCACCTGCTCACAGTGACAAAACCACTGGTAAATGGTTTACTTACCATGGTATTACTGTGCTCAATTGGCCTGCCAACACTCCTGACCTGAACCCCATAGAGAATCTGTGGGATATTGTGAAGAGAAAGTTGAGAGACGCAAGACCGAACACTCTGGATGAGCTTAAAGGGAAGGTTCAGGAAGGGTGGGTAAAAAATAAAAATGCTTGAACTACTTCAGTTGTGTGTAATGAATCTAAAATATATGAAAGTCTAATGTTTATCAATAGTGATGTCGCAAACCTCCGATTGTCGGTTCGCGAACCGCAATAGACTTTGATGGGGAGGCGAACTTTAAAAAATAGAAAAAATTATGCTGGCCACAAAAGTGATGGAAAAGATGTTTCAAGGGGTCTAACACCTGGAGGGGGGCATGGCGGAGTGGGATACATGCCCAAAAGAGCCAGGACAAGGTCCTCCAGCACCCAAGGCTGAGACACCAAAGTGCGCCCCCCCATACCTCCACCCCAGCTGTCACACACTGATTGCTCTTAGACTAAGAGGCACCCCAGGGCCCCCAACACCTTAATCTCTAGTTATCTGGCTTGTAGTCACTTCCATGTATCTCCTTTTCTAATTTCTTTTTGCATCAAACACAATTAGGAATGACAGCTGAATGAATTGTGCGCCCCCTCCTACACTGCGCCCTGAGGCTGGAGCCTCTCCAACCTATGCCTCGGCCCGGCCCTGATGCCCAAAGTCCCGGGGAAAAATCTGGATGTGACGCAAAGCAGTGTTTTAAGGGCAGAAATGACATTGAATGCTAAATTGCAGGCCTAAAGTGCTTTCAAACATCTTGCATGTGTATACATCAATCAGGGAGTGTAATTAGAGTACTGCTTCACACTGACACACCAAACTCACTGTGCAACGCACCGCAAACAGCTTTTTGTGAAGTGACGGCTGTGCTGGACTGGTGCGCACCGTGGCCAGAGTGTAGGCCGTGGCAGTTTTCCAGCCCATATGGTCGCCGGGCTGTGGTAGCTCAATGATAGAACAACAGTGACTGTCCAGCTGATCAAATTTGGTCTGTCCACAATGAAGCAACGACCTTATTATCTTCTTGTATGTAGGTAGGCATAGGTAGGAGTCCCAGTATAGGTAGGTAGGCATAGGTAGGAGTCCCAGTACAGGTAGGTAGGCATAGGTAGGTGCCTCAGTAGTTAGCTAGGCATAGGTAGGAGTCCCAGTATAGGTAGGTAGGCATAGGTAGGTGCCTCAGTAGTTAGCTAGTCATAGGTAGGAGTCCCAGTATAGGTAGGTAGGCATAGGTAGGTGCTCCAGTAGTTAGCTAGGCATAGGTAGGAGACCCAGTATAGGTAGGTAGGCATAGGTAGGTGTCCCAGTAGTTAGCTAGGCATAGGTAGGAGTCCCAGTATAGGTAGGTAGGCATAGGTAGGAGTCCCAGTATAGGTAGGTAGGCATAGGTCGGTGCCTCAGTAGTTAGCTAGACATAGGTAGGAGACCCAGTATAGGTAGGTAGGCATAGGTAGGTGTTCCAGTAGTTAGCTAGGCATAGGTAGGAGACCCAGTATAGGTAGGTAGGCATAGGTAAGAGTCCCAGTATAGGTAGGTAGGAATAAGTAGGTCCCCTAGTATAGGTAGGTAGGTATGTGTCCCTGTATAGGTAAGTAGGTGCCCCAGTAGTTAGGTAGGCATAGGTAGGAGACCCAGTATAGGTAGGTAGGCATAGGTAGGTCCCCTAGTATAGGTAGGTAGGTAGGTGTCCCCGTATAGGTAAGTAGGTGCCCCAGTAGTTAGCTAGGCATAGGTAGGAGACCCAGTATAGGTAGGTAGGCATAGGTAGGTCCCCTAGTATAGGTAGGTAGGTAGGTGTCCCCGTATAGGTAAGTAGGTGCCCCAGTAGTTAGGTAGGCATAGGTAGGTGTCCCAGTATAGATAGTTAGGCAGGGCCTGGCTGGCACAGTAATAACAATTACCAAGGTCCAGCTGCAACAGATAGGGCTGTATAATGTCAGTGAGCAACACACACACACACACAAAAAAAACACATCAGGAAAACATTAGCTCTCAAAAGAGCTGTTGAGGGGTGCTATTTTAGCAATAACAATCAGCCAGGAGCAAGCCAAGAGCCTAACTAATCTTTCCCTAGGAGAAAAAATCCGCAGCAGCTCTCCCTAGCCTGTCTATTTGCAGCAGGCATACGAGTGAGTGTCATGGCCAGCGAGCCTGCCTTATATAAGGGGGGGGGGGAGGCTCCAGGGCTTAGTGTAGCCTGAATGGCTACAATGTGCCTGCTGACTGTGATGCAGAGGGTCAAAGTTGACCCACATAGTGCATTATGGGGTGAATCAAACTTCCGCAAAAGTTCACTTGGTTCAGGCGAACGCGAACCACCAAAGTGCGCCTGGAACCGTTCGCTGGCGAACATCTCTTTTTATCATTACATTACAGAAAATAATGAAGTTGATCACAATATGCTAATCTTTGAGAAGGACCTGTAAGTGGAGAAGGAGAGGGTAGACTGAGAAGGGTCTAGAAAGTGAGGTGGGAGACAAAGGAAGGTGTGTGTGTGTGTGTGTGTGGGGGGGGGGGGGGGGTAGAAGAAAAAGAAGGAGAGGATAGAGACAAGGGCCCATATGCAATTCACTTTTTCATCTGAGTTTTCTCCTAGGTGAAATTTTCAAACTTGTCAATAAAATGCCTTTTAAACCACCAACAAACAAACAAATACTCAAAATAATTTTTATAGTACTTTTTCACCTACTTTTTGGTACTTTTTCCATTGCAAAATCCTAAATAATTGTTATAAATCGAAGATGAAAAATTGTCTCCTAGGAGAAAACTCAGGGGAAAAAGTGAATTGCATGTGGCCCACGGGGCCATATGTAGTTCACTTTTTCTCCTTACTTTTCTCCTGTTATAGTTTCATACCTTGTCGTCAGTAAAATGACGTTGAAACCACCAGCAAACAAGAAAATGCTTTATAATGCTTAAAAATAATATTGATGGTACTTTTTTTCACCTACTTTTTGATGCTTTTTTTTATTGCAACGTGATGAAAAGTAATTTTAAACAGAAGATGAAGAATTGTCTCCTAGGAGAAAACTCATGAGGAAAAGTGAATTGCATATGGCCCAAGCAGTGCAGGGAGAGAAGAGGGGAAGGACAGTGGGCCATATGCAATTCCCTTTTTCACCTGAGTTTTCTCCTAGGTGATAATTTTAAACTTGTCAATAAAATGCCTTTTAAGCCACCAGAAAGCAAGAAAATACTCAAAATAATTTTGATAGTACTTTCTCACCTACTTTTTGGTATTATTTTAGTTGAAAAGTGCTGGAAAGTTATTTTAAATCGAAGATGAAAAATTGTGGCCCATATGCAATTAACTTTTTCTCCTGAGTTATCTCCTAGGAGATAATTGTTTATCGTCGATTTAGAATACATTTTCAGCACTTTGCAATGGAAAAAAGTACCAAAATGTAGGTGAAAAAGTACTATCAAAATTATTGTGAGTATTTGGTTGCTTTCTGGAGGCTTAAAGGGCATTTTATTGACAAGTTTAAAAATATCACCTTGGAGAAAACTCAGGTGAAAAAGTGAATTGCATATGGCTCAGTGAGTAGTAAAGAGAGGGAAAGATAAGAGACGGGAGAGGAGAAGGAGAGGGGAAAGACAAGAAAAGGTGAGAGAAGAAGCAGAGGGAGAGGAGAAGGAGAGTGAATGGAAAAGACAGGGAAAGGTGAGAGAAGCAAGAAGAGGAGGAGAGGGGAGAGACAGGGAAGGTGAAAGAAGAGAAAAAAGAAGGCGCGTGTGTGGGAGAGACAGGTGAAGATGTATTAAAGTGGAATGAAATCCAACATTTCTTCTTTGCTCTAAAACAGGGGTCAGGAACCTTTTTGGCTGAGAGAGCCATAAACGACACATATTTTAAAATGAAATTCTGTGAGAGCTGTTCAATATGTTACGAACTGGGACAGTGCGCATGCGCAGCAGAGGGCTCACGTCCTTGTTGCCATGGTGATGTGTATATAGTTGACCTGCCAGGCATCGGAAGTGTCAGACACGTCTTCGGCTTCTCTTGGGTTTCAGCAACATCAGCAATTTCCTCAAGAGCCAGACAGGAGAAATACTGACTAACAGCTTGTACAATTAGCTAACTGACTTGGGAGTTGATTCACTTTGTAGGACGAGATCCCCGCACTTTAGCCCTAGGCTGCCTGTCAAGTGACAGACAGCCTATTGGGCCAATCAAAGTGCGGCGATCTTGTCCTACAAAGTCACTGGACCTGACAGGGTCCAGGGCGGGACAATTGGAGCAGCTGTTAGTTTTGGGGTAGCGCAAGTACGTTTAGTAGTGCATGCTACAGCAGTAGCGTGTACTACTTTAAAAGTTTTACTTGCGCTGCCACACTAAGCTGCGCTGCTTGAGCAGTGTAGCTTAGTGAATCAACCCCTACTGATTTGTCTGTGAGCCAGATGTAGCCATCAAAAGAGCCACATCTCGCTCCCGAGCTATAAGTTCCCTACCCCTGCTCTAAAAGATTATTTTTAGCATAAAATATACTAACACCATTTTTTTTTAGTAAAACAACATTCAAAGGGTTACATCACAGGACTGACTTTTTCTCCTGCAGGGGCAGCCGCATAGGAACTGGTGATAACCTTATCTTGTGTTTACATTCTTCACTTGCTACATTTAAGTAACCATTCTCTGACTGTGCAGAAACTTCTGCTAATGAGTCCTAAACTGAAACACTGCTCAGAAATCATTACTGGCTGCATTTACAATAGAAATACAACAGTTGTGAATAAAATGCACCAGCAGCTTTCAAAGTAAATACACTGAACTTTGGGAACTTATAATTTCTAAATGAATAATAATACTTGTGCACAAAAGCAAATATGATAATTGTATGGCTTATAAAAACACATTTTTATTGAATACTGGCTAATTGCCCGGCGTTGCCCGGGTATGTATTTGGCTGGTGTTGGCTCCGCCTATTTTTTCTAACCCTAACACACAATTACTCACTGACCAAGTTTGTGAGCTTTGCGGTCTTTGGTATCAATAATCTGCATTGAAATAAAACAAATCTGATTGAGTGTGTGTGGCTCCACTCCCTTTTCTGAATTTGAACCCCAGTCACCCAATAACCAACTGTACCAGGTTTGAGGCCTGTGCCATAAACAGTTCAAGAATGGTAGCAATTAAATATTCCCCTTGAAAAGCAACAGGTGAAGTTTGATTTACTTTTGTAGGCTCCACCCACTTTTCTGAATATTAATCCCAGTCACCCAGTGACCAACTGTGCAAAGTTTAAAAACCCTGCCATTAACAGTGTAAGAATGGCTGCAGTTTACATTTTCCCAGTGAAATTTGTATTTGTCTCCACCCACTGATGACCCGGCGTTGCCCGGGTATGTATTTGACTGGTGTTGGCTCCGCCCACTTTCTAACCCTAACACACAAACACTCAATGACCAAGTTTGTGAGCTTTGGAGTCCTTGGCATCAATAATTTGTATATTCCCATAGAAATTAAACAAATCAGATAGGCTGTTTGTGGCTCCACCCCTCTCCAGCATTTGAACCCCAGTCACCCAATGACCAACTGTAGCAGGTTTGAGGCATCTGCTATTAACAGTGTAAAAATGGCAGCAATTTAAATATTCCACTTGAAAATCAACAGGTGAATTTTGATTGGCTATTATAGGCTCCACCCACTTCCCTGAATATCTTAGTCACTCAGTGACCATCTGGGCAAAGATTGGGAACCCTGAAATAAATAGTGTAAGAAGGGCTGCAGTTTACACTTTCCCAGTGAAATGTGTTTTTGGCTCCGCCCACTTTTTGTAACCTTGACACAAAGTCACTACTCAATGCCCAAGTTTGTGAGTTTTAGGGTCCTTGGCATCAATAATTTGTATTTTCCCATGAAATGAAACAAATCTGATTAACTGTTTGTGGCTCTGTCCCCTTTTCTGAATTTGAACCTCAGTGACCCAATGACCAACTGTACCAGGTCTGAGGCTTGTGCCATTAACAGTGCAAGAATGGCAGCAATTTTAATATTCTCCTTGAAAAGCGACATGTGATTTTTGATTGGCATTTTTAGGCTCCACCCACTTTTCTGATTATTAATCCCAGTCACCCAGTAACCAGCTATGCTAAGTTTGAGAACCCTGCCATTAACAGTGAAGAAGGGCTGCAGTTTACAATTTCCCAGAAAAATCTGTTTTTAACTCCACCCACTTTTTGTAACCTTGACACACAGTCACTACTCAATGACCAAGTTTGTGAGCTTTTGGGTTCCTGGCATCAAAATTGTGCTAATGGAAGCAGTTTATCCAGCAAAGAAATCTGGCTGTTTTTGGCTCCGCCCCTTTACTGAATTTGAACCCCAAACACTTAACGACTGACTGTAGCAGGTTTGAGGCCTCTGCTATTAACAGTGTGAGAATGGCTGCAGTTTCAATATTCCCCTTGAAAATCAATAGGTGAATTTTGATTGGCTCTTGTAGGCTCCACCTACTTTTCCGAATATTAATCCTAGTCACCCAGTGACCAACTGTGTGAAGTTTGAGAACCCTGCAATTAACAGTGTAAGAAAAGCTGCAGTTTACATTTCCCCATGTAAAAAGTTAGTTGTTTTTGGCTCTGCCCACTATTTCAAATTTTGACATACAGTCACTTAATGACCAAGTTTATGAGCTTTGGGGTCTTTGGCATCAATAAGTTGCATTTTACCATTGAAATTAAACAAATCTGATTGGCTGTTTTTGGCCCGCTCCCTTCAGAATTTAAATTTCAGTCTCCCAGTGACTGACTGTAGCAGATGTTAGGCCTCTGCCATTAAGAGTGCATGAATGGCAGCAAAGTAAATATTCCCTTTGAAATTCAAAAGGTGAATTTTGATTGGCTGCTGTAGGCTCCACCCACTTTTCTGAATATTAGTCACAGTCACCCAGTGGCCAACTGTGTCATGTTTGAGAACCCTGGCAATAACAGAATGGCTGAAATCAATCTAACAAATCTGATTGGCTGTTTGTGGCTCCACCCCTTTAGTGAATTTGGATCCCAGTCATCCAATGACTAACTGTATCAGGTTTGAGGCCTCTGCCACTAACAGTGTAAGAATGGAAGCAATGTGAATATTCCCCTTGAAAATTAATAGGTACATTTTGATTGGCTGTTGTAGGCTCTACCCACATTTCTGAATATTCATCCCAGTCACCCAGTGGCCAATTGTGTAAAGTTTGGGAACCCTGCAATGTAAAAAATGAAGTTGTTGGCACCGCCCACTTTTTCTTACCTTGACATACAGTCACTCAATTATCAAGTTTATCAGCTTTGGGATCCTTGGTATCAATACTTTGTATATTCCCATTGAAAAATAAACAAATCTGGCTGTTTGTGGCTCCGCCCCCTTCCTGAATTTGGACCCTAGTCACCCAGTGACCAACTGTACCAGGTTTGAGGCATCTGCTTTTACCAGTATAAGAGAATGGTAGCAGATGAAATATTCCCTTTGAAAATCAAAAGGGGAATTTTTATTGGCTGTTGTAGGCTCCACCCACCTTCCAAAATCTTAATCTGTGACCCAATGACCAACTGTGCAAAGTTTGAGAACCCTGCCATTAACGGTGTAAGAATGGATGCCGTTTATATTTTCCCAGTAAAAGTTGTTTTGGCTCCGCCCACTTTTTGTAACCTGGACACACAGTCACTCAATGACCAAGTTTGTGAGCTGTCAGGTTCTAGGCATCAAAAATGTGTGAATGGAAGCAGTTTATCCACCAAGGAAATCTGATTGGCTGTATGTGGCCCCGCCCCTTTAGTGAACTTTGACCCCAGTCACCCAATGACCGACTGTAGCAAGTTTGAAGCCTCTGCCATTAAAAGTGTAAGAATAGCAGCAGTTTAAATATTCCCCTTGAAAATCAATAGGTGAATTTTGATCGGCTGTTGTAGGCTCCACCCACTTTCTTGAATCTTAATCACATTCACCCAGTGACCAACTGTGGCAAGTTTGAGAACCTTGCGATTAACAGTCTAAGAATGGCTGCAGTTTACATTTTCCCATTTAAAATGAACGGCTGAAATTTGATTGGCTGTTTTATGCTCCGCCCACTTTTCCTGGATTTGTAACCTCGGTCACCAAGTGACCAACTGTGCGAAGTGTGGGGACTGTGGCTCGATTACTGTGAGAATGGCAGCCTTTTACATTTTTTCCATTGACTTGAATGGGTGAAATCTGATTTGCTGATTGTAGCTCCGCCCAGGCGTGCAGGGGGGCCGCGAGACCCCCAGAACATATCATCCCAGGTAGTAAGGTATCTGCATGCCAAGTTTCATTCAAATCGGTCAAGCCGTTTTCGCGTGATCGCGGCACATACACACACACACACACACATACACGCACACACACATACATACATACATCCGATTTTATATATATAGATTTTGTCAGAGTTTAAAACTGTTTTAAATAAGGGAGACGAGATACAGCCTGCTTTCTCCGTAAGCTGGAGCGGTTGACCACTCAGCAACCCCAGGGATTGTGCACTGTGGAATTTGTAGTCCATCCTGACTGACCATGCCCTATAAAGTCTATTTATCTTATTTTAAGATTAGATAGTTTACTATTAATCTAGCTGCACACATCTTCAACGGTTTATGATTATTTATTCCTGTGATACAATGAGAGTGGCAATGTTCTGTTTGCCACATTACACACAGGCATGCTGATCTGTATCTCCAGCCCTCAGCCTGTAAAAAATTAACTTCCCTCTCCTACTCCCTCCCCCTCCCCCCGAAATCTCTGGCTAGTAACCTCCTCCTCCTCCTTCCCAGACTGAACTCCCATAAGCCCTTGCTACTAAGGCTGAGAGTGCCAAGGCTCTCTGGAGAAGCTGTGGGCGGGGCTTGTTTAGTTTATAGGGAATTAGAGTATTAAAACAAAACAAAAAAAAGTATTTTGCTTGAGGAATGCCCTATCTATCTATATATATAAAATCGTATGTATGTATGTATGTATGTGTGTATGTGCCGCGATCACGCGAAAACGGCTTGACCGATTTGAACGAAACTTGGTATGCAGATACCTTACTACCTGGGATGATATGTTCTGGGGGTCTCGCGGCCCCCCTGCACACCTGGGCGGAGCTACAAACAGCAAATCAGATTCCACCCATTCAAGTCAATGGAAAAAATGTAAAAGGCTGCCATTCTCACAGTAATCGAGCCAGAGTCCCCACACTTTGCACAGTTGGTCACTTTGTGACCGAGGTTACAAATCCAGGAAAAGTGGGCGGAGCATAAAACAGCCAATCAAATTTCAGCCGTTCATTTTAAATGGGAAAATGTAAACTGCATCTGATTCCAAGAAGAAAGCAAAGAGCATGCACCTTCCGTCTAAATAGTGTTGTTTAATGGCAGTGAAGACAACCTTAAAATTCTTGCAGGCATTTCATATCGATACAGTGTTGCATAAAGTATGCTTGTCAGACATCTCTTACGTGACCGGCAAAGAAACCTTCGGTGGCTGGTGCTGGAGGTGGGTGCCCGGCTAAGAGTGGGGAGGCGACGGCCGTTTCGCGTCTATGCGACGCTTGGTCACGCGTTCCACTGTGAACAGCGGAAGCAACTGTCCCGGCCTATAGCGGGAAGAGAATCCCGCCCCTTCCGGTGACGTCACTTCCTAGTGACGATGTGTGGAGCGCAAATGCTCAGGTGGCACGCTGTATGGCGGAAGTAATCCGTGTATTAGGCCAACGAACGGGGAACTAATTGAAATTAACAAAATTGTAAATAGAACCCACACCATGCTGCCGCTGCAGATGCAAAAATTTACAGACACAGAAAATTTATTATTTAAAGCTGCGTCATATACGTGGCACCACGCAGTGTACAAGGCGGCATCGATGTATGGCACAAAACTGCAAGCCAACAGAGCCCATGCGCTTAACACACTGTGCAAACTGTGTTTTTAAAGTGACAGTGCAGGTTAAAAACAGTTTGCTGGGAAAAAGAGCTACTTGGTCAAACTGCTAGTGGACAAACAATGGACAGGCCAAAGGGCATCTGGATAGTTGGGGTCAGGTCTATAGGGAAAGGGGGAGGAGGTGGATTGATACCATGGGGTATAATTTATAAATACCCAGTCTATGCACACTAACAGGGTAACCCCACGTCATATATTATGGCCACTTGTTTAAACCTTAGCATATACATTCTAAATTCCTATATTGGGAATACAGTGAAAGGCAATCAATTGCCCTATAGCCAATAAGTTTTACCATCCTTTCCCCGTCGACCAGTGTGGTATCACATTCCCAAACTCCATAAATCACTGACCATGCCCCCGGGACGGCCCATTGTGTCCGGTTGCGGATCTCTTACTGAGAGGCTGTCCAGATACCTCGACCATCTCCTGCGCCCCCTATTGGAGGGGGTCCCTTCACATTTAAGGGACACCCTTGAGGTGTTGCGGATGGTGGGGCGTGTCACCTGGGTCCCTGGGGACAGACTGGCTACGATTGATGTGGTCAGTCTGTACAGCCGTATCCCACACCGGCTGGGTTTAGCAGCGGTCAAACACTATCTAGACCGCACTAATAAAGATGCGGACTATGTGGAATTCATTTTGGAATGTCTTGAATTCGTTCTGACGAACAATGCGTTTTTGTTTGACCGCAGGTGGTACCAGCAGATTTCGGGGACGGCTATGGGGACCCCGGTGGCATGCTCCTATGCTAACCTTTTCCTGGGGGCGTGGGAGGAGTCTGCCGTGCTTTCGGGTTCCAACCCGTTCCGGAAGCATGTCAGACAATGGTCGAGGTATGTGGACGATGTCCTGGTGGTATGGTCAGGGTCAAATGACCAATTTGAATCTTTCATGAAGTACTTGAATACCAATACAGTGAACATGCAGTTTACTTCAGAATTGAGCGAACAGGAAATCACTTTCCTGGATGTTAAGCTTGTGGTGGAGAACAATACCCTGATCAGCAGGGGGTATAGAAAGGCTACGGCCACTAATTCGGTGCTCCACGCACATAGCTTTCATCCGGGTCATGTGATTGAGGCCATACCTTATGGCCAATACTTACGTTTAAGGCGGAATAACAGCAATGAGCAGGACTTTGATACCCAGGCTGAAGATTTAACCTCAAGATTCTTACAAAGAGGATATGATAGGGAGCTTTTGGAGAGATCTAAGTACAGAGCCAAAAGACAGGAGAGACAAATGTTATTAACTCCTAAAAGTAAGGAAAAAGAGGATAAGAATAGGACCACGTTTACGTTTGAATTTTCTCCTATGGCAGATCAGATAAGAAAGACTATTTATGCCAATTGGTCCATGATCACTAACGATTCCGATCTGGATGTCATTTCTGGAACCCCCCCAAGGGTAGCGTTTAGGAGAACACCTACGTTAGGTAACTTATTAACCAGTAGCGAGTTTGTTACACCTAAAACTAAAGATTGGTTAAGTTCCTCTCTCCCAGTGGGGAATTTTAAGTGTGGTCATTGTCACCTGTGTGGCAATATTAATCCCAGTAAATGCATCCGTTTAGGTAGAGAAAGGTTGAGGGTGAAGGAATTTTTTACGTGTCAAACGAGTTTCGTTGTTTATGCCATGTTATGCCCTTGTGAGTTTTTTTATATAGGCCAAACCACCCGGCCAATGAAAACAAGAATAGGCGAGCACATCGCCTCCATTAAGTCTGGGAAAGGTTGTACCCGCTTCATTACCCATATGAGGGAAACCCATGGTGGGGATGGTTCAGTGATTCGCTTTGCTGGTATAGAGAAACAAGAGAACCCCCGAAGAGGTGGGGATAGAGAAAAACTACTATTGAGGAAAGAAACCAAAATTATTTTAAAAACAGAAGCGATGGGTCCTTTAGGCCTTAATGATAGAATTGAGTTATCCTGTATGTTAGATCCTTAAGGGACAGTAATATATATAATACTCTGAACCTTCCCTTCCCTTCTATTAATTATATCTAGATGTTTGTATCCAATTGCACTGTATATATTGTAAATTCTGGATTTTTCTGGTCGGGGGCTGATGGGTGAGATGTGGGTGCCTTCAGGGACTTATTATAGGTTAGGGATCCTTAGATAGGTTGATCATTTTCCTGGAGGCACATGTTATGGCCCTTGACTTATTGGCTATAGGGCAATTGATTGCCTTTCACTGTATTCCCAATATAGGAATTTAGAATGTATATGCTAAGGTTTAAACAAGTGGCCATAATATATGACGTGGGGTTACCCTGTTAGTGTGCATAGACTGGGTATTTATAAATTATACCCCATGGTATCAATCCACCTCCTCCCCCTTTCCCTATAGACCTGACCCCAACTATCCAGATGCCCTTTGGCCTGTCCATTGTTTGTCCACTAGCAGTTTGACCAAGTAGCTCTTTTTCCCAGCAAACTGTTTTTAACCTGCACTGTCACTTTAAAAACACAGTTTGCACAGTGTGTTAAGCGCATGGGCTCTGTTGGCTTGCAGTTTTGTGCCATACATCGATGCCGCCTTGTACACTGCGTGGTGCCACGTATATGACGCAGCTTTAAATAATAAATTTTCTGTGTCTGTAAATTTTTGCATCTGCAGCGGCAGCATGGTGTGGGTTCTATTTACAATTTTGTTAATTTCAATTAGTTCCCCGTTCGTTGGCCTAATACACGGATTACTTCCGCCATACAGCGTGCCACCTGAGCATTTGCGCTCCACACATCGTCACTAGGAAGTGACGTCACCGGAAGGGGCGGGATTCTCTTCCCGCTATAGGCCGGGACAGTTGCTTCCGCTGTTCACAGTGGAACGCGTGACCAAGCGTCGCATAGACGCGAAACGGCCGTCGCCTCCCCACTCTTAGCCGGGCACCCACCTCCAGCACCAGCCACCGAAGGTTTCTTTGCCGGTCACGTAAGAGATGTCTGACAAGCATACTTTATGCAACACTGTATCGATATGAAATGCCTGCAAGAATTTTAAGGTTGTCTTCACTGCCATTAAACAACACTATTTAGACGGAAGGTGCATGCTCTTTGCTTTCTTCTTGGAATCAGATATTGATGTGAGTTTCTTCTTTGATGAGCAGTGCACACGTCTGAGTGGCAGAATTGGGCGACCTAACAGCAAGCATATAACTGAGGACGCTGGAAAGATTGTTTTGCTATGTGATTACACTTTATTGCTCTTTGAGGTTTCCAATTGATGGGATGTGCCATACACACACCTTTTTCTCCTTTTTGAAGAAAATGTAAACTGCAGCCATTCTTAGACTGTTAATCACAGGGTTCTCAAACTTGCCACAGTTGGTCACTGGGTGAATGAGATTAAGATTTAAGAAAGTGGGTGGAGCCTACAACAGCCAATCAAAATTCACCTATTGATTTTCAAGGGGAATATTTAAACTGCTGCTATTCTTACACTTTTAATGGCAGAGGCTTCAAACTTGCTACAGTCAGTCATTGGGTGACTGGGGTCAAAGTTCACTAAAGGGGCGGGGCCACATACAGCCAATCAGATTTCCTTGGTGGATAAACTGCTTCCATTCACACATTTTTGATGCCTAGAACCTGACAGCTCACAAACTTGGTCATTGAGTGACTGTGTGTCAAGGTTACAAAAAGTGGGCGGAGCCAAAACAACTTTTACTGGGAAAATATAAACGGCAGCCATTCTTACACCGTTAATGGCAGGGTTCTCAAACTTTGCACAGTTGGTCATTGGGTCACAGATTAGGATTTTGGAAGGTGGGTGGAGCCTACAACAGCCAATAAAAATTCCCCTTTTGATTTTCAAAGGGAATATTTCATCTGCTACCATTCTCTTATACTGGTAAAAGCAGATGCCTCAAACCTGGTACAGTTGGTCACTGGGTGACTAGGGTCCAAATTCAGGAAGGGGGCGGAGCCACAAACAGCCAGATTTGTTTATTTTTCAATGGGAATATACAAAGTATTGATACCAAGGATCCCAAAGCTGATAAACTTGATAATTGAGTGACTGTATGTCAAGGATAAAAAATGTGGGCGGGGCCAACAACTTCATTTTTTACATTGCAGGGTTCCCAAACTTTACACAGTTGGCCACTGGGTGACTGGGATGAATATTCAGAAATGTGGGTAGAGCCTACAACAGCCAATCAAAATGTACCTATTAATTTTCAAGGGGAATATTCACATTGCTACCATTCTTACACTGTTAGTGGCAGAGGCCTCAAACCTGATACAGTCAGTCATTGGGTGACTGGGATCCAAATTCACTAAAGGGGTGGAGCCACAAACAGCCAATCAGATTTTCTTGGTGGATAAACTGCTTCTATTCACCCATTTTTTGATGCCAGGAACCTGAAAGCTCACAAACTTGGTAATTGAGTGACTGTGTGTCAAGGTTACAAAAAGTGGGTGGAGCCAAAACAAATTTCACTAGGAAAATATAAACTGCAGCCATTCTTACATTGTTAATGACAGGGTTCTCAAACATTTGTTAGATTGATTTCAGCCATTCTGTTATTGCCAGGGTTCTCAAACATGACACAGTTGGCCACTGGGTGACTGTGACTAATATTCAGAAAAGTGGGTGGAGCCTACAGCAGCCAATCAAAATTCACCTTTTGAATTTCAAGGGGAATATTTACTTTGCTGCCATTCATGCACTCTTAATGGCAGAGGCCTAACATCTGCTACAGTCAGTCACTGGGAGACTGAAATTTAAATTCTGAAGGGAGCGGGCCAAATACAGCCAATCAGATTTGTTTAATTTCAATGGTAAAATGCAATTTATTGATGCCAAAGACCCCAAAGCTCCTAAACTTTGTCATTAAGTGACTGTATGTCAAAATTAGAAATAGTGGGCAGAGCCAAAAACAACTAACTTTTTACATGGGGAAATGTAAACTGCAGCTTTTCTTACACTGTTAATTGCAGGGTTCTCAAACTTCACACAGTTGGTCACTGGGTGACTAGGATTAATATTCGGAAAAGTAGGTGGAGCCTACAAGAGCCAATCAAAATTACCTATTGATTTTCAAGGGGAATATTGAAACTGCAGCCATTCTCACACTGTTAATAGCAGAGGCCTCAAACCTGCTACGGTCAGTCGTTAAGTGTTTGGGGTTCAAATTCAGTAAAGGGGCGGAGCCAAAAACAGCCAGATTTCTTTGCTGGGTAAACTGCTTCCATTAGCATAATTTGATGCCAGGAACCCAAAAGCTCACAAACTTGGTCATTGATTAGTGACTGTGTGTCAAGGTTAGAAAAAATGTGAGTGGAGTTAAAAACAGATTTTTCTGGGAAATTGTAAACTGCGGCCCTTCTTCACTGTTAATGGCAGGGTTCTCAAACTTAGCATAGCTGGTTACTGGGTGACTGGGATTAATAATCAGAAAAGTGGGTGGAGCCTAAAAATGCCAATCAAAAATCACATGTCGCTTTTCAAGGAGAATTGCTGCCATTCTTGCACTGTTAATGGCACAAGCCTCAAACCTGGTACAGTTGGTCATTGGGTCACTGAGGTTCAAATTCAGAAAAGGGGACAGAGCCACAAACAGTTAATCAGATTTGTTTAATTTCATGGGAAAATACAAATTATTGATGCCAAGGACCCCAAAACTCACAAACTTGGGCATTGAGTAGTGACTTTGTGTCAAGGTTACAAAAAGTGGGCGGAGCCAAAAACACATTTCACTGGGAAAGTGTAAACTGCAGCCCTTCTTACACTATTTATTTCAGGGTTCCCAATCTTTGCCCAGATGGTCACTGAGTGACTGAGATATTCAGAGAAGTGGGTGGAGCCTATAATAGCCAATCAAAATTTACCTGTTGATTTTCAAGTGGAATATTTAAATTGCTGCCATTTTTACACTGTTAATAGCAGATGCCTCAAACCTGCTACAGTTGGTCATTGGGTGACTAGGGTTCAAATGCTGGAGAGGGGTGGAGCCACAAACAGCCTATCTGATTTGTTTAATTTCTATGGGAATATACAAATTATTGATGCCAAGGACTCCAAAGCTCACAAACTTGGTCATTGAGTGTTTGTGTGGTAGGGTTAGAAAGTGGGCAGAGCCAACACCAGTCAAATACATACCCGGGCAACGCCGGGTCATCAGTGGGTGGAGACAAATACAAATTTCACTGGGAAAATGTACACTGCAGCCATTCTGTTAATGGCAGGGTTTTTAAACTTTGCACAGTTGGTCACTGGGTGACTGGGATTAATATTCAGAAAAGTGGGTGGAGCCTACAAAAGTAAATCAAACTTCACCTGTTGCTTTTCAAGGGGAATATTTAATTGCTACCATTCTTGAACTGTTAATGGCACAGGCCTCAAACCTGGTACAGTTGGTTATTGGGTGACTGGGGTTCAAATTCAGAAAAGGGAGTGGAGCCACAAACACTCAATCAGATTTGTTTCATTTCAATGCAGATTATTGATACCAAAGAGCACAAAGCTCACAAACTTGGTCAGTGAGTAATTGTGTGTTAGGGTTAGAAAAAATAGGCGGAGCAAACACCAGCCAAATACATACCCGGGCAACGCCGGGCAATGCCGGGCAATTAGCTAGTATATATATAAAATCAGATGTGTGTATGTATGTATGTGCTGCGATCACTCGAAAACGGCTTGACCGATTTGAACGAAACTTGGTATACAGATCCCTTACTACCTGGGATGATATGTTCTGGGGGTCTCGCGTCTCCCCTGCACATGTGGGTGGAGCTACAAACTGCCAATCAGATTTCACCCATTCATGTCAATGGAAAAAATAGAAAAGTCTGCCATTCTCACAGTAATCAAGCCAGAGTCCCCACACTTGGCACAGTTGGTCACTTGGTGACCGAGGTTACAAATCCAGGAAAAGTGGGCAGGGCATAAAACAGCCAACCAAATTTCAGCCATTTATTTTTAATGGGAAGATGTAAACTGCAGCAATTCTTAGACTGTTAATCGCAGGGTTCTCTAACTTGCCACACTTGGTCACTGGGTAAAAGAGATTAAGATTCAGAAAAGTGGGTGGAGCCTACAATAGCCAATTAAAATGCACCTATTGATTTTTAAGGGGAATATTGAAACTGCTGTCATTCTTACACTGTTAATGGCAAAGGCTTCAAACTTGCTACAGTCGGTCATTGGGTGACTGGGGTCCAAATTCACCAAAGGGGTGGTGCCACAAACATCCAATCAGATTTTCTTGGTGGATAAACTGCTTCTATTCACCCATTTTTTGATGCCAGGAACCTGAAAGCTCACAAACTTGGTAATTGAGTGACTGTGTGTCAAAGTTACAAAAAGTGGGTGGAGCCAAAACAAATTTCACTAGGAAAATATAAACTGCAGCCATTCTTACACTGTTAATGACAGGGTTCTCAAACTTTGCACAGTTGGTCACTGAGTGACTGGAATTAATATTCAGGAAAATGAGTGGAGCCTACAACAGCCAATCAAATTCACCTCTTGATTTTCAAGGGGAATATTTAAATTGCTGCCATTTTTACACTGTTAATAGCAGATGCCTCAAACCTGGTACAGTTGGTCACTGGGTAACTGGGGTTCAAATTCAAAAAGGGGGTGGAGCCACAAACAGCCAATCAGATTTGTTTACTATTTTCAATGGGAATATACAAATTTTTGATACCAAGGACCCCAAAGCTCATAAACATGGTAATTGAGTGATTGTATGTCAAGGTTAGAAAAAGTGGGCGGCGCCAACAACTACATTTTTTACATGGGAAAATATAACCTGCAACCATTCATACACTGCTACTGGCAATGTTCTCAAACTTGGCACAGTTGGTAACTGGGTGATTGGGATAGATTCATTTTCAAGGGGATTGTTTACATTGCTGCCCTTCATACACTCTTAATGGCAGAGGCCTCAAATCTGGTACAGTCAGTCACTGGGAGACTGGGGTTTAAATTCTGAAAAGGGGACGGGCCACAAACGGCCAATCAGATTTGTTTAATTTCAGTGGGAAAATGCAACTTATTGATGCCAAGGACACCAAAGCTCATAAACTTGGTCATTAAGTGACTGTATGCAGTCAAACTGGGGCCCGGGGCAAAAGTAATACGGGCCCCCCCTGACACCAATGCCTACTACCCCCCCATGGCTGCCGCAGGACAGATCCCCCACCCCCGCTTGCTTCGCCCCCCTTCCCCCTGTGCACTGCCCCCCACATTGTAATAAAGGCAGAGGGAGAGAGACACACTCACCTCCCAGGCGATCCAGGCAGTGCAGCTCCCATCTGTCTCCTCTGTAGTGGAGGTCCTCCACTTCCTGCCTCTCTGTTCAGGCAGTAGAGCCCAAACTGATTAGCAGGAAGTGCAGGACAATCACTACAGGGGAGACAGATGGGAGCTGCACCGCCGGGATCGTTCGGGAGGTGAGTGTGTCTCTCTCCCTCTGCCTTTATTACACTGGGGGGGGGAGGGGGGCAGCTCGTGGAGGAGAAGCAAGCGAGCGGTGAGATATGGCCGGCAGCAGCCACAGGGGTATCTGGCCAGCCCAGCAGCCATATGATTTGAGGCAAAGGGGGGCATTTGGGGGCCCCTATGGATGTGGGGGCCCTGGGTCAATTGCCCCCTTTGCCTCTATGGAACCCCAGGCCCTATCTGTACATCAAGGTTAGAAATAGTGGGTGGAGCCAAAAACAACTAACTTTTTACATGGGAAAATATAACCAGCAGCTATTCTTACATGGTTAATGACAGGGTTCTCAAACTTTGCCCAGTTGGTCACAGGGTGACTGAGATTAATATTCAGAAAAGTGGAGCCTACAACAGCCAATCAAAGCTCACCAGTTGATTTACAAGGGGAATATTGAAACTGCTGCCATTCTTACACTGTTAATGGCAGAGGCCTCAAACCTGCTACAGTCGGTTTATTACGGGGCTGGGGTTTAAATTCACTAAAGGGGTGGAGCCACAAACAGCCAATCAGATTTCTTTGCTGGATAAACTGCTTCCATTCACACCACTTTGATGCCAGGAACCCGAAAGCTCAAAACTTGGTCATTGAGTGACTGTGTATCAAGGTTACAAAAAGTGAGTGGAGTAAAAAACAGATTTCCCTGGGAAAATGTAAACTGTAATGTAAACTGCAGCCATTCTTACACTGTTAATGACAGGGTTCTCAAACTTTTCACATTTGGTTACTGGGTGACTGGGATTAATTTTCAGAAAAGTGGGTGGGGCCTAAAAAAGCTAATCAAAATTCACCTGTTTTTCAAGGGTATTATTGAAATTGCTGCCATTCTTGCACTGTTAATGGCACAAGCCTCAAACCTGGTACAGTTGGTCATTGGGTTACTGGGGTTAAAATTCAGAAAAGGGGACGGAGCCACAGCCAATCAGATTTGTTTCATTTCACTGGGAAAATACAAATGATTGATGTCAAGGACCCCAAAGCTCACAAACTTGGTCATTGAGTGACTGTGTGTCCAGGCTACAAAAAAGTGGGCTGAGCCAAAAACAAATTTTACTGGGAAAATATAAACTGCAGCCATTCTTACACTGTTAATGGTAGGGTTCTCAAACTTTTCCCAGATGATCACTGGGTGACTGATTAATATTCAAAGAAGTGGGTGGAGCTTATTATCATAATTCAGTTGCTGATTTTCAAGGGGAATATTTAAATTGCTGCCATTTTTACACTGTTAATAGCAAATGTCTCAAACCTGCTACAGTTGGTCATTGGGTGACTGGGGTTCAAATGCTGGAGAGGGGTGCAGCCACAAATAGCCTTTCTGATTTGTTTGATTTCTATGGGAATATACACATTATTGACGCCAAGACTCCAAAGCTCACAAACTTGGTCATTGAGTGATTGTGTGTTAGGGTTAGGAAAAGTGAATGGAGCCAACACCAGCCAAATACATACTCGGGCAACGCTGGGTCATCTAGTAATCTATATGAAAGGAACACAATTATGCAATGAGTAAAAGTGTATAGCGGATCCACGTTAACCCTTGACTATGTATTGGATTGCTCCCTGTTTTGACCACTGCTATCATAACTGCGCTCCTGTCTCTTCCCTGGTTTTCTGTCTGGTTGTTTGATTTCTCATGTATGACCTCTGGTTTGCCCTTTGTCTGATCCTTGGACTGTTAGTCATCTGACCTCCAGTATTGATCTTTGGTCTGATTCCTGGACTGTGTCTCTGCTTGGCTTTCAGGTACTTGATTGGCTTCCTGGGCCTCAGATTTCATATCTTGCACACATAATTACTGGGGGCAATCATTGTCAGGTAAACATATTCAGTTTCCTGTTCACTTTAAGCAAAGAGCGTATTGAAGATTGGGATATGGGATATAAGGGAAGCCAATGATTGCCTGGAATCCTTACAATTTGTTTTTGTCTTTGTTTTTTTGTTTCTTGTTTTTTTTTTTTTTTTTTTTTTTGCTTTTTTATTATTGTTATTGATTTGTAAAACGCCAACATATTTAATTAAAGGGAACCTTAACTGTGGGGGGAAAAATCACTTACCTGGGGCTTTCCCAAGCCTCCTGCAGCCGTCCTGGGCCCGCGCCGGTCCTTCGGTGCCCTCCGGTCTCCCTCCGCCGCTAAGTTTCTTTTTCGGACGACTGCCAGTCGTCCTCCGGCAAAGTGTCCTCTTCTTCTGCATTCCCCGACGTAAAGCGTGTCCATGGTACGCATACCCCGCCGTAAACCGAATGTCGCGCTTTACGTTGGGGAATGCGGAAAAAGAGGACGCTTTGCCGGAGGACGATTGGCAGTCGGCCAAAAATGAAACTTAGCCGCGGACGGAGACCGGAGGCAAAGTGTCCTCTTCTTCTGCATTCCCCGACGTAAAGCGTGTCCATGGTACGCATACCCCGCCGTAAACCGAATGTCGCGCTTTACGTTGGGGAATGCGGAAAAAAAGGACGCTTTGCCGGAGGACGATTGGCAGTCGGCCAAAAATGAAACTTAGCCGCGGAGGGAGACCGGACGGCACCGAAGGACCGGCGCGGGCACAGGACGGCTGCAGGAGGCTTGGGAAAGCCCCAGGTAAGTAATTTTTTTTTCCCCACAGTTAAGGTTCCCTTCAAATGCTTTTTTTAAATTGAAATTTCAAGCAAAATTACTGTATTTTTGGCATATAAGCAGGGCCGGGCCGAGGCAGAGGCGAGAGAGGCTCCAGCCTCAGGGCGCAGTGTAGGAGGGGGCGCATAACTCTCTCAGCTATCATTGCCCTATTGTGTTTGAAGAAGAGAGAAATAAGAAAATGGTATATATGGCAGTGACTGCAAGCCAGATAACTAGAGATTAAGGTGTTCGGGGCCCTGGGGTGCCTCTTAGTCTAATAGCAATCAGTGTGTGACGGCTGGGGTGGGAGGGATGGAGGAGGGCGCCTCTTAGTCTAATAGCAATCAGTGTGTGACGGCTGGGGTGGGAAGGATGGAGGGGCGCACTTTGATGTCTCAGCCTTGGGTGCTGGAGGACCTTGTCCCGGCTCTGCATATAAGATGTACTTTTTCTCCCCCAAAAAATGGGGAGAAAAGACCCCTGCATCTTGAATGCTAAATACAGGGAGTCCCCGACTTAAGAATGCCCGCCAATGCTAACCGGAGACTTGTCACGATGTCAGGGACTCTCCCTGTATTCTGCCCATGTGTCCTCCTCCTCTTCCCCCTTGTGTTCTCCTCTGCTTCCCTGAAAAATGTAAAGCAGTGGCAGCACGGCTCAGTGCTCCAATGGTGAGCAGAGACCTCTCCTCTCTCTTACAGCTCCCCTAGTGCGGCTTCTGCTGATGGTGTCATCAGCGGAAGCCGGCACTAGGGGAGCCGTGAGGGAGAGCATGGTTCTCTGATTGCTGATGGAGCCGATGGATTAGGTGAGCACACTGAGCCATGCTGCCACTGCTTTACATTTTTCAGGGGGAGCAGAGGAGGACACAAGGGGGGAGCGGAAGATATGCAGAGACACGCGGGGACAGATGGGGACACACAGAGACACATGGGGACAGCAGGGAACACATGGGGGTCAGAAGGGAACAGAAGGGGACACAATCATTGGGGAGAACATCTACAAGACGCTTCTGGACCATGGAGGCACCAAGTTTAGCTACATTTTATTTCCCTAGTTTTTGCCCTCTAAACCTAGGTGCGTCTTATATGTCGAAAAATCATGTAATTAATTCCTCTACAAAGCCAAAACAGCCAATCCAAAAAATAACAAAAACAAAACCACACACACACAATTTAAAACACTCCCATGGGTGTCACTTCAAAAGTACCTTTTATCTTCTCCTGCAGAGACAAATGTTCTATTGTAATTCTGGTATTCAGGGTTATGTAGTTAAATATGGCAGCCTCCATATCTCCCTTTCTTCAGGTGTACTTTATTTCCTTTTAAACAATGCACATTGCCTGGTTGTTCTGCTGATCCTCTGTCTTTAATACTTTTAGCCCCTGAACAAACATGCAGATCAGGTGCTCTGACTGAAGTGTGGCTGGATTAGCTGCATGCTTGTTCCAGTTGTATGATTCAGACACTACTGCAGCCAAAGATCAGCAGGACTGCCAGGCAACTGGTATTTTTTATAAAGGAAACAAATATTGCCACCTTCATATCCCTTTCCCTTAGGTGTCCTCTAAGACATTTATTATTCTTCCTGTTTTAACTGTCACACATTTTGCTCCAACTAGCAGCTGCATCCAGAGAGGAGAGGAAGAAAACAGTACTGCAGTGGGAAGCACATTTAGTTCCAAAACTAGTTATTCTGTTCCCCACGTTACGTCTATACGTGTGTTTATTTGTCAAGCTGACTGCTGTGATTAGCATTCACCTTGGTTAGTTTTTAGTTGGACTTTCTCCATTGAGTTCTTATTACGACACATGTATAATAAAACATGAATGGTTGTATAACAAAGAGCGGAAAGCATTTGTGTTCAGTGAATAAAGGCATAAGAGAATTGTATTGTATAATTTAGCATCGTATCTTTGTGGAGTGACTGCAGCGGAACATAAACTCCCTTCCACCTGCCAACATGAACCACACCAATAAATTCATTTCATGTTTCACAGTTTGCTCAATGTTGTTAATCACAGCGGAGGAGGTCTGCAATTCCCCATTCAGGACTTGCCGAACTGATTTATTCCGCTCAGAACTGAGAACGCTGCATAAGGTGGCAGGGAAAGCACAGCTCTGAAAACGAGATGCTGTTTATTTACGGTAACTTTGCTTTACTCAGCCAACAACACGGAAAAACACATTCATATATCCACCTCCCTGAAATGGCTTCTAAACTCATATAATTCATACAAGTCCCTACAGGGCTACATGCGCTCCAAGCCGTACGATACTTGCCCTACGACACTATTTACTGCCCTGAGGAAGCTGGTTGACGCCCGTGAAATGCATTGTCTAGTGTAGGGTTTGTATGTTTGTTTGTTTGTTTACAAATAATCAACCTCTTTTTTATCCTTAAAGAGAACCTGAACACAAAAATAAAAGTAAAAATAAACATAACCCATTCGCGTTCCATCGTTTTCACTTGAGAAATGTTCACCTCCCATTCATTAGCCTATAACTTTATCACTACTTATCACAATGAACTGATCTATATCTTGTTTTTTTCTGCCACCAATTAGGCTTTCTTTGGGGGGTACATTTTGCTAAGAGCCACTTTACTGTAAATGCATTTTAACAGGAAGAATAAGAAAAAAACAGAAAAAATCATTATTTCTCAGTTTTCAGCCATTATAGTTTTAAAATAATACATGCCTCCATAATTAAAACTTGCCCATATGTCCCAGTTATTACACCGTTAAAATTATGTCCCTATCACAATGTATGGCGACAATATTTTATTCGGAAATAAAGGTGCATTTTTTCCGTTGTGCATCTATCACTATTTACAAGTTTAAAATAAAAAAAATATAGAAATATATCATCTTTACATTGATATTTAAAAAGTTTAGACCCTTAGGTAAATATGTACATGTTTTTTTTTTTTTTTTTTTTATTGTAATGGTTTTTTTTTATATTAAACATTTTATTTGGGTAGTTTTGGGAGGGTGGGATGTAAACAATAGGTTTAAAATGGAAATGTGTGTTGATTTTAATTTTTTTTTACTTTTGGTTGTAGTATTACTTTTTGGCCACAAGATGGCGGCCATGAGTTTGTTTACATGACGTCACTCTAAGCGTAACACACGCTTAGAGCGACGCATGGGGGAGGTAACAGCCAGAAAAGGCAAGCTTCCGAGAGAAGCTATCGCTTTTTCAGCGGGGGAGAGGAATCAGTGATCGGGCACCATAGCCCGATTCACTGATTGCCTGGCTAACGAACCGCGGGCCGGGAGCGCGCGTGTACACGCGCGATCGGCCGCGGGAGCACGCGGTAGCGCGCATGGTTCCTGGAGGTAGTTTCTACGTCCAGGAACCAAAATAGGATAAACATGTCATACTTCCCTCCTGTGTAGTCTACTCATCAATCTCTTTCTCCTCTCCTGCGTCCTGTTTGTCCATTATGATCAATGGAAAATGGCCATTACCCCATAACAGCTTCCTGGTCAGCACACTGTTAAACTGTAATATCGCCCACTCGAGCCATAGGGAAACATGGACATTACCTTGCACATTCAGTTGTAACTGACAGCTGCTGATATATAACTGACAGCAACTGGTATATTTCAGTTTTGACAAAATATTGTCAGAACTGGAAGGGATTACTGTAAGAAGAAAATGCTGAGCTTCTGAAAGGAACTGACGGTGAGGTAAGTATGTAATATTAATTTGCAGCTACATGAGGTGTTTATTTTAAATAATTTTACTCAGTTCAGTTTCCCTTTAAAGGGGCACTATAGCGAAAATTATGCCTGTTCCATTATTCCCACCATCTGTTGTTTAATGGGGATAGCATACATTTCTCGATAAAGCTTGTGTTAAAAAAATTGCTCCTAACACCAATTCTTCTCTTCTACACAGCAGATCTGCATCATTAAATTAGCTGTTCCTGATGAGTTAGTGACAGGCTGGCTGTTCCGTGCTCTCTCCTAACTGCTATCAGCCTTCCGTCTCTCTCTGCCACAGCTGATTTATAACTCAGCTCATACACTTCAACGCCCTGTTGTTGCAGGCTTCTCACATGTATCGATAAAGTAACTAAATAAACAGGATGTTAAATATTGTGGTGCTAGTAGGAGTAGAACCTAAAGGTAGCCATACACTGGTCGATTTGCCATCAGATTCGACCAACAGATAGATCCCTCTCTGATCGAATCTGATCAGAGAGGGATCGTAATCGTATGGCTGCCTTACTGCAAACAGATTGTGAACCGATTTCAGCATGAAACCGTTCACAATCTGTGGTGGTGGTGGTGCCGCTGCTCCCCCCCGCATACATTTCCTGTTCTGGCCGGCGCGAGTCCTCTGGTCCCCGCTGTCCTCTTCTCCGCTCTGGGCTCTAGACCGTTCCTGCAGCTACTGGATTTCCTGTCCAGGAAGGGGAGGGCGCTCTACTGTTTAAACTTCCTGCCGGGACAGGAAGTTCTGTGTAGCAGCAGCTGGTCCGGAACCCAGCGTGGAAAGAAGACAGCGGTGACAGCGGGGACTCGCGCTGGCCGGAACAGGTAATGTATACCCGCTGTATTGCGTCGGTCGTCGGACATTCGAACGCCACTATCGACGCACTCCCGACCCGCCGACGACCGAGAAAAATCTTCCGCACAGACGGATCGACGGGAGCGATCGATTTTGGACGGAAATCGATTGTTCTGTCAGCGGCGTGCGCGGCGATTTCACAGCCGATTCGATCACTGATCGAATCGGCCGTATATCGGCAGGAAAATCGTTAGGTGTATGGGCCCCTTAAGACAGGGTCAGTGCACACCAGAAAACACTAGCTTAATCTCAACCGCTTTTTGAAGTGATTTTCTAGGCGATTCTAGGCATGTGCCTAACGATTTTATAAGCATGCCTGGTGATTTTTGGAGCTTTTTGGTGTAGCGTTCTTTTATTTTTGTTACAGTAGCGACGTAACTGAACAGTTTCTGTAACAAAAACGCTTGGACAATGGACAATGGCTCTGATCTAGCGCTTTTCAGAGCGATTTTCCACTTTCCTATACTTAACATTGAGGCTGAATCACCTAAGAAATCATCAAAAAATGCTGCAGGACCCGCGTTTGTGTTTGTGAAAAAAGCTCATCGCTCTGGTGTGCTCCACCCCATTCAAGTGCATTAGCCAAGCGCTTTTCAAAGTGCGTAAAGGTTAGCGCGCGCAAAATGTTCATGACTGCGCACTAACGCAAATTTTAACACATCGGCATTGATGATCGTAATCAGCTAATTACAATTACGTGACATTTCACATAATTTTTCGCATTTACGCTAATTACGATTTTGTGAAGTAATTTGATTTCATATAGATTCGTGATTTCCCCTAAAATTTTGCGTAATTTTCTTGCCGAATTTGGCGGTGAATAGCAAAGCCCTCATATACGGTAGTGACACCAAAATTGCTACATATGTTAAAGAGAACTAGCCAACCCGCGGCGTAGCATACGCCGCATCTATCTATCTAATAGAGTACGTGCCTCAACCTTGAAGCAAGAAGAAGTAGGCTTTCCATGAGAAAATGTATGCGTGCTCAAACACCAAGTTTAACCCTAGCAAGTCTGGCTTTGCAAATCCGGCCTAATTGGCTATTTATGAGGCAATGCTCATGCAAATATGCATTTGCTTTCGCATGCCAAACTATGCAGGGTCCAAAAACCAAACCTACATTAGCACTATCCAGGAGCGCCACAGGGAGGCTTCCCAATGCCCCCATACAACCGGGGGGACCGCGGGGTCCCAGGCTCTCTCACTGCCTGGGAACCACAGCGGCACCCCGGAGGGGGAGGGCGCACAGCCGCCGCCCCCCCCCCCCCCCCCCCTAAGTGTGGTCAGCGCCGGGGAGAGCCGTCCGCACCCACCTCCCAATATTAAAAACAGGCACTTACCTTAACGTCCATTGCGTTCTGCTACATGCGCATTAACTTGGGGGCACCACATTAGAAAGGAGTGAAGTATGGGTCACCCCGAGCTTTAGAGCTCAGGGCTGGCTCACATACATACAACACTCCAGAGGGGGGGGGGAGGACAGGCGCAGACAACTCACTCCAGGGTTCACACCACCGGAGCAAGCCATCCTCCACCTACCTCCAAAGGACACAACTGCAAAAAATGCTTTCCATGAGAAAAATTATGCGTGCTCAAACACCAAGTTTAACCCTAGCAAGTCTGGCTTTCCAAATCTGGCCTAATTGGCTATTCATGAGGCAATGCTCATGCAAATATGCATTTGCTTTTGCATGCTAAACTATGCAGGGTCAAAAAAACAATACTGCAAAGCGCTCTCTCGCTGCCTGGGAACCACACCGGCACCCCCCCTTCCCCCAATCGTGGCCAGCACCGGGGAGAGCCGTCCGCACCCACTTCCTAATATTAAAAACAGGCACGTACCTTTACGTCCATTGCGTTCTGCTACATGCGCATTAATTTTCTCATGGAAAGCATTTTGTGCAGTTTGTATTCTTTGGAGGCAGGATGTGGATGGCTTGCTCCGGTGGTGTGAACCCTGGAGTGAGTTGTCCGCGCCTGTCCTCCCCCCCCCCCCCCTCTGGAGTGCTGTATATGAGCCAGCCCTGAGCTCTAAAGTTCGGGGTGACCCATGCTTCTCTCCTTTCTCATGTGGTGCCCCCAAGTTAATGCGCATGTAGCAGAACGCAATGGACGTTAAGGTAAGTGCCTGTTTTAAATATTGGGAGGTGGGTGCGGACGGCTCTCCCCAGCGCTGGCCACACTTGGGGGGGTCGTCTGCGCCACCCAGCCTCCCCCTCTGGGGTGCCACTGTGGTTTCCAGGCAGTGAGAGAGCCTGGGACCCTGCGGTCCCCCCAGTTGTATAAAAAGGGGGCATTGGGAATCCTCCCCGTGGCGCTCCTGGATAGTGCTAATGTAGCATGTAGCAGGGTGACCGCTTTGCGGTTTTGGTTTGTGCATGCATTTGCATGAGCATTGCCTCATGAATAGCCAATTAGGCCAGATTTGCAAAGTCAGACTTGCTAGGGTAAGGCCTCTTTTCCATGGACTGTTGATAGGCAGTGAAATGCCTCTCAAACTCTCACAACTGCTCACTGCTGCCTGGTAGCTGCTTGCTGCTGCCTGGTAACTGCTTGCTGCTGCCTGGTAACTGCTCACTGCTGCCTGGTAACTGCTCACTGCTGCCTGGTTACTGCTTGCTGCTGCCTGGTAACTGCTTGCTGCTGCCTGGTAACTGCTTGCTGCTGCCTGGTAACTGCTTGCTGCTGCCTGGTAACTGCTTGCTGCTGCCTGGTATCTGCTCACTGCTGCCTGGTAACTGCTTGCTGAGCACACAGCTCAACAGTCCGTGGAAAAGAGGCCTTAAACTTGGTGTTTGAGCACGCATAAATTTTCTCATGCAAATTACTTCTTCTTCTTGCTTAAAGGTTGAGGCACTTACTCTATTATATATATATATATATATATATATATATATATATATATAGATAGATAGATAGATAGATAGATAGATAGATAGATAGATAGATAGATAGATAGTGGGTACAAGTCAAAGAAAGGAATTTTCCAAAAAGCCCTTTGTAATTTTTGAGAAAATCGATTTTAAATATGCAAAGAAATTTTTTTTTTTAAACTAAAAAATGACAGTGAAACTACAATGTCTTTTTGAAAAATTCTTTTTTTGGACTTGTACCCAATATTCTCCTTAAAGAGAGACTGACTCAAAATTCAGGTTTTTATTTTAAACATCTATCAATGCCCTAACTGAAATGCAGCATCCTCACGGCTGAACACTCCATAAATCACCCCAAACTCCCCGGGGCACATTGCAGGGAGCTACACACTGAGCTGGTGGTCATTTCAGATGCAGCCTTAGTGGTATGAGCTGGCATTCTCCTCGCTGTTCAACAAAATGTAAGTTACACATTTTCTTTTTGCTTAGCTGCTCCCAAGGTTTTAAATTTAGGGTAGGTCACTTGCCCGGAGGTTTGCCTCACCGTGGCGCAAGTGTCTAGTATAATATACTTTGCATGCAAACCATATTGGAAGCTAAAGTTCATCCTAGCTTAATAAATGTTAGCATTTGTCTTGGATGCAGGGCATGCATTTTTCAGTCTGACAGAGGCGGTGTATGCCTGTGCGATCAACCATTAAATTGCAGCATGTGTTTAGGGATGCACAGCCTTTCCCCCCACCTTTTCTTAACTTTGCAACTATGTAACTATTAGGTTAGCTGCTCCCAGCCCCTTCTCCTGAGTTTCCTGTTTGCATAATAAGTAGTAGCAGATTTGCATATGATTTGCATCTGAATTGAATGCGAAGTGTGCAGAAAATCTATTTAGGTGCTACACACTGAGCTGGTGGTCACTTCGGATGCAGCCTTAGCGGTATGCGCTGGCGTTCTCCTCACATTGCAGGGAGCGCTTCCGTGAGAGGCAGAGCTTTGGGCTGCAGCTCTGCCTCTACATGCGTCCATCAACGCGGATTGCCGCCTCTCCCCGCCCTTCTCAGTCTTCTTTCACTGAGAGGGGCGGGGAGAGGCGGAGATCCGCGAGGAGTGACGCGCATGGAGGCAGAGCTGCAGCCCAAAGCTCTGCCTCCCCGGGCAGCAAAACCATGACCAAGAAAGTCGTGGATTTTTGCTGGGGAGTTAGGGGGGGTTTAGTTCATGCGCAGCCGTGGGGATGCAGCGTTTTAGTTAGGGGGGCATTGATGTTAAAGAGATTTTAAAATAAAAACCTGAATTTTATGAGACTTCAGAGTCTTTTTAACATTTGTTACAATTTTGGTAGCAATAGCATGTATGGGGAGGCTTTGCTATTAACCGCAAAGGTCAGCACAAAATTTCATGAAAAATTATGCTAAATTATTAAATATTACTATTACATATGAAATTATCTGCTTAGAGGATACTGCCTTAATCAAACTAAGGTCTCTGTGAACACATTGCTACTATTTGTGCTAATATGGGGGAACTGGGTTCTTCAAAAGAAATTATACCAGGCTCTGAGGCTTTGTTCACATTGCGTTCCGCCCGCGTTAGCTGATTTTTGAAGTGTTTTTTTTTTTTTCCTGATTCCCGGCGATTACCTGCGTGCTGTTTTTTGTTTTTTTAACCGCTTTTCCAACTTCCTGATGTCGGACTCTTTGATCTTTGAACCGGAAAACAATAAATACAATGTATTTATTCTTAAAAACGCAATCGCTGCACAAACAAAAAATCGCCTCAAAAATGGCTCAGGCAGCGCTTTGCTGACCGGAACGCGGACGTAAAGTTCCAATCTGAACTACACCATAGAGAAGCATGAAAAAAACGTCTGCGCTTAAATTTGGCCAAACACACCTCTAGTGTGAGCGAGACCTGAAAGGGGTAACTGAATCCCAAACTGTAATATCTGGCGTCACAATATCCCCCGGTGATCCCCACGACTGTAGAGAGTCCTGGGGGCTATGAAGGCCCACTCTTCCTCCCTCCCACCTTGCAAAGTGGTGCAGGGAACAGTGCATATTTACCTACTCCAGAGCTGTGCCGTGTTTCCTATTCTCTCTGGCAGCCACATGCTCTGTGCTTGCATAACTTAGGCTTCTGATGCAGGTCACGTGATCAGGAGCTAAGCTCAGGGCCTGATGCAGGTCACGTGATCAGGAGCTGAGCTCAGGACCTGATGCATGTCACGTGAACAGCTCAGGCCCACGATGCAGGTCATGTAATCAGGAGCTGAGCTCAGGCTGCCAATGCATGTCACGTGATCAGCTCATGCACACAAGGCATGTCACATGATCAGGAGCTGGAGGATAGCAGGCTACAACAGGCTGCTAGGAGTATGAGAAGACCAAATGCAGTGGAGTCAGGTAAATATTACACCGATCCCAGCATTACTGACCCCTGCTAAACATGACATGAAGCATGTTCAAGTTTGCATGGCTATCACAAACTTCTTGGGTGGCCTGGGCGACCCCCATGATATCTTGCTTGGGGCCTGGGGGATTTTTGCTAAGCCCCAGCTCTACTGAACATCTTGTCTCTAGTCTCTTCTCCTTTACCCCGGTTGCCTCTCTTCCCTCTATATTTCACCTACAATCTGTAATCTCCCACCCTCTCTAGTTTATCCCTTCCTACTTTTTTGTAGTTTCCTCTTCCTTGACTTATATTCTTTGTTCTTTGGCCTGAGAGCCCTTTGAATAAGCTGTGAGTGACGGGGCCTCTTGGTGATCTACTTCTCATTTTTCTTTTGTCCATTGCCAACTTAACAAAGACTGAAATGGTGACAATAATGACCGTTGAGATATATCTTCTACAAAATTATCCTCACTTTTTTTGAGAACAGTCCAAGGGGATAAAACGATACAACCACATGGGTTAAAGAGACTCCGTAACAAAAATTGCATCCTGTTTTTTATCATCCTACAAGTTCCAAAAGCTATTCTAATATGTTCTGGCTTACTGCAGCACTTTCTACTATCACAGTCTCTGTAATAAATCAACTTATCTCTCTCTTGTCAGACTTGTCAGCCTGTGTCTGAAAGGCTGCCAAGTTCTTCAGTGTTGTGGTTCTGCTATGGACTCCCCCTTCCAGGCCCCTCTATGCACACTGCCTGTGTATTATTTAGATTAGTGCAGCTTCTCTCTTCTCTCTTATTTTTTTACAAGCTGGATAAATCCTCCTCTGAGCTGGCTGGGCTTTCACATACTGAGGAATTACATACAGGCAGAGCTGTCTGCACTCTGCAGGAAGAAACAGCCTGACACTTCAGTGGAAGATAGCTGCAGGGGGAAAGAAACACACAAATGATCTCTTGAGATTAAAAAGGAATGCTGTATACAGCCTGCTTGTGTATGGATGTATTTTCTATGTGTGGACATACTGTACATCAACCTACTTCCTGTTTTGGTGGCCATTTTGTTTGTTTATAAACAAACTTTTTAAAACTGTTTTTAACCACTTTTAATGCGGCGAGGAGCTGCGAAATTGTGACAGAGGGTAATAGGAGATGTCCCCTAACGCACTGGTATGTTTACTTTTGTGCGATTTTAACAATACAGATTCTCTTTAAAACTAGACACGGCTTTAACTTTGGAAAATGAATGTATGATGGAGAAAATGGAATGGATTTTATTGATGAAAAACATCAGATTCAGGCAGTCATGAAGGTAATATTGACCTTGAGATCATTCAGACTCGAAGCAAAGAAGTTAAAAGAATGTTCTGGTCACTGGGCAACCTTGTGCTAAATACAGAAGCAGAAAGAGATATAATGATATATTTCTAGTTTTTTATTTTATTTTTTATCTTGTTTGATCTCAGAAGTTTTCAGAAGAAAATATTCCTCAGCGAGGACCAAAAATAAAAGTAGATTCTTGGGTGATCTTCTGTCTTCAAGGACCTCAAAAATGAGACACCAAGGACAAAACACCAGGAACTACGAAGAGCGTTATTACTACAATGGGAGGGTGTTCAGCTGGAGGAATTAAACTCCAAGAATTCAGATTACCTATGTATGCTCCATAAAGCGTAGCACCGTTTTGGTGCACGGAAACTAGGCGTCCCATAGCAGCAATGATATGCTGCACGAGGCACGTAAGAATAATTTGGCGATCACTGGACCCCGAATTACACCTCTTTCTGCGTTGCGACGACTCGGAGCGGGAATAGTATTTTACGCCGCCGGGGAGTTTGGCGGCAGCAGGGTGAGCTGTCATTCAGCTCACACTGCGCCAGCTCACCAGCGGCATAAATATACATACGCCCATAAAGCTGACCCCCCTACAATCAGCTGCAAAAATCATTTTGGTTGTTCCTGTATGCTGACTGCTGTGGTAAATAAATGAAGCGTCCGTCTTGTCTTTTGGTCCTGGATCATCGTGTAGACTATGGGCTTGATTTACTAAGCGGTGCTAACCTACTTAGCATGTCTTAAGTCTTTAGGCGTGCTAACCAGGGTGCTAAGTAGGTTAGCACCGTTTTTCTCAATCAGATCGCGCGCTAAGTACCATAGGCTTTAGTGAGCACTTTGCGCGGAGCGCCCTGCACTCTGTGCAGTGCGCGTGCAAAAACTTTGCGCACGGTACTTTGCGCACGATCACTACTTCTCACATTTCAACTGAGTTTAGACGTGCTAAGGGCCAGTGCTAAAGTTAGCAATATTTTGTAAATCGAGCCCTATGTGTATTGTATTCAAAAGATATATTTTGTTGCTTTGTAAAGGCCTGATGAAGGGTTACCAACTCTGGGCTCTGGGAGAGGCAGGCTTATATACCTTAAAGTGGACCCAAACCAAACAATTTTTTAATTCAAAATATTTAGTTGCACCACTCTGATACATAGAAAGATAAATAAACACTCCTTCAAGCCTATGAGCATTTCAGTGCATGCTTTTCACCCTTCTTTTTTCATAGCTAGCGTTATACTGGGGGCAGCCATTAGCAATTCCTCCATTGCCAGACACCATCTACTCCATCAATCTGCCGGATTCTGAGACGGCAATATGAAAGGAAGGGAGTGGTTTCTCCAATAAATGTAAAATATTTTATATTTGTCATCATGCAGCTGAAAAAAGGCTGCTTTTTATTATTATAATTTAGAAAATTTTATTCCTAAAATCTTGTATTTTTAATTTGGGTCCACTTTAAGGCCTAATCCTGGTTTCCGCCAATGCCAATAAGTGACTCTATGGATTGCCGATTGTTTTCCGAATTCGGAGTAGTATGTTTTAGTCATTTTTTGCATTCTCTGATTGGCCAAATACTTCTGAGTTGACTCTGTATTCTCTGATTAGTCCAATGCTTCTGAGTTCTGTAATTGGGCTAAAATTACTGAATTGTGGTAATGCGGTATTTCTGCAGAAATCTAATTTCTGAGTTCAGTTTTCCAATTGGAAATGTGGACTTCCGATCAGAAATACAGAAATTTCAATTCAGTGAAATCCGATTGAGCATCTCTAGTAGGTAAACCTAACAGCGACTGCGGAGTGGTGCTCACTACCAGTTAGCACAGGTAGGGAAGGTGTACTCAGGCCTGTTTCTATGGGCGTGTGAACAGTGCCCCCCCCTCCCTCCCCGGCAGGTGGAGCGGCAGGACGGGGGAGGGGGCGCTGCGGGTGGGGGGAGGGGGGGAAGCAGGCATAGCTTAACAACTCACCTTCCGGGATCCCCACACGCAGCCTCTTTCTTCTTCCTCCAATGCATCCATCGCGTTAGTAACATTGCCCCCTGTGATGATGTAACAGCATGTCATCACAGCAGAGGGCACTTACCAACACGATGGACGCCTGGGACAGGAAGAAGATAGAGGCTGCATGCGGGAATCGCGGAAAGTGAGCTGTTAAGCTATGCCAGCTCTTCCCCACCACTGTATACTGGAGGCACCTACCTATCTAACCTAAGCTGGAGGCACCTACCTATCTAACCTATACTGGGGGCTCCTACCTATCTAGCTTATACTGGGGGCACCTACCTATCTCGTCTATTACTGGGGGCACCTACAGTACCTATACTGCAGACACCTACCTATCTAACATATACTGGTGGCAACTACCTAGTTAACCTATACTGGGTGTACCTACCTATCTAATCTATACTGGGGGCACCTACCTATCTAACCTTTACTGGGGCAACTATCCTGGCTACCTATACTGGGGGGACCTGTAGCTGGCTATCTATACTGGGGTGGGGAACCTATAGCTGGCTACCTATACTGGGGGAAACTAGACCTGGCTAACCTATTATGGCTGTAATCGAAATTTTGCAAATTTTACGTAATTACGATTGTTTACATAACACAAACAGAATTTTGGAAATTTGTCCATTCTCGAAATTGTGTCCCAGTCCAGAGCCTCCTGATACATTTAAAGTGACAATACGTGCAGGGACCTTTGCATTATCAGATACTGCAGGTGTCTCAGCATGCATGACCGCTTAGTGTACCTTGACAAAGAGCACTTGTCTTAGAAGTGGCTGCACGTAGAGCCTCCTGATGCATTTAAAGTGACAGCACGTGCAGGGACCTTTGCATTATCAGACACTAGTTGATGACCCGGCGATCGCGAACCACCGGACGTTCGCCGGGAACCATTCGCCGGCGAACCTTTTGGGCCAACTCTACCAACAGGAACAATCTATTTCATTGTCAGAACAGATTCCCTCTCAAGCTCCATCTTCCACAATGATTTATGAGAAGATAACCGAACTGTAAATGGCTCAATGCAAAAGCGTTCTGCCTGGACAGGTGGATAAAGGAAGAATAAACATAGCCATATAAGTACGAGAGATTTCCTGCTTAGCGCAATCAGGTTCTTCGTGGAATTGGACGGAGAGAGGCAGAGCTGGAATTTTATAATCCGGCGAAAGGACTTTACAAGAGCTATCAGCCAGATCTGAAAATCAATAGGCAATCTCGATGGGAGTTTAAATATAATTTGCTGAGGGAACAGCGGTCTTTTCTGGCGAGTTTAATAAGAGAAGGGTCATCTCTGTGGGATAAAGTGTACACACTATTCCCAGCAATCATAACCATGCCTTTTAAAGTGAGCACTGCACAAAATCAAACACGTAAAATAAATATGGAATCTATTTCATCGTTTTTTCAAGTTCATCAGATGATCAATAAAATGATCTGAAACTTTGACACAACATAGTGTAGTTTAATCTTGCCCTGAAAGCTGCCATTGTATTTTTTCCCAGCTGTTTTTTATTATATATTAAAATCTTCTAGTGAGCTGTTCTGAACTGTGTGTATGCCTGGAATGGAAACAAAGATACTGTTATCTCCAGTTTGAATGCAGATTTGAAGTTGAATAGGTTTTCCATAGCAGGACAAAGTTCTGTGTTTAACCTTTTTTAATGATGTTCTGCTACAATTTTTTCTGGAATAGTAGCTTTAAAGCTGTAGGGAATCTTTTAGAGCAAAGTAGAAATGCTGACTTTCAGACCACTTTAAGGTCTTGCACAAATTAGGAATTATAAGTCAGTGAACAGGGATGACCAATAAGATGCTAAAAATTTCAAACTGGTGCAAATGTTATACAAATTTAGGTACCTTGGAGATAATTATTAGAGGTTTAACAACATAGTTACTTTAAACTACAGTATAGTAAAACAACCACAAGATGTCACTGTGTGTAAACTGCAATGATGATATTTAGGGGATTGTCATTTCCTGTATTCACTCTGTATTCTCACTGTTCTAAGTAAGCTGCATTTCCTAATGGTGGTACATGAATTCTCTCTGCATGTTTTCCTTCAGCAAACAGTTCTAACTTGTTATACTGGGTGCCTATGTAATAGACTGATTTTTGTGTAGAAAAATCTGTAAAGCAGTAACTTCCCAATAAGCTATTGGAAAAGAATCCTATTCTTTGAAATATCTGTGGAGATAACAGGCTGAAATACAGGATCAGGATTTGGGCTATCTATTGCCTGAGTCTGTTTATGTTTAGCAACTTGTTGACCTGGGGAAAGTACCTAAGGGGAGGCTCCTGGCCTGCTGCCTCATTCTCATCAGACATGATGCAGGCAGAGGAAGCATGCTCATGGAGTCCTTATTTATAATTCCCTTTTTCATGTATTTTATCCATATTTTGAGCTCAAAGTGAATTCAGTGATTGCTAGACAGTTATTGTGTGTTATATGAACAACTTATGAACATGTTAAATGTATGTGAAGCAGATATTTGCTGTGGTTAAACTGAGCAGTGCTGTATGTGTTATATATCAGGCAGCTAGCCATTCAGCCATTTTAGTGTATAGGTGTTATATATCAGGGAGTTATACTGTATATTAGAAAGCTAGCTAATTCAGTCATTTCAGTACTATATGTGCTACATGTTAGGCAACCAGCACTCAGCCATGTTAGTGATTTGTGCAGAAGAAGAGCAGATCAGGCCTCACAGCCAGTATGCAATGTGTGTGTTCATATGAAGCCTTATAACTCACAGATCTGCAGGAATAATATGGTTATTGCAAATGCATCTGAGCTAGTGTGCAGTCACATGTGTGTTTAGTGACTCCCTGCAGTCAGCCATGCTGGAACCTCGTGTCACAGTGAATCTATGCAGTTATAAAGATCAGCCAGCAAAGTTAATGCATCTTTATCTGTTCAGCAAGAAATGCTTTTGTATTTGCACTTTTATATGACTGTTATATGGACAAGAACGGCATGTTATTGTGAAATAGTTCTTATAGGAAACCTTTTATTTGCTATACAAATGATTTTATTTGAATAAATTCTCATCAGACATGATGCAGGCAGAGGAAGCATGCTCATGGAGTCCTTATTTATAATTCCCTTTTTCAGGGTGTAACATTTTGGAGGTCCCACCGAGATGAATGTGATGAGGATTAGCTGCCCAGACAGACGTCCCTAATCATCATTCAACTTCAAACACGCTGATTGCCAGAGAGGACAGAGAGGTCGTGACAGTTTGACAGCGGTGGAAGGAGAGACTTGCATGTGATCTGAGGTTAACGATTAGTGCCAGGAGAGCCGCGCTGTCTATCCTACAGGAAAAGGTTGAACATCAGACTAAATTTGTCCCGGGGCTAGGAATCGCGATGGAATCATCAGGTGTTGAGGATTTGAAAGTACAAGTGGGCGGTGCCTTGTATGCATTATCCAAAGATGCTTTGCTGGAAATATGTGACTTGTTATCTATTGCTGGTCCATCTAAAAATGTAGCAGATAAAAGTCGGTCATTTATAATCGTGCATATTATGAGGTATCTGGAGAGGGAAGAGTTATGTGAGCTTGAGGATCAGGGCATGTCTGAGTTACTCATGCTGGAGGATAAAGTGAAAGAGCTGCAACAATCTTATGGGGATAGTGCACAAAAACAGGCAGCTTCAGAGGAGACACAGGCAGATGTGGTACAGGGACAGATAGTTCCTCTCTCAGAAGCTGAACAGTTGAAAAAAGAGATAGAAGCACTACAATTGAAATTAACGTTAGCACAGCAGGAGCAGACAAATCAGATCAGTGAAGCAAAAAAGTCAGTAAGGGGAGGAGATAAGCGTTTGAATGAAGGCCGTGTTCCCGCTCAGCAGACTTTCCAGCACCATGTTCCTTTGCAGTGGGGTAGAGAATTTAAAATATCAGGTCAGATAGGTCAGCCAGGCCAAAAGGACAAACTGACTTTTTCTAGCTTAGCCCACCAAATTGAGCAGGGAATCAGCAAGGGGTTTCCTGAAATAGAAATTGTTGATGCAGTGATTAGGGCAATCGCACCAGATTTGCAGCTGCGCAGCTACCTGGAGGGTAAGACCAACCTTACTTTGCCCACTTTGAGGAGAATTCTCAGATCTCATTACCAAGAGAAGGGTGCAACAGAATTGTACAAGCAACTGACCTCAGAGGTACAAAGCAGTAAAGAAGACCCACAGACTTTCTTGATCCGTGCCTTTGATTTAAGACAAAAAATCCTGTTTGCTTCCCAGGAGGCAGAATCTGGTCTAAGATATGATCCTGTACTGGTACAGAGTATGTTTCTTCATACTGTCTTAACAGGTTTGCAAAATGACAACATCAGAAGTGACCTTCAACCATTCCTGCAGCAAACAACAACAAGTGATGAACTGCTTCTGGAGAAACTCAACATTGCCTGTGCAAATGAAGCAGAGAGACAGAACAAAAAGAAGCTACTCACCCCACAACGACCAGCCACAGTGCACTCAGTCCAATCAGAGACATCTACAGCTACAAAAGGTAAAAGCACTCACCTGTGCCAAACTAGTAACACTCAATCTGAGGTACTGAATGAACTGAAAGAAATGCGTTCTGACCTAGCTTTATTAAAAAACCTGGGTGCGGAAGTTGCACAGATCAGAGAATCGATTCAACAACCTACCACTGTACAGACACAGTATCAGACACCACCTGCAGTAAAGGAGTGTATACCCCCTCAACAGTTACAGTATTCTCCAGAAAGCTGTTTGTTTCCCCAAGAACCGAGACAGATGGCCACTACCCCCTATCAACAAAGGTTTAGACCTCAATGCCTATATCCTTCTTCAGCATATGCCCCTCTTAGAAAGTGTATTTGGTGTCAGCAAAATGGAAATGAATATTGCAGCCATTGTTACCGATGTGGAAGTAGTGAGCACTTCCTTGCAGGATGCAAAGCGAGAGATACAAGACTAAACAAAGATGATCCTTTAAATGGGAGATGGTTACTTCCACGGGACAGGGAGTAACCAATAGGAGAAGAATGTCCCAACCATATTGTTTCCACTGTGGTGTTCAGGGGAGAGATCAGAAGCTCAGCCGATGTACATCTTGTAAGAAAGCTACCTATTGTTCAAAAATCTGTCAAGCTGAACATTGGCCTAAACACAGGAAATCGTGTGGACAGTATCATGGTCCACCAGTGCATGCCAGCAGCCCTAGAAAAGAGGATAGTCATTCCCGCCTTGTCACTCTGGTAGGGAAACAGTGTATAGCTGAGTGCTACATACAGGGGCATAGAACACGAGCATTATGGGATACGGGCTCCCAAGTATCAATTGTCGATGAAGAATGGAAAAAGAGATATTTGCCAGATGTGAAGTTAAGAGACATTTATGAGTTACTTGATGCTTCTGAGGATTTGAAGATCACAGCTGCTAATGGACAGAGCATCCCTTATTTAGGATTCATCGAAGTTACATTTGGATTAGCTACAGATAATGATGACCTCACTGAACTTGTTGTCCCCATCTTAGTGATGAAGGGTGGAAAGCTCTCCAAACCTATCATAGGCTTTAATGTTATTGAGCGAATGGTTAAATCTAGCGCCACAGCACAAGTATCAGCAACAAAAAGAGAGCAACTGCATGAGACACTAAGAGCCACCTTCCCAAACCTTGAGAGAGAAAGTGTCACTGCCTTCATAGATATGGTGACAACTGAGCAACCATGCGACTATGTAGTGAGAACGACTAAAGAGAAAGTCATTGTGCCAAGACACACCTCTGTTCAGATAGATTGTAAGGTGCAAACACAATCATTAACTAAGGACACTACAGTTCTCTTTGAGCCAGATATCAGTCCCCAGTGGCCTGAAGGACTTGAGTTTTGTGAGACGTTAGTAACGCTGAGAAGTGGTGTGTTGCCTTATATTGTCCTTACTGTACAAAACCCAACTAACCATGACATTGAGATATTAGGAAGAACTGTAATAGGTACTGTACAGCAAGTTCAAGCTGTGTATCCAGATACCATCTTGGAGAAACCCAACAAAAGCCTTCCAGTGTCAGTGAGTCAAGTAAAAGCAGCAAGCGAGCAAGTTGCTGATACTCCATGGGATCCCCCAATTGACCTGAGCCACTTGAGTGAACCAGAAAGAGAGGTGGTACAGAAACTACTTCGTGAATAATGTTCTTCTTTCTCCAAATCAGATGATGACATTGGGAGCATTGAGAAGCTAAAGCTAAGAATCTCCTTGAGTGATATGAATCCTGTAGCGCGCACATACATATCCACACCGAAGCCACTCTACAAAGAAATGAAAGACTATCTTCACAACCTTATTATGCAAGGATGGGTACAAAAATCCTGCTCATCTTATGCTTCACCAGTTGTCTGCGTAAGAAAAAAAGATGGTAGCTTACGCTTGTGCATAGATTTCAGAGAACTGAATAAGAAGACTCACCCTGATAGACAACCAATTCCTCGAGTACAAGACATCCTGGATAGCCTTGGTGGCCACTCATGGTTTTCATTACTGGATCAGGGAAAAGCCTACCATCAAGGGTTTATGGATGAAGACAGCAGGCACTTGACTGCATTTGTGACCCCATGGGGCCTGTATGAATGGATAAGAATTCCTTTCGGGTTAATGAATGCACCTGCAGCTTTCCAACGTTGTATGGAAGAATGTTTGGAAGATGTACGAGACAACATATGTATACCCTACTTGGACGATACATTGGTGTACAGTCAGTCATTTGAGGAACATGTGAATCATGTCAGAGAAGTACTTCAGAGGTTGAGGAAGTATGGAATAAAGCTGAAGCCTAAGAAGTGTGAACTGTTTAAACGTGAGGTGCGCTATTTAGGAAGAATTGTTTCATCTGAAGGTAGCAAGATGGATCCAGCTGACACTATTGCAGTAAGAGCTTTAAAGGAGAAGAGACCAAGCACTGTGGGAGAATTACGTGCCATCATGGGCTTGTTAAGCTATTACAGACAGTATATACCAAACTTTTCTCGTATTGCTGGACCACTTTATGATTTGTTGAAAGGGACCACAGAAGACCAAATACCACAAAGTAGCATGAGTACACGAAAAGTTCCAACGAAGAGAAAAGGAGTGTCATCACATAAATTGATTAACTGGATGGAAAAACATCAATGTATCTTGGAAGAATTAATAGACTGTCTAGTTGAGCCACCAGTCCTTGGTTTTCCAGATTTTTCCCAGCCGTTTATCCTCCACACAGATGCCTCCAATCAAGGCCTCGGTGCAGTTCTATATCAACAACAAGAGGGAAGACTTCGTGTGATAGCCTATGGCTCCCGGACTTTAACTGCAGCTGAACGGAATTACCATCTTCACTCTGGAAAATTGGAATTCCTTGCTTTGAAGTGGGCCATTACAGAAAAATTTAGAGACTACCTGTATTATGCACCAACGTTCACAGTGTACAGTGATAACAATCCACTCACATATGTGCTATCGAGTGCCAAGCTAAACGCCACTGGATACAGATGGGTAGCAGAACTTGCAGATTTCCATTTCACCATTCGTTACCGACCTGGTAAAGAAAATGTGGATGCAGATTCGTTGTCAAGAATGCCATTAAATATTGAGAGGGTGATGGAACAATGTACTGAAGAGCTGACATCTGATTGTGTGGCCGCAACAATCCAAGCTATTGAGGTTCAAGACTCTAACCTACCATGGGTTTGCCTAGCAGCTACAGATACCCAATGTACAGGAGTGATTGATGAAATAGGTAAACCATTTTCAGTTGATTCGACGAGCACAGCAAGATGACAAGCACATTGGCCCAATAATACAGTGCAAGGTGAAGAACCATAAGCCATCAGGTTATGAACTGAATACTCTTAGCAAGCAAAGCAAGTGTCTACTTCGCAACTGGGAAAGACTTTGTATTGATGAAAAAGGAATTCTCCAAAGAAGAACATTGAACAAGACACAACTTGTATTACCTGAAGAATACAAGGTTACCGTGTTAAAGGAATTACATGATGAGATGGGCCATCAAGGTATTGACAGAACACTATCATTGATCCGGGATAGATTCTTTTGGCCTTACATGCAGAAGGAAGTTGAACATTATGTGGCAAGAACTTGTACCTGTTTGAAACAAAAGACGCCATGCAAAGAAACACGAGCACCACTTACAAGCATTGTCACAACACAGCCATTTGAACTTGTGTCAATAGATTTTCTCCACTTAGACAAATGTAAAGGTGGATATGAATATATCTTGATAATCATTGATCACTTTACTCGTTTTGCTCAAGCTTATGCCACCACCTCAAAGTCTGCTAAAACAGTTGCTGATCGAATCTTCAACGATTATGCTCTAAAGTATGGAATGCCAATGCGAATACATCATGATCAAGGCGGTGAATTTGAAAATCAGCTTTTTGCTCAGTTGAAAAAGAACTGTGGTGTATTAGGATCAAGAACAACACCGTATCACCCCCAAGGAAATGGACAAGTGGAACGGTTCAACAGAACATTGTTACAGATGCTTAGGACTCTTACTGAGAAACAGAAGACAAATTGGAAAGACTCTTTGAATAAGCTTGTCTATGCATATAATTGCACACGATGTGAAGTAACAGGCTTTTCCCCTTTTTACCTCCTTTTTGGAAGATCTCCAAGATTGCCTATTGACCTCTTGTTTGGACTTACCTCAGAGACAGGAAAACCTGATCATCGAGCATACATGGAAAAATGGAAACAAGAAATGCAGGATGCATACGAAATAGTGCGAGAGAATATGAAAAAGTCAACAGAGAGAAGTAAGAAACATTATGATGGAAGAATAAGAAGCTCAGTATTGTGTCCAGGTGACCGTGTCCTAGTCAAAAACTTGACGCCTAGAGGAGGTACTGGAAAGCTCCGTAGTCATTGGGAAGAGAACATTCATGTTGTGATTCGTCAAGTTGGAAAAGATCTCCCAGTCTATGAAATCAAACCTGAGCAGGGTAGAGGAAGATCAAGGATCATGCATCGCAATCTCTTGTTACCATGTGATTATTTACCACTGGAAGTTCAACCAAAACCACCAGTTAAACAGAAGGAAAGAAAGAAAGAGCTAGATCACAAAGACACAAATCAAGAGGAAGAAGATGAGGAAGAAGAATATGTGTACTATTACCATCCGGTAACGCAGCCTCAAGAGCTCAATGATGATAGAATTAGTGAGACTACTAATGCACAAGTGGATAGTGAGCGAGAGACATCTGCACTTAACAATGAACTGAATGAACTAGATGAAGAAGCTCCTTTGACCAATACAAGTGAGCCTGAGATACTACAAGAGACTGTTGAGCAAGAAGATAATCCAAGGGAGGATGAACAATCAGTTGAGATGCAGGATGAGGTTCTAGTATCCCAATCTCCAAATTCAGTTGAAGATCACACACAAGTCCATAGCTTACCCAGGAGAGAAAGGCGAGCTCCTAAAGTCTTTACTTATGACCAACTGGGAAAGCCAACATGCTATAATGTAGTGAATGCCAATGAAATGCTTTACCAGTATTATCCCATGCCAGTTAGAGGGGTTGAACCAATGGCAATGTGGTCAAATCCATTTCAGATCTACCAACCATCATACCTACAGGCATACTAGAAGTCAAACTGTGTTAAAGTTATGAAGCATAGTTAGAGATTTCAGACCCTAAAGAAGAGTTCTAAGAATATGTATGAGGAGTAGCTGTGTGCTGTTGATTTAGCTAACCAAATTGATCACTGTATAGTGCAGATAAGTTACCAGAATGCCTGGGGTTGAGAAATTGTCAAGTTAAAGTATGTGTAGATGTCGGGACGCCATCTAATTTTGCAGGGGAGAGTGTAATAGACTGATTTTTGTGTAGAAAAATCTGTAAAGCAGTAACTTCCCAATAAGCTATTGGAAAAGAATCCTATTCTTTGAAATATCTGTGGAGATAACAGGCTGAAATACAGGATCAGGATTTGGGCTATCTATTGCCTGAGTCTGTTTATGTTTAGCAACTTGTTGACCTGGGGAAAGTACCTAAGGGGAGGCTCCTGGCCTGCTGCCTCATTCTCATCAGACATGATGCAGGCAGAGGAAGCATGCTCATGGAGTCCTTATTTATAATTCCCTTTTTCAGGTATTTTATCCATATTTTGAGCTCAAAGTGAATTCAGTGATTGCTAGACAGTTATTGTGTGTTATATGAACAACTTATGAACATGTTAAATGTATGTGAAGCAGATATTTGCTGTGGTTAAACTGAGCAGTGCTGGATGTGTTATATATCAGGCAGCTAGCCATTCAGCCATTTTAGTGTATAGGTGTTATATATCAGGGAGTTATACTGTATATTAGAAAGCTAGCTAATTCAGTCATTTCAGTACTATATGTGCTACATGTTAGGCAACCAGCACTCAGCCATGTTAGTGATTTGTGCAGAAGAAGAGCAGATCAGGCCTCACAGCCAGTATGCAATGTGTGTGTTCATATGAAGCCTTATAACTCACAGATCTGCAGGAATAATATGGTTATTGCAAATGCATCTGAGCTAGTGTGCAGTCACATGTGTGTTTAGTGACTCCCTGCAGTCAGCCATGCTGGAACCTCGTGTCACAGTGAATCTATGCAGTTATAAAGATCAGCCAGCAAAGTTAATGCATCTTTATCTGTTCAGCAAGAAATGCTTTTGTATTTGCACTTTTATATGACTGTTATATGGACAAGAACGGCATGTTATTGTGAAATAGTTCTTATAGGAAACCTTTTATTTGCTATACAAATGATTTTATTTGAATAAATTCTCATCAGACATGATGCAGGCAGAGGAAGCATGCTCATGGAGTCCTTATTTATAATTCCCTTTTTCAGGGTGTAACACCTATATGCGTTTATAGAACACTAAGCTCCAATAACAACAATAATAATTATTCAAGTCTTTTTATAGCACTTTTCTCCTGTTGGACTCAAAGTGCTTGCCAGGCAGCCACTAGAGCACACTCAGTAGGCAGTAGCAGTGTTAGGGAATCTTGCCCAAGAACTCCTTACTGGACAGGAAGAGCTAATTTGAACCCAGGTCTCCTATGTCAGAGGTAGAGCCCTAAACCAGTATACAATCCAGCCACAGGTGAGAGATGAACCAATCAAATTGGATTGAGCCTATTCCAGTGCCTGAAATCTGCATAATATTTGCATCAGTTTGGAATTATAGGCCATTATATGGTGTGTGTGTGTGGGGGGGGGGGGGGGGGGGGGAGATTACACTTCTTTCCTACTTTGTTTTCTGTGCTGTATGGCAGTTTATTTTACTCAGCAAATGCTGTGTGTTAACACCTGTTATGTGCAGGTTTTTACTGAGTCTCTAAGCCACATGTGATGGGTGTGGGCAAAGGTTTGCAGCCTTACTAAAGTTTATCAGGCCCAGGAATCCGAGGGAGAATGGAAGGATTCCCTACTGTTTTGCACAGTGCTGCAGGCTTATTTATGGGAGGACAGCAGACGGATGACCTAATAAGTGTACAGATAGTGTAGTCACTTCCTGTCTGAGTCAGGACTGAGTCAGCCACTTACATACCTGATATTTAACTCGTCCAGGCAGAGAAAGAAAAAAAGAAGCACAGCATAGTTATTTGTGTGCTAGGCACTGTACATACACATGTCTATCTCATCATGTCACATGTCACTTCGGGTATCCTTTAATAATCCAAACATTTGTATAGCACTTGTCACCCGTTGAACTCAAATCACTCAATAGCTGCAGCCACTGGGACTCACTCAGTGTTAGAGAGTCTTGCCTTAAACTCCTTACTGAATCAGTACTGACCCTAGCCAGGATTCAAACCCTGGTCTCCCATGTCAAAGGCAGAGCTATGCTATCCAGTCCTTCCATCCTGTGCAAGAGTTTGGGTCCACTTTAAGGGGGAATGTAAGCTGGGAGATAAGGGCAGCATCTAGAAAGTCAGGCTCCATACCAAAGGTGTGGGGCAGTTTGGGAGGGTGTCAGTCTGTTCGGATGTGAGGTCAAATGATTTCTGGAGATGAGGAACACCATTTGGTAGGTTTTTGGCGTTCCCCGAAGACCATAGAGTTAAACAGTGGCATAGCAATAGGGGATACAAAGGTTGTGACAGTATCAAGGCCCTTGGTCCAAAGGGGCCCTCCTTCAACCACAGTATTAGCTGTTTATTGGTCCTGTGCTGGTAATAATTACTTCTATAGATGATTTGAATAGTAGCAGTCATTAACAAACTGTTCCCCATCCCCTTCTTGCACCTCTGACACTGTAGCGGTGCTTGGTGGGTTTTGGTGCGCCATACCAATTGTTATGTATAGAGAGCTTGGAGAAGGGGGGGGGGGGAGGGGGCATGTAAAACTTGCAATGGGGCCCAAAGCTCCTTAGCTATGCCACTGGAGTTATGGAGTTAAAGTGATTCTAAAGTGAACCTGTAGTGATTCTAAAGTGAACAGTAACTCTCTAAGGAATATTTAACAGCCCCACCTAGTGTTTCCACCCCTCCCTTTAGATTGTAAGCCTCTGGCAGGGTCCTCCACTCCCTAGTGTAATCTACAGGATCGTGTGCTCCTGTCCTATGACAGCCTGTACTTGTATTACTGGGCCTACCTAACCAGCCCATATTGCATGATTATGTATTTTGTACAATTTGCATGTATAACTTTGTTCTATGTGTATAACCCTATGTACGTCATCCTTGTATCATTGTATATATTTATTGGCCAGAGCTGCGTAATATGTTGGTGCTTTATAAATAGAATAAATAATAATAATAATAATAATGATCTGTGCCTGTGTCATCCTGCTGGTGGCAGCACTAAGGAACTTGAGGTGGACTTCCGCTGTCTACCAACAGATGGCTCTCATATTGCTGGGAGCAGTGCAATTCCTCGACTCACCAGCAGATGGAACTGTAAAAGATTCTGGTCAGTCACCTGAGCAATGTGCTACATATTTAAGGCTGGACTTCCTAGCAGCACATTGCTAGGTCATTTTGCTTGATTCCTTGCAGGGTTGTGACTCTGGCCAACCTTCCTGTGCTCCTGAACTCTGTTCTTATATTCTGAACTCCTGGTATTGATCCTTGCTAGTCTGACTATTCTTCTGTGTGCTGATTGTGCTGAGACGTGTCTGTATATATTGTATTATCTATATATATAATAGAGTAAGTGCCTCAACCTTCAAGCAAGAAGAAGAAGTACTTTGCATGATAAAATTTATGCATGCTCAAACACCAAATTTAAGGCCTCTTTTCCACGGACTGTTGAGCTGTGTGCTCAGCAAGCAGTTACCAGGCAGCAGTGAACAGTTACCAGGCAGCAGCAAGCAGTTACCAGGCAGCAGCGAGCAGTTACCAGGCAGCAGCAAGCAGTTACCAGGCAGCAGCAAGCAGTTACCAGGCAGCAGCAAGCAGTTACCAGGCAGCAGCAAGCAGTTACCAGGCAGCAGTGAGCAGTTACCAGGCAGCAGCAAGCAGTTACCAGGCAGCAGCAAGCAGTTACCAGGCAGCAGCAAGCAGTTACCAGGCAGCAGTGAGCAGTTACCAGGCAGGAGCAAGCAGTTACCAGGCAGCAGCGAGCAGTTACCAGGCAGCAGCAAGCAGTTACCAGGCAGCAGCAAGCAGTTAACAGGCAGCAGTGAGCAGTTGTGAGAGTTTGAGAGGCATTCCACTGCCTATCAACAGTCCATGGAAAAGAGGCCTTACCCTAGCAAGTCTGGCTTTGCAAATCTGGCCTAATTGGCTATTCATGAGGCAATGCTTATGCAAATGCATACACAAACCAATACCGCAAAGCGGTCACATCCTGCTACATGCTAAATTAGCACTATCCAGGAGCGCCATGTGAGGTATCCCAATGCCCCCTTTTTATACAACCGAGGGGACCGCAGGGTCCCAGGCTCGCTCACTGCCTGGGAACTAGTGTTGGGCGAACATCTAGATGTTCGGGTTCGGGCCGAACAGGCCGAACATGGCCGCGATGTTCGGGTGTTCGACCCGAACTCCGAACATAATGGAAGTCAATGGGGACCCGAATTTTTGTGCTTTGTAAAGCCTCCTTACATGCTACATACCCCAAATTTACAGGGTATGTGCACCTTGGGAGTGGGTACAAGAGGAAAAAAAAATTAGCAAAAAGAGCTTATAGTTTTTGAGAAAATCGATTTTAAAGTTTCAAAGGGAAAACTGTCTTTTAAATGCGGGAAATGTCTGTTTTCTTTGCACAGGTAACATGCTTTTTGTCGGCATGCAGTCATAAATGTAATACATATAAGAGGTTCCAGGAAAAGGGACCCGTAACGCTAACCCAGCAGCAGCACACGTGATGGAACAGGAGGAGGGTGGCGCAGGAGGAGAAGGCCACGCTTTGAGACACAACAACCCAGGCCTTGCATGAGGACAAGAAGCGTGCGGATAGCAATTTGCATTTTGTCGCCATGCATTTATAAATGTAATACAGATGAGAGGTTCAATAAACAGGGACCGGAAACGCTAACCCATCACAGATGTTCATTGTTCATGTTACTTGGTTGGGGTCCGGGAGTGTTGCGTAGTCGTTTCCAATCCAGGATTGATTCATTTTAATTTGAGTCAGACGGTCTGCATTTTCTGTGGAGAGGCGGATACGCCGCCCATCTGTGACGATGCCTCCGGCAGCACTGAAACAGCGTTCCGACATAACGCTGGCTGCCGGGCAAGCCAGCACCTCTATTGCGTACATTGCCAGTTTGTGCCAGGTGTCTAGCTTCGATACCCAATAGTTGAAGGGTGCAGATGGATTGTTCAACACAGCTACGCCATCTGACATGTAGTCCTTGACCATCTTCTCCAGGCGATTGGTGTTGGAGGTGGATCTGCACGCTTGCTGTTCTGTGTGCTGCTGCATGGGTGTCAGAAAATTTTCCCACTCCAAGGACACTGCCGATACCATTCCCTTCTGGGCACTAGCTGCGGCTTGTGTTGTTTGCTGCCCTCCTGGTCGTCCTGGGTTTGCGGAAGTCAGTCTGTCGGCGTACAACTGGCTAGAGGAGGGGGAGGATGTCAATCTCCTCTCTAAAGTCTCCACAAGGGCCTGCTGGTATTCTTCCATTTTGACCTGTCTGGCTCTTTCTTCAAGCAGTTTTGGAACATTGTGTTTGTACCGTGGATCCAGAAGGGTATAAACCCAGTAATTGGTGTTGTCCAGAATGCGCACAATGCGTGGGTCGCGTTCAATGCAGTCCTAGGCCGAAGAGGTCATAGCCTAGGGTCACAAAACCTGTTTATTTGGGCAATTTCAATGGTGGCGAGTCTGACGTACATAAATCGCAGCAATGGCCGTTAGCAACGTCTGAATCTCACGAAATGTCTCATGCAGGTAGAAGACATATTGTTAGACTTGGGCTCCAAAGATGGGTTCCCTACATCTCTGCAAACCAGAGTTACAGGGCTCCAAATTTGGTAAAATCCCCCATAGGCTTTCATTGGGCCTCCTATTTACAGTTCCAAAATCTCACATCTTTTCAAAGGGCAATTACTCAGCAGTGGCAAATTTTCTAGCATTGTAGGGACCCTTAGGGGGAACATGACTGGTGAGTTTCGGGCCCCTAGGCCAAAGAGGTCATAGCCTAGGGTCACAAAAACCTGTTTATTTGGGCTATTTCAATGGTAGTGATGGTGACGTACATAAATCGCAGCAATGGCCGTTAGCAAAGTCTGAATCTCACGAAATGTCTCATGCAGGTAGAAGACATATTGTTAGACTTGGATTCCAAAGATGGGGTCCCTACATCTCTGCAAACCAGAGTTACAGGGGTCCAAAATTGGTAAAATCCCCCATAGGATTTCATTGCCTCCCTATTTCACTTTCCAAAATCTCACATCTTTTCAAAGGGCAATGGCTCAGCAGTACCACATTTTCTAGCATTGTAGGGACCCTTAGAGGGAACATGACTGGTGAGTTTCGGGCCCCTAGGCCGAAGAGGTCATAGCCTAGGGTCACAAAAACCTGTTTATTTGGGCTATTTCAATGGTAGTGATGGTGACGTACATAAATCGCAGCAATGGCCGTTAGCAAAGTCTGAATCTCACGAAATGTCTCATGCAGGTAGAAGACATATTGTTAGACTTGGATTCCAAAGATGGGGTCCCTACATCTCTGCAAACCAGAGTTACAGGGGTCCAAAATTGGTAAAATCCCCCATAGGATTTCATTGCCTCCCTATTTCACTTTCCAAAATCTCACATCTTTTCAAAGGGCAATGGCTCAGCAGTACCACATTTTCTAGCATTGTAGGGACCCTTAGGGGGAACATGACTGGTGAGTTTCGGGCCCCTAGGCCGAAGAGGTCATAGCCTAGGGTCACAAAAACCTGTTTATTTGGGCTATTTCAATGGTAGTGATGGTGACGTACATAAATCGCAGCAATGGCCGTTAGCAAAGTCTGAATCTCACGAAATGTCTCATGCAGGTAGAAGACATATTGTTAGACTTGGATTCCAAAGATGGGGTCCCTACATCTCTGCAAACCAGAGTTACAGGGGTCCAAAATTGGTAAAATCCCCCATAGGATTTCATTGCCTCCCTATTTCACTTTCCAAAATCTCACATCTTTTCAAAGGGCAATGGCTCAGCAGTACCAAATTTTCTAGCATTGTAGGGACCCTTAGGGGGAACATGACTGGTGAGTTTCGGGCCCCTAGGCCGAAGAGGTCATAGCCTAGGGTCACAAAAACCTGTTTATTTGGGCTATTTCAATGGTAGTGATGGTGACGTACATAAATCGCAGCAATGGCCGTTAGCAAAGTCTGAATCTCACGAAATGTCTCATGCAGGTAGAAGACATATTGTTAGACTTGGATTCCAAAGATGGGGTCCCTACATCTCTGCAAACCAGAGTTACAGGGGTCCAAAATTGGTAAAATCCCCCATATGATTTCATTGCCTCCCTATTTCACTTTCCAAAATCTCACATCTTTTCAAAGGGCAATGGCTCAGCAGTACCACATTTTCTAGCATTGTAGGGACCCTTAGGGGGATCATGACTGGTGAGTTTTGCCACTGCTGAGCCATTGCCCTTTGAAATGGTGTGAGATTTTGGAACGGTAAATAGGAGGCCCAATGAAAGCCTATGGGGGATTTTACCAATTTTGGACCCCTGTAACTCTGGTTTGCAGAGATGTAGGGACCCCATCTTTGGAATCCAAGTCTAACAATATGTCTTCTACCTGCATGAGACATTTCGTGAGATTCAGACGTTGCTAACGGCCATGGCTGAGATTTATGTACGCCACCATCACTACCATTGAAATAGCCCAAATAAACAGGTTTTTGTGACCCTAGGCTATGACCTCTTCGGCCTAGGGGCCCGAAACTCACCAGTCATGTTCCCCCTAAGGGTCCCTACAATGCTAGAAAATGTGGTACTGCTGAGCCATTGCCCTTTGAAAAGATGTGAGATTTTGGAAAGTGAAATAGGGAGGCAATGAAATCCTATGGGGGATTTTACCAATTTTGGACCCCTGTAACTCTGGTTTGCAGAGATGTAGGGACCCCATCTTTGGAATCCAAGTCTAACAATATGTCTTCTACCTGCATGAGACATTTCGTGAGATTCAGACTTTGCTAACGGCCATTGCTGCGATTTATGTACGTCACCATCACTACCATTGAAATAGCCCAAATAAACAGGTTTTTGTGACCCTAGGCTATGACCTCTTCGGCCTAGGGGCCCGAAACTCACCAGTCATGTTCCCCCTAAGGGTCCCTACAATGCTAGAAAATTTGCCACTGCTGAGTAATTGCCCTTTGAAAAGATGTGAGATTTTGGAACTGTAAATAGGAGGCCCAATGAAAGCCTATGGGGGATTTTACCAAATTTGGAGCCCTGTAACTCTGGTTTGCAGAGATGTAGGGAACCCATCTTTGGAGCCCAAGTCTAACAATATGTCTTCTACCTGCATGAGACATTTCGTGAGATTCAGACGTTGCTAACGGCCATTGCTGCGATTTATGTACGTCAGACTCGCCACCATTGAAATTGCCCAATTAAACAGGTTTTGTGACCCTAGGCTATGACCTCTTCGGCCTAGGACTGCATTGAACGCGACCCACGCATTGTGCGCATTCTGGACAACACCAATTACTGGGTTTATACCCTTCTGGATCCACGGTACAAACACAATGTTCCAAAACTGCTTGAAGAAAGAGCCAGACAGGTCAAAATGGAAGAATACCAGCAGGCCCTTGTGGAGACTTTAGAGAGGAGATTGACATCCTCCCCCTCCTCTAGCCAGTTGTACGCCGACAGACTGACTTCCGCAAACCCAGGACGACCAGGAGGGCAGCAAACAACACAAGCCGCAGCTAGTGCCCAAAAGGGAATGGTATCGGCAGTGTCCTTGGAGTGGGAAAATTTTCTGACACCCATGCAGCAGCACACAGAACAGCAAGCGTGCAGATCCACCTCCAACACCGATCGCCTGGAGAAGATGGTCAAGGACTACATGTCAGATGGCGTAGCTGTGTTGAACAATCCATCTGCACCCTTCAACTATTGGGTATCGAAGCTAGACACCTGGCACAAACTGGCAATGTACGCAATAGAGGTGCTGGCTTGCCCGGCAGCCAGCGTTATGTCGGAACGCTGTTTCAGTACTGCCGGAGGCATCGTCACAGATGGGCGGCCTATCCGCCTCTCCACAGAAAATGCAGACCGTCTGACTCAAATTAAAATGAATCAATCCTGGATTGGAAACGACTACGCAACACTCCCGGACCCCAACCAAGTAACATGAACAATGAACATCTGTGATGGGTTAGCGTTTCCGGTCCCTGTTTATTGAACCTCTCATCTGTATTACATTTATGACTGCATGGCGACAAAATGCAAATTGCTATCCGCACGCTTCTTGTCCTCATGCAAGGCCTGGATTGTTGTGTCTCAAAGCGTGGCCTTCTCCTCCTGCGCCACCCTCCTCCTGTTCCATCACGTGTGCTGCTGCTGGGTTAGCGTTACGGGTCCCTTTTCCTGGAACCTCTTATATGCAGTGTTCTCCCCAGGATCAATTAAGTGGGCGGGCCGCCCGGGTGAATTAAGGCCCCGCCCGGCTGCTATTTTGCATATTAGAAAAGCCAGCACTGTTCTCTGCACTCAGCGCTGACTCCTCTGTAGCAGATTGCCCAGCTCCTCTACGTACGAGATCTCGCGCTTTCCGGCGGGCTCGTACACTCCTTGCCTCAGCATGGCAATAGGCGGGGCCATCTGTTATACTGCGCATAGTGCTCCTCTAGGAAGTAGGAACGAAGCACATTACAGGCAGTCTCTCTCTCTCTCACTCTGCCTGCACGATCGTGAAGGGACGCTGGAGCCTGTGTGACTAAAGCAGAGCTGGGCAAACTACAGCCCGTCTGGCTCTGTAATCCGGGTATTTAGTGCCTCCTTTCCTCCTCACGGCTGTGTCACTTGTCTCTCTCCCTTCCCACCGTACAATTGTACATTTACGTGCCGTACTAACTTTCCCATCTCTGAATTACGGCACTTCAGACTGAAGAAAGGAGTGCAGGCAATCACTCACTTCCTCCCCGGGTGTCAGACGCACGGAGCAGATCTCCAATAGCTTCAGAGAGCGGGATGTTTTGGCTGCCCAGAGAACAGAGCAAACAGACAGCAGCGCTGAAGGGGAAAAAAAGCAGTCTTATCTGATAGGTACAGGCAAAAAAAAGCTGTGACCTTAGGTCAGCTTGCACACATAAAGCTCTGTACTGAAGTGTATTCCCACCCCCTCTTTTTTCACCCTTAGGATACACTAATCTCTGGAATCTCAAGGGGCCAGCATGTCCTTTTGCTGAGCTTTGCATTTTTTCAAAAAAAACCAGTTCAAACCTATGTGTTAATTTGCAGCTTCTCAGGTAAATCTGTAGGACATGCTGAGCCTTGTGGTTCCACAACAATGGGGTCAACAAATAATGAAAACCTTACCAATCAGATGATTGGTAGAGGAACCAACCCCAAAAACATTGACGGAACAATAGAGGTTGATCGGAACCATTAATGATGCCCAATATGTATAACTGTCTAGCTCTGGACATGTGTGAAAATATGATGTCTGTTTCACCTGCACTGTGTACTGCAAATCAAGCCTATTTTTTTGTTTTTTTTCAAAAGCAAACAAAAAGCACAGTAATAGCACATTGAAAACAACCAAAAACAGTTTTTCCTGGTTTTGACTTGGCAGGTTCACTTTAAGACAGATGGTGCATATCTAATACTGGGTACACACTGAGATTTTCTGGCTGATTTACTGTCAGATCCATTATTTCCAACCTGACCGATCTGCTTTCTGATCGATTTTCGAGCATTTTCCGATCAATTTTTCTATTGAAGTGAACGGAAATCGATCGGAAAATGCTCGGCAATTGATCAGAAAGCAGATCGGACATGTTGGAAATAATCGTTCTGACAGTAAATCTGGCAGAAAATCTCACCTAGCATCTCTGTACCTAGCATTAAAGCAAGAGTCATATGGAGGCTCAGTGTTTTCCCCAGGCCTCCATCCGGCTCATTTTGGTAAGCACCCGGCTGATATTGGCTCGTTTCCTCCTTCTGCTATGCTGTCAGCAGAGCTTACACGGCCCTGCATTCCCCCTGTTGCACCCCACCCGGCTACTTTTTCATGCCACCCGGCTGGAAAAAATTTCTGGGGAGAACACTGTATATGTATTACATTTATGACTGCATGCCGACAAAAAGCATGTTACCTGTGCAAAGAAAACAGACATTTCCCGCATTTAAAAGACAGTTTTCCCTTTGAAACTTTAAAATCGATTTTCTCAAAAACTATAAGCTCTTTTTGCTAAATTTTTTTTCCTCTTGTACCCACTCCCAAGGTGCACATACCCTGTAAATTTGGGGTATGTAGCATGTAAGGAGGCTTTACAAAGCACAAAAGTTCGGGTCCCCATTGACTTCCATTATGTTCGGAGTTCGGCCATGTTCGGCCCGAACCCGAACATCTAGATGTTCGCCCAACACTACACGTGACGTGACCCGTTCGGCCAATCACAGCGCTAGCCAAACGTTCGGGTAACGTTCGGCCATGCGCTCTTAGTTCGGCCAAATGGCCGAACAGTTTGGCCGAACACCATCAGGTGTTCGGCCGAACCCGAACATCACCCGAACAGGGTGATGTTCTGCAGAACCCGAACAGTGGCGAACACTGTTCGCCCAACACTACTGGTAACCACAGCGGCGCCCCGGAGGGGGAGGCTGGGTGGCACAGACGACCCCCCCAAGTGTGGCCAGCGTCGCGGAGAGCCGTCCGCACCCACCTCCCAATATTAAAAACAGGCACTTACCTTAACGTCCATTGCGTTCTGCTACATGCGCATTAACTTGGGGGCACCACATGAGAAAGGAGAGAAGCATGGGTCACCCCAAGCTTTAGAGCTCAGGGCTGGCTCACATAGGCCTAGTGCACACCAGAGAGGTTCGGCTGCAGTTTGCGATCCGCTTGCGGGTGCAGATCCGCTAGGGTAATGTATTTCAATGGGCTGGTGCACACCTGAGCGGGAGGAGTTTTGCAGAAACGCATACTCCCGGGCTGCTGCAGATTTTGGATTGAGGAGGCGTTTCTGCCTCAATGTTAAGTATAGGAGAAACGGGTACTTATCCGTTAGCCGGGCGCATCCTCTAGGTGGCGACAAAACTCCACCAGAGTTACATCTTTCCCTACTATCCATGTCGGCCTGGAGGGGGAATAGTAATTAGCGCCACCTGCCGGATGCGCCCGGCTAACGGATAAGTACCGAGAAACGCAAACCGCTCTGAAAAACGGCACTTCAGAGCGGTTTGCCAGGCGTTTTTTGTTACAGTAGCTGTTCAGTAACAGCTGTACTGTAACAATACATGAAATCTACTACACCAAAAACGCTTCCCAAAACCGCAAAATGCTAGCTGAAACGCTACATAAAAAGAAGAAAAAGCGTTTAAAAATCTGCTAGCATTTTGCGGATCTGCTAGCGTTTTTTGGTGTGCACCAGGCCATACAGCACTCCAGAGGGGGGGGACGACAGGCGTAGACAACTCACTCCAGGGTTCACACCACCGGAGCAAGCCATCCACCACCTGCCTCCAAAGGATACAACTGCACAAAATGCTTTCCATGAGAAAATTAATGCGCATGTAGCAGAACGCAATGGACGTTAAGGTAAGTGCCTGTTTTGTAATATTAGGAGGTGGGTGTGGACGGCTCTCCCCGGCGATGGCCACGCTTGGGGGGGGGGGGGGGCAGCTGCGCCACCCAGCCTCCCCCTCCGGGGTGCCGCTGTGGTTCCCAGGCAGCGAGAGAGCGCTTTGCGGCCTCATGAATAGCCAATTAGGCCGGATTTGCAAAGCCAGACTTACTAGGGTTAAACTTGGTGTTTGAGCATGCATACATTTTCTCATGGAGAGCCTACTTCTTCTTCTTGCTTCAAGGTTGAGGCGCGCACTCTATTAGGCCTGGTGCACACCACAACCCGCTAGCAGATCCGCAAAATGCTAGCAGATTTTGAAACGCTTTTTCTTATTTTTCTGTAGCGTTTCAGCTAGCGTTTTGCGGTTTTGTGTAGCGGTTTTGGTGTAGTAGATTTCATATATTGTTACAGTAAAGCTGTTACTGAACAGCTTCTGTAACAAAAACGCCGGCAAAACCAATCTGAACAGGCGTTTTTTAGAGCGGTTTGCGTTTTTCCTATACCTAACATTGAGGCAGAAACGCGTCCGCAATCCAAAAAATGCCTCACCCCGTGAGTATGCGTTTCTGCAAAACGCGTCCCGCTCTGGTGTGAACCACCCCGTTGAGATACATTACCCAAGCATATCCGCAGCCGCAAGCGGCTGCAGAAACGCTGAAAAAGCCGCTCGGTGTGCACCAGCCCTTAGATAGATAGAAGATGCGGCGTATGCTACAACGTGGGTTGGCTAGTCTATCTATCTATCTATATATTCTATATATATAATAGAGTAAGTGCCTCAACCTTCAAGCAAGAAGAAGAAGTACTTTGCATGAGAAAATGTATGCGTGCTCAAACACCAAGTTTAAGGCCTCTTTTCCACGGACTGTTGAGCTGTGTGCTCAGCAAGCAGTTACCAGGCAGCAGTGAGCAGATACCAGGCAGCAGTGAGCAGATACCAGGCAGCAGCAAGCAGTTACCAGGCAGCAACAAGCAGTTAACAGGCAGCAGTGAGCAGTTGTGAGCGTTTGAGAGGCATTTCACTGCCTATCAACAGTCCATGGAAAAGAGGCCTTACCCTAGCAAGTCTGGCTTTGCAAATCTGGCCTAATTGGCTATTCATGAGGCAATGCTCATGCAAATGCATGCACAAACCAATACCGCAAAGCAGTCACCCTGCTACATGCTACATTAGCACTATCCAGGAGCGCCACGGGGATAGAGTGACCAGATTTTTGTGGGTCCAACCTGGGACGGGGAGGGGTGGCGTGGGGGGAGGGGGTGGTTAAGGGGGGGGGGAAAGTGGGGAGGACTGAGGATCGCGCAGCAACGAAGACTTGGGGGGCGGCAAAAAATGGGCGTGACCATGCCATTGTATGGGCGGAGCTAACGTAATAATGTAACAGCGAGGCATAAGACAAACGAGACTTTGCATCATGGGTGTGCAGAAACTGTGTGATGCTAATAGTATACCGTACCCACAAAGCAGCAAACATAGCCATCTATGACCATTAAATAATAAATGCAGTAACAGTTAACCCGGACACCAGAAAATAAACGCAATGGGCAATATGTCAGCACAAAATAAATGCAATGCGGGCAACATGTCAGTACAAAATAAACGCAATGCGGGCAACATGCCAGTACAAAATAAACGCAATGCGGGCAAACATGTCAGTACAAAATAAACGCAATGAGGGCAACATGTCAGTACAAAATAAACGTAATGCGGCCAACATGTCAGTACAAAATAAACGTAATGTGGCCAACATGTCAGTACAAAATAAACGCAATGCGGGCAAACATTTCACCAGAAAATAAACGCAATGCGGGCAAACATGTCAGTACAAAATAAACGCAATACGGGCAAACATGTCAGTACAAAATAAACGTAATGCGGCCAACATGTCAGTACAAAATAAACGTAATGTGGCCAACATGTCAGTACAAAATAAACGCAATGCGGGCAAACATTTCACCAGAAAATTAACGCAATGCGGGCAAACATTTCACCAGAAAATTAACGCAATGCGGGCAAACATTTCACCAGAAAATTAACGCAATGCGGGCAAACATTTCACCAGAAAAGAAACGCAATGCGGGCAAACATTTCACCAGAAAAGAAACGCAATGCGGGCACAGATTTCACCAGAAATGAACGCAATGCAAGCAAACATTTCACCAGAAAAGAAACGCAATGCGGGCAAACATTTCACCAGAAAAGAAACGCAATGCGGGCAAACATTTCACCAGAAAAGAAACGCAATGCGGGCAAACATTTCACCAGAAAAGAAACGCAATGCGGGCAAACATTTAACCTGACAAAAAAACGCAATGCGGGCAAACATATCACCTGGAAAAGAAATGCGATGCGGGCAAACATTTCACCTGGAAAAAAAACACAATGCGGGCAAACATTTCACCTGGAAAAGAAACGCAACGCGGGCAAACATTTCACCAGAAAAGAAACGCAATGCGGGAAAACATTTCACCAGAAAAGAAACGCAATGCGGGTAAACATTTCACCTGGAAAAGAAACGCAATGCGGGCAAACATTTCACTAGAAAAGAAACGCAATGCGGGCAAACATTTCACCTGGAAAAAAAAAAGCAATGCGGGCAAACATTTCACCTGGAAAAGAAACGCAATGCGGGCAAACATTTCACCAGAAAAGAAACGCAATGCGGGCAAACATTTCACCTGGAAAAGAAACGCAATGCGGGCAAACATTTCACTAGAAAAGAAACGCAATGCGGGCAAACATTTTACCTGGAAAAAAAAACGCAATGTGGGCAAACATTTCACCTGGAAAAGAAAGCATTTACTCACCTGGCAGAAGTCTCCGGCCTCTGGCGCGCTGCTCCCGGGACCATCTTGCTGCTGATCTTCTCGCCCCCGCTGACAGGGCTACGGCAAGATGGCGCCCGAAGCCCTGTACTGGAGACACAAATAGTCTCCAGTACAGGGCTCCGGCAGCCATCTTGCCGTAGCCCTGCTCGCCTGCCGGTGTCGGAACACCGGAAGACAGTTAGGCCGGAGCGGGGCTGCGGGCAATGAACTGGCACGGCGTCTATAGACACTGCTGCCAGTTCATGAGTATAGAGTGGCCAGAGTCCCGAGGCCGGGACGTCCCGCTGCTGAAAGCGTGACGTTTCCCGGGACCTCATGCTGCCTGGGAAAGCGGACCCCGAATCCGGGACGCGTCCTGGGCAATCCGGGACGTCGGGTCACTCTACACGGGGAGGATTCCCAATGCCCCCTTTTTATACAACCGGGGGGGACCACAGGCTCCCACTCTCTCACTGCCTGGGAACCTCAGCGGCACCCCGGAGGGGGAGACTGGGTGGCGCAGACGACTCCCCCAAGTGTGGCCAGCGCCGGGGAGAGCCGTCCGTACCCACCTCCCAATATTAAAAACAGGCACTTACCTTAACGTCCATTGCGTTCTGCTATATGCGCATTAACTTGGGGGCACCACATGAGAAAGGAGAGAAGCATGGGTCACCCCGAGCTTTAGAGCTCAGGGCTGGCTCACACACAGCACTCCAGAGGGGGGGGGGGGGGGACAGGCGCAGAGCCACAGACAACTCACTCCAGGGTTCGCACCACCGGAGCAAGCCATCCACCACCTGCCTCCAAAGGATACAAACTGCACAAAATGCTTTCCATGAGAAAATTAATGCGCAAGTAGCAGAACGCAATGGACGTTAAGGTAAGTGCCTGATTTAATATTAGGAGGTGGGTGCGGACGGCTCTCCCCGGCGCTGGCCATGCTTGGGGGGGTCGGCTGCGCCACCCAGCCTCCCTCCCCCTCCGGGGTGCCGCTGTGGTTCCCAGGCAGCAAGAGAGCTTGTATAAAAAGGGGGCATTGGGAATCCTCCCCGTGGCGCTCCTGGATAGTGCTAATGTAGCATGAACTAATTCCCGCATTGGTTTTTGGACCCTGTATAGTTTGGCATGCGAAAGCAAATGCATATTTGCATGAGCATTGCCTCATGAATAGCCAATTAGGCCAGATTTGGAAAGCCAGACTTGCTAGGGTTAAACTTGGTGTTTGAGCACGCATACATTTTCTCATGAAAAGCCTACTTCTTCTTCTTCTTGCTTGAAGGTTGAGGCACTTACTCTATTAGGGCTGGTGCGGGTTTTTCGGCGTTTTTGCAGCCGCTTGCGGCTGCGGATATGCTTGGTCAATGTATCTCAATGGGGTGGTTCACACCAGAGCGGGAGGCGTTTTGCTGAAACGCATACTCCCGGGGTGAGGCATTTTTTGGATTGCGGATGCGTTTCTGCCTCCAAGTATAGGAAAAACGCAAACCGTTCTGAAAAACGGCAGTTCAGAGCGGTTTTGCAGGCGTTTTTGTTACAGAAGCTGTTCAGTAACAGCTTTACTGTAACAATATATGAAATCTACTACACCAAAAACGCTTCCTAAAACCTCAAAATGCTAGGTGAAACGCTACAGAAAAATAAGAAAAAGCGTTTGAAAATCTGCTAGCATTTTGCGGATCTGCTAGCGGGTTTTGGTGTGCTCCAGGCCTGAGATAGATAGATGCGGCGTATGCTACGACGCGGGTTGGCTAGTTGTATATATTCTCATATTGTATGTGTTGCTGTATATATTTGTATAGATAGATAGTCAGGGTTCTGGTATTTGTGGTGCACCACGCGTTGTTTGATTGTACGATTGTATGTGTATGGTGATCTGCATTTGTACACTTGCATTATTGTAAATAAAACACATTCATTATTCTACTCTGTTGTGCAGACGTCAGTATTTCAATTGTGATCTTCCAGTTTGTTTAAACCAAAACGATTGCCATGCAGAGATCGTGGATCTGCCAGTCTGGTTCCAGTCACGACCACGATCTGCATGGCCAATCGTTACAGAACCTTAAACCCCCCCCCCCCAAAAAAAAGATACCTAAAGAAAGAGAAGGCTCTGAGTTCTCTAGAGCCTTCCGTTCCTCTCCTGGTTCCCTTGTTTCACCACTGGCTCCTCCGTTAGCGGTCTCTAACACAGGGGTCCGCAAACTTTTTTGGTCAAGGGCCGGGTCGATATACTTCAGACTGCTGGGGAGCCAGAACATACATATAATGATGTTGAAAAACATTACATTGAATCTAGGTATTGATTCCCCAATCATGTTTTTGGACAGTTGGACAGCAGTGTCGCCTGATGCAGATTTGGATTGGAAGCCAGCGAATGACTGCTCACTGACTTCTACAGTATGTGGATGGGAGGTGCCAGCACTGCTATTCTATATGCAGGCCGCTAATATTTAAAGGTGCAGTGGACCGCATCTATAAGTTATACATTATATGTTTGAGGGCCAGTGAAAAAGCCTTGGGGAGCTGTCTTCGGCCGCAGGCCTTAGTTTGAGGACCACTGCTCTAACAGATGGGTCTTCCCTCTCCTTAGGAGAGTATCTGGTTTTTGGGGGTTTTTAGGCTTGCTTCAGACTACATTTAGAAAGAAAATCCTTGAAACTAAACTTTAACCATGTCTAGTGCTTCTCAATGGACAAAATCTTGTCTTTAAAGAGAACCCGAGGTGTGTTTGAAGAATGTTATCTGCATACAGAGGCTGGATCTGCCTATACAGCCCAGCCTCTGTTGCTATCCCAAACCCCACTAAGGTCCCCCTGCACTCTGCAATCCCTCATAAATCACAGCCATGCTGTGAGGCTGTGTTTACATCTGTAGTGTCAGTCTCAGCTGCTCCCCCGCCTCCTGCATAGCTCCGGTCCCTGCCCCCGTCCCTTCCCTCCAATCAGCAGGGAGGGAAGGGATGCAGGCGGGGACTGGAGTTCTGCAGGAGGCGGGGAGAGCAGCAGACTGACACTATAGAGATAAACACAGCCAGCTCTGACAAGCTGTTTGTCAGCAGCGTGGCTGTGATTTATGAGGGATTGCAGAGTGCAGGGGGACCTTAGGGGGGTTTGGGATAGCAACAGAGGCTGGGCTGTATAAGCAGATCCAGCCTCTGTATGCAGATAAAATTCTTCAAACCCACCTCGGGTTCTCTTTAAGTGCATTTCAGCAGGTCCAACCCAGCCGGGATATCACAAGCCGCAAGTATAGCTTCGTGTTTAATTGGACAATTTTTCTGTGCTGAATTGCTCCATTGTTGAAGTCTACAGTACGAGAGTTCTGAGCTTTTCATTTTCATGTATAAAGAGAAAATAATATGGGACGTAAAAAGTGGACATTGAATGTTTTCACGAAGGCAGCTGAATGACTAGATAAATTCACATGAACCTGAAACCATAGCAACTGCATTGTGTGTCGGCTACTGACGCACATTGCCATTATGGACGCTGCCATTCGGAGGCTTTATACAACAAATGAATGGAGGTCAATTCACGGTGGATCCTTTTTGCCGTACAGTTCAGCCATTCATGTGGAAGAGCCCTCCATAGGCTAAATATATAAACACATAAAGGGGCTTTATTAATTAAGTTTCGAGCTTGTAAAATGTGATCCTTGATCTTAGTGATGTGCTTGGGACGTGCAGAGATCCACGTGTTTTTTCCTTGGAACACCCAACTGGTCTTCACAACTCTTCTTCTGAGTCCCCATCTTAACCCACCGGCTTGATTGAAGCATCTTCTAAAGCTGGATCACGACGAGACAGCCCAAAACCTGATTTCCCCTCATGCTTTCAAAAGGGTTGTCTATTGATCATCAATCAAAACCACATGAGCAAACGTCTCAGCACACATGTAAAAAGGGCTCACCCGTTATTGCAAATTTATCAGAAGCGTGGAATACTATTCCCAGGGTGGGATTTACCTCACAGGAGCTTATAGGCACAGATGTCCTGGCCAGGGATGCTCATCCGGATTTCAGATATCCGAGTAACCCGTATATGCGAACTTTTTTATCTGAGTCGGATTCCAGATTTTGAAAAATATCCGGATAGCTATCTGCGGATATTTGGACGTATGACACGGATATCCGGATCCGAAACCAGATACAAACATGAGAGAGAGAGAGAGAGATAATTCTACATGGCTATCTGGAGTTCTCTTTGGCTCCTTTGATTCCTGGCCAATGTATGTGAGCTGGCTTTTGACATCCTACAAATCCCTGGAAGACAAAATCCACAAACAGGGAGGAGGAGGAGGAGGAGGGATTTTTCACCTTCCAAAACGTTTTGGAAGCATTTTAAAGGGCACTTCCGTTTTTTCTATCCAGATATCCGAATAGGTCGGTTATCCGCGGATAATGCGTCCGGATATTCGCGTTCACGCGGATATCTAAAAGGTCAGATTCGGATATCCGAACCTGATCCGGATTTCTGGGTATCCGGATCAATTCGGATTTTAAAAAGTACTATCTGAGCACCCCTGGTCCTGGCACCTTAGACTTTGCCCTCCATGAACCCACAAACCCCCGCCGCACTGTAAGTGTGTCAACTGTAACAAAAAAGGAGAGGAGTGCATATAAGTCAAAACTGACCAAAAACTTTACTACAAAGCGTTTAAATTGGTACAAAAAGATTCACTTTATTTAAGAATAATGCAAAAATAGAAAAATTGGATGTCAAGTCAAACAGCCAATATGAACCCACCCACAACCCAAAAGCCCATGGAGCGGAGACCCTTTATATGTATGAGATGTCAATAATAGGGTATTAGCTGGTTAATTGAAAATTGCGCAAAAGGTGGATCAGCGCAACACCAGGCCGCCTCCGAATGGCCTACAATCAGAGGTGCGCTGAGCCCCCCCAGGAACTACAAACGCACCTTGAACCCAAACAGAAGCTCTGCATATACACCAAAAGCATGGCTGTAAAGTGGGAGCAGCTGATCAAAAACAAATTAAATTAGTACATAGCAAGGAAATGAACAGCGCTACTTAAAAACAGAAAAGTGCCTACCTGCAAAAGTGTGCAAGCCCCACTTGTGGGATAAAATACACACCGAGCATACACATGACCTGTCTACCACTGGAGGAGGATGTTAGTTTCCTGTAACAGCTTGCATGCAACCTATTAAGTACTCGTCCCTCCCACTGCGAAGAAGTCAATCCTCCATGGGAGGGGCCTAACACTAACTAAATCCTAACCTATGTATATGCATAGCCTGGGTGCGCTACCAAGTAAAATTTAAAAATTTAAAATTGCGCAAAAGGTGGATCAGCGCAACACCAGCAGGTTAATGTTGCAGATAATGCCAGAGAGTAAACTCGCCAAAAGTCCATTATGACCACGGCGGGTTATATTGAGGACTTCCAAAGCTCAAAAAGTAGTCAACTGATGCTAAGCAGTCCCAACAACAAACTTATCAGACAAATAGCAAGAGTGCAGAGTAAGTCCCATTCGCAGATATGTCTCCAAAATCAGGCATATGAGCAGATAGTAAATTCAGAGGAAAAGAGGCTTTCAGCAGAGATGAGCGTTTCAAGCGGCAGGGTAGGACCAGCTAACGCTCATAGGCGTCAGCAGGTCTTAAGTGGGTTACCATGGAAACGGCCGCTCGATCGAGCGGCCTTTCCATGTCAGTTCACGGAGGGTGTCTCCGTGAACAGCCGGAGAGCCGACGATCGCGGCAAAATGTAAACACGCGGGGAAGAAATCCCCGCTGTTTACATCATACGGCGCTGCTACGCAGCAGCGCCGTAGAGCAGATCGGCGATCCCCGGTCTCTGATTGGCTGGGGATCGCCGTCATTTGATAGGCTGAAGCCTATCCTACAATGCTCACAGGGGGAGGGAGAGGGAGAGAGCGCCGAAAACGCTGCGTAGGGGGGCTTTGAAGAGCCCCCCCGCAAAGCTCAGCAAGCCGGCGGCAATCAGACCCCCCCCCCAGGAGGACTTCCCCCTAGTGGGGAAAAAAGTGGGTAAGTCTGATCGCCCTGGCTATTTCCTGATCGGTGCTGCGGGCTGGAGAGTCCACGCAAACTGGTTAGTACAGCATTGCCAGCAGAGTTCAGCGTCCGCATCAGCAGATGATTACCTGCCCCATGGATCTTGTTATCCTGGTTATCCTGCACGCACTGTCTCTGTGATTTTTGATGAGTCCATCAGTTCCTCGCAGTCCAAACTTGTATATCCATGGTAGATCATACGGATGGTGGCGAGTAGAGTGAATTCGGCGTTACTCCATACCGAAGCACAAGGGACGCCAATGTATCATCGGAAACAGCATATCCATGCGCCAGTGTTCACACGTAGATGCATGTGTATGACATCTGGTCTCCTAACTCCGCCCAACGACCGGTTTCGCGCATGTGTGCTTCCTCAGGGTGTGCCAGCTGTCACTTCTCTCTTACTTCCCATCCCCGTCATAGGCAGCTACCTATTACTAAGTGGATTGTGGTGCCCCTGATTGAAGGGAGATCTGGTCAGTGGAATGCCGAGAGCTGGATGAGTAACCTCATTTACGCTCTCATCAGGACTCTGCATAGGGAAGGTGGGAGGCACTAGAGGAGTGAGCTGCCTTTCCATTATCAGGCGCCTGTAGGCACATGCCTATATCTGGCCCTGACTATTCCCTCTCCAGACCGCCACGGACTCAGGGGTATAATGCAATTGCCAAATTGCACTCTTTCTACCGTAATTAGGGCTTAATCTTTGCTGGATTTTGCAGATATAGCCATAATTCACAATGTCCGGCGCCCTTTTTACCAGTCTCAGACTTCTCCACCATGTCTTTAAATTTACCACTTAAAGGGGTTCTCTGGTATCTGTAAAAAAGCTAAAACTGACACTTACCTGAGGCTTCTATCAGTGACATTTGCATGGTGTTCCCAACCAATTCAGCATGATTTAATAAGGTCCTACTGGACTTGAAAAGACTAGAGAACAGCAGTGCTCTACCACATCTTATTCATGATAAAAGTAAGTGTTGGCTGGACAATCAGTGACCACAGGATGGGAAATTCCATGCATTGTTTGGAGAACCTTAGTAAATCTAAGTCAGAGTTTTCTCCTAGGTGATATTTTTAAACTTGTCAATAAAATGCATTTTAAGCCCCCAGAAGGCAAGAATTTGCTCAAAATAATTTTAGTAGTACCTTTTTACCAACTTTTTGGTACTTTTTTAGTTGAAAAGTACTGTAAAGTTATTTAAAATCAAAGATTAAAAATTATCTCCTAGGAGAAAACTCAGGTGAAAAAGAGAATTGCGTATGGCCCAGGATGTCTTTTGTTTCCTCTCCTTTTGGGCTGTAAGCCTGATAGCACAAGGCCCACTTCCCATCCAATTATAGGCTTTGTTCCCTCACCTCTAAAGGTAGCCATACACTGGTCGATTTGCCATCAGATCCGACCAACAGATAGATCCCTCTATGATCGAATCTGATCAGAGAGGGATTGTATGGCTGCCTTTACTGCAAACAGATTGTGACTCGAGTTCAGCCTGAAACCGATCACAATCTGTCGAGCTGCTGTTGCTGCCCCCCCCCCTTTCCTGCATACATTACCTGTTCCGGCCAGCGCGAGTCCCCTGGTATTCTTCTCCGCTCCGGGCTCCAGACCAGGGGAAGTTTAAACAGTAGAGGGCGCTCTACTGTTTAAACTTCCTGCCGGGACAGGAAGTTCAGTAGCTGCAGCCGGTCCGGAACCCAGTGCGGAAAGAAGAAAGCGGAGACCAGGGGACTCGCGCCGGCCGGAACAGGTATTGTATACCCGCTGTATTGCATTGGGCGTCGGGCATTCGAACGCCGCTATCGACGCACTCCCGACCCACCGGCGATCGAGAAAAATCTTCCGCACGGACGGATCGACGGGATTCTGCGGGAATGATCAATTTCGGACGGAAATCGATCGTTCTGTCAGCAGTGTGCGCTGCGATTTCACAGCCAATTCGATCACTGTGATCGAATCGGCCATATATCGGCGGGAAAATCGTTAGGTATATGGGCCCCTTTAGATTAAAAACCTGATGGGATAGGTTCTCTTCCTCTACTACTATTATCATGTATTCCATTTCTACTGTATCCCGTGCTTCTTCATCTCTAAAGGTGCCCATTAACAGTACAATGTTGAGTGAAAGATCGTATTTTGGATCAGAAGCCTCTTCCCGGGGGGCGTGGCCTGGAGGCAGAGCTGAATGGCTGTGTGAGTCTGCAGCTCTGAGAGACACACTGATAAAGCGACTCACAGCACCTCCAAAAACCAGAAATTTTACAGCAAGATTGTGGGGGAACACTCTCTGACCATCATGGACCCCAGAAGAATCACTCCTAAGAGGAAGAAAGAGTCTCCCAAGCCGAGGAAACTTGAGGCCTGGTACAGTGATCCAGACCAAGATGGCCACCGCTTTGAGCAGAGGAGAGGCAGACACCAAAATGCCCAACAACAAGAGACTTTACCCCTCAGGAACTCCTTCTCACCCCTGTACCACCTAGATGAGGAAGAAACCGCCGCTGAAATCCGCTCAGAAACGGCAAACAAAGGTGGGTTCCGTGGCAGAGATGGGCGCGCCCATAGCGGGAGAAAGGATCGTGCGAACGAACGTTCGCGTTCAAACGATCGTTCGCGTCCAAACGAACGTTCGTGCTCAAACGCACATACGATTCCAGAAAGAACTTGGACATGTAAGAGACCAAAACGAACCTTCAAGTATACATTCGGGCGGACAACGTGAAAAAATTCGCAAACAAGATGTAAGTGATGAGGATGAGGACTCAGACTCCCTTGTCTCTCCTTCTTCACGAAGCCCAGCAAAATCGAAGAAAAGACTGGAGAACCAGGAAGACCTGGAAGAACAAGAGTTCCCAGATCTTATGAATCAATTCCCTAATTCTGACCAACCCATCACCCAAACCTTTTTCAGAGACTTCATGATCTCTTTTCAAAAGATCATACAAACCACAATGCAAGCCGAAGTAAAGAAACTAACGGATAAGTTTACGCAGTTTGCAATATCCACAGATAAAAGGGTACTTAAAGTTGAGCAAAGAGTCAAAGAATTTGCCATAGCACACAACGAGTTGGTTGACTCCCACAATGAAGTCTATGAAGATGTACAGTGGATGAAAGAAAAAATCATAGACTCAGAGGACCGCAACAGACGTAATAACGTGAAGATCAGAGGCATACCAGAATCCGTAACTACAGAGGGACTACAGGATTATGTCAAGGACATTATCAAAACTACTCTTCCCAATGTCCCTGAGTCCGAACTGGTTCTGGACCGCACTCACAGGCTACCCAAGCCAAACTTTCTACCTGAAAAGGTCCCAAGAGACGGGATCACCCGCGTACACTTTTACCATGTGAAAGACCAATTTCTAGCATCAACCAGGAAAGGAAAGAAACTACCGGACTCTTATCAGGATCTAACCCTCTATTCGGACTTGTCTCAGATGACCTTACAAGCCAGAAGAAGCTTTGGACAGATCACAGCCACCTTGAGACAACACAACATTGCATATCAATGGGGTTTCCCGACAAAACTATTGATTAAAGAGAACGGAAAGATAATCGCCATAAAGTCTGTCAAAGAAGGTTTTGATCTACTACACAGATGGAGAATACAAACAGTGAACATTAAAGAAGGGAGACTTGCCCTTCCTCCCTCGGAATCACAAAATATGGAATGGTCCCATGATAAGCCAGAAGGTGAGAAATCCTCTACTGCCAGTGGAGGTACCTGATTAGCTTCAGTGGTCTCATGCCACAAACTTTCCCCCCAGAAGGACTTTCTCCTCGGGTTAGAACCTCTACCCTTTTATGGAGGAGAACTTCCTACTAATCCTGCTAAGGATTAGCCTGATGGTCCTCGGACCAATGGTAACACAGAAGCAGAATTACTCATATTGCTGTTTTTCTTATATACTTTTGTACTTTGTTCTTTTCTATCCTTTTACTTTCCTCCTTCCTTTTATCCCTCTATGGAATGACAACGGTATAAATTTGATGCCTAACAAACTTTTATTTTCCCTATTAAGGTATTTGTTTATAATAGAATGGAAAATTAATTGCAGTTTATGCAATGCTTGTTTATCACTGTTTAAGCTTTTTTATAGCTGGTTTAAAGAGTTATTTAGCTTGTTTAAATTGCAGATAACTCAATTAGTCTACAGTTCCCTGGTAAGCAGAATTGGCCAAAAAATGTTACAGTTGCTATACCTAACAATAGACCACAGACATGACACAAAAATTTAATATATTGTCTCTTAATGTGAGAGGAGTTAATTCTAATAGGAAAAGATACCTTATCAATAAATTAACCAAAGAAGAAAAAACAGAAATCCTATGTCTACAGGAGACACATTTAAATGCCAAAGGGGCGCAAACATTTAAACTACAAAATTTCAAAACAATATATCATGCAACCTTGCAAGGAAAAAAGAAAAGAGGTGTATGCATAGCTATAAGGGACTCCCTAGGATTCGAAGTTATAGACACATTCAGCAGTACTGACGGAAGAATGGTGGTTATAGTAGGAAAAATTAATTCACAAGACTTCACCTTTGTCAATATCTACTCGCCTAACGAACACCAGGCAACCTTTCTTACTAAAAAATTAAACAAAATAACGAAAATCAAGAAAGGCACATTGATTATAACTGGTGACCTTAACGCAATTATGGATCAGTCTATAGACTGCTCTTATATCAAAAGAAAGAATCCAGCAAGCATTCAAACAGTATTAACGAATTTTGAATTATATGACGTATGGAGATGCTTTCATCCTCAAGATAAATAATATACATTCTTTTCCTCAGTACACCATTCTTTCACTAGGATTGACTATATTCTGACTGATAAAATTTCACTACCTTTATTATCAGAGGTAGAAATAGGAGCACGAGTTTGGTCTGATCATTCGCCCATTTCAGCTAAAATTAGTTTACAAGGCCCCCCTTCGAGTTACAGCTGGAAAATGAATAAATTAATTCTTCAATCAGAAAAAACTTCAAAAATTTTAAGAGAAAACTTAAAAGAGTATTTTGATCTTAATGACTCCACTGAAGTCTCGGGAACCACATTGTGGAACGCTCATAAAGCGTATATGCGAGGCAACTTTATAAAACACAGTGCAATTCTTAAGAAAAAATACAGAGAAAGAACTAATTTATTACTCGAACAAATAAAATCTTTAGAAAAATCAATATTCTTGGGAAAAAGAAACGACCTAATCCCAAAGTTAGAACAAACTAGGCAAGAGCTAGCCAACAACCTATACGATCAATATGATAAATGGCAATCCATATTAAAAGAAAATTGGTACTCTGAAAGGAATACATCTGGAAAATCCATGGCATTAAAGATAAAAGGCCGCAGAATAAAACATAGAATAATTAAAATCAAGAACCCCAACACAAATCTAATGGTTCATCACCCTAACGATATAGCAGACTCCCTAGCTGCTTATTATGAAAAGTTATACAATCTTAGTAAAGACCCCGCAGTATATTCCCCATCCCTGAAAGACATTGATCAATACCTGGACAAGATCAACCTGCCCAAACTTACTGACAGTCAACTTAAACAAATTAATCTACCAATTAATAATCAAGAAGTGGAGACAGCAATAAAATCACTAAAAAAGGATAAGGCACCGGGAGTAGATGGCTTCTTAAATGATTACTATAAACAATATGGTGACATATTATCTAAACATCTAGTGAATTTCTTTAACGAGGTCATAACTCTTGGTGCCTTCCCCAAAGAATCTTTATCGGCCATAATTTCTACTATTCCTAAAGAGGGGAAAGATCATACAGACCCGAGTAATTATAGGCCTATCTCTCTACTCAATACGGACCTAAAACTCTTTGCTCGTATCATATCAAACAGACTTACACCAATAATACCGCAATTAGTTAACCCAGACCAGGTTGGTTTTGTCAAGGGGAGAGGATCGAGCGACAGTACAAGGAAAGTATTTGCACTCTTGCACCAAGTCAAGCTCTGTCGGACGCCTTCTCTCTTCGTCTCCTTGGACCCGCGTTGGAGAAGGCGTTCGACAGAGTCAACTGGAAATACATGTCAAGAGTGCTGGAAAAATTCGGATGTGTAGGATTCATCCACAAAGCTATAATGTCACTATACACAAAACCTTCAGCTAGAGTAATCTCCTCAGGTACACTATCAGCGTCATTTGATATTACAAATGGAACTAGACAAGGGTGCCCACTATCACCACTGATCTTTGTCCTAGCAATGGAACCTTTGGCCCAAAAAATAAGACAGAATAAAAACATCCATGGAATTCAGGTTGGAGATACAGATAATAAATTAGGACTATATGCAGATGATGTTTTGTTGTATCTACAAAAGCCTAAGATTTCACTGCAAAACTTGAGATTAGAATTGAAAAAATTCTCAAAAATCTCTTACTATAAATTAAATGAGTGTAAGACGGTTATAATGCCATGTAATGTCAACCCAAAGATGATTCAAGAACTCAAAAGCTCCTGTCCATACACCTGGACTAACAAATCAATTAAATATTTGGGAATCTTTCTCACCCCCTCCTTAGCACAACTATATAAAGAAAACTTTGACCCCTGGATTAATAAAATGAAATTAAAACTGGAATCATTAGCCAAATGTGAATTTTCGTGGTTGGGTAGATCTGCCGCGTTTAAAATGATGCTGTTACCACAACTATTGTATCTATTTAGGAATATACCAATCAAAATCGCCCAAAAAATTTTCTTAACTATCCAAAAACTCATCAATAAATTTATCCTAATGAACAAGTCCTCAAGATTTTCGAATAAAATTCTTACCACACATACCTCAGAGATAGGATTTGGTGTACCTGACATCGAGAAGTATTATAAAGCATCCATTTTGGAGCAATCCAGAGCAATCTGGTATAAAGATGATTCTAAACAATGGTTTAAGATTGAGCAATCACAACTCCCTAGTAATAATTACCTATCATTTCTAGAATCCAGATTGAACTGGAAAATTCCTCCAAAAATATCTAATCCTATCTCTGCTAACACTCTCAGAATCTGGAAAGAAATGGTAAAATTATGTAACACAGATCCCTTAGCAAAAATTAAGAAAATCCCCATATTTAATTTGAGCATGACATGGAAAGATATGTCATTGGACAAATGGATTGAGAAAGGAATAATTTGGATAGAGGATTTGATAATAGACACAAATATCAGATCATTTGAAGATCTACAATCTGCATACAATATCCCAATATCAGACAAACCCAAATATTTTAAAGTTCGTAAATTTTTATCTAAATATATTTCTAATCCTATTGCACTATCCCCCCAAATTGATAAATTACTTGACCCACTAAATTATAAAATGAAAGGCACCTCAGTGTTTTATAAATCACTCTTGAGTTTAAAAGACGAAACACCTAAATGGCAATTAAGAAAATGGCAGGAGCTCTTGAATGAAGACATAGACCAAGAGGATTGGATTTTGGCATATAAATCTATAAAAAAAACCACCCATTGCGTTTCTCACCAAGAAAGTTTTATCAAAACTGTTTGGCAGTGGTATCTTACGCCAGAGAAAATCGCGAAATTTGACAACAAAACATCGCACATGTGTTGGAGGAATTGCAATAATGTTGGCTCGTTAATCCACATTTTCTGGCTTTGTCCAAAAATCACCAGCCTATGGGAATCTATTGAAGATCTACTTAAGAAACTGCCTATGTTCTTGTCAACCATACCACCGAGTATGGCCTTACTACATATTAAAACCATGGACTTGCCTATTAGGGAGAGACTGCTATTTAACCACATAAGTATTACCACTAAAATGTGTATAGCTGAAAACTGGAAAACATCTGTAATCCCTACTCTTGAAGTAATCTTAAAAAGAGTCGAATCAAATCTAATTGCTGAAAGATCTTGGGCGGTACGTTGTGGAGGACTGCGGTCCTTCCTTAACAAGGCAAGTCTTTGGCCAGTTCTGTATCCGGAGACTAGGTTACTAGACTTCTAAAAATCATTACCCCTTTCTCCTCTTCTCACATTTATGATATAATAGATGGCTAATCCTGCTGTATTAGATACTATATGATACCCATAACAAATGCTTCAAAACCTGATACCTTAAGTGAAAGCTAAATATAAGAGAGAGTCATTCCACTCTTTGAGTAGTGTAGATTAGTGTAGTGTAGTTAGACTAGTGTAAACTAGTATTGTTAATGTTAACTGAAATACCTGATTGCTACTAATCTTTTAAGAATAAAAGAAGCAATCTACTGCACATTAGTGACATATCCATAGTGCAGATATCACAAAACAGGATATACTATATCCTAGTTGTTACTTTAAGGAGATTAGATAGATATCAGGGATGCGTCCTTCAGGATCTCTGTAGGTAGGTTTTATTCCACCATTTCCTGGAGGTACAGCTCCCAACAGCTAGAGAAAATCTGGCAATAACAACAATATTTCTACTAATTTACCTGTTTTATTTTATTAATGATATGTAGGTACAATACATGGTGTAACACTTAAATGTCACCATAATATACAGAATGTTACTATTTACTCTGTAAGCATATGATCAAAATGTTGTATGTACAAAACTATTTGTTATATGTTATGTCATTAATTTGACTGTATGTTCATTTATTTGAAAAATTTTCAATAAAAAATATTGAGATAGAAGCCTCTTCCCTACTACTGTATCCTGTGTTCCTCACTTCTTAGATTGCAAGTCTGACAGGACAGGTCCTCTTCCCCTATTGTATCCTGTGTTCCCTCTCCTCTTAGACTGTAAGCTTGATGGGACAGGTCCTCTTCCCTCCTACTGTATCATGTGTTCCCTCTCATCCTAGACTGTAAGCCTGATGGGACATGACAGGTCCCCTTCCCTCCTATTTTATGCTGTGCTCCCCCACCTCTTAGACTAAGCCTGATCGGCTGATGGGACAGGTCCTCTTCCCTCCGACTGTATGATTTGTTCCCTCTCCTCTTAGACTGTAAGCCTGATGGGACAGGACAGGTCCTCTTCCCCCCAACTGTATGTTTTGTTCCCTCTCCTCTTAGACTGTAAGCCTGATGGGACAGGACAGGTCCTCTTCCTCCTATTTTATGCTGTATTCCCCCACCTCTTAGACCAAGCTTGATGGGACAGGTCCTCTTCCCTCCTACTGTATGTTGTGTTACCTGTAGGTAGGGATGCACTCTTTCTTGGATGTCCTCAGTGAGCAGTTTCAAAGAGTTCTTCAACACAGTCCTGGAAAGACGTCGAGACAGAGGAACAGGAAGGCTCTTTGTTAACCAGAGCCTTCCCTCTGCCACGGTAAGTAGCCAACCAGATGTGAATTTTCTCACCTCAGGTTTGCTTTAAAGGACTTCCGAAGTGAAAGATCTCATCTATTTTTTACTCACTTGGGGCTTCATCCAGCCCCTCACAGCTGTCTCAGTCCCTCGCCGCAGCCTCGGTCCTTCTCGGTGTCCCTGCTGGCTGCCTGTAATGTTGGAGGGTCAGCTTTTCTGTGCCTGTACGCAGTACGCGCCAGATGACGTGGAGGCGCGAGCACGTGTGCACAGGCACAGAAGAACCAACCCCGCTGGGGGTCGCAACTAGTGTTGGGCGAACATCTAGATGTTCGGGTTCGGGCCGAACAGGCCGAACATGGCCGCGATGTTCGGGTGTTCGACCCGAACTCCGAACATAATGGAAGTCAATGGGGACCCGAACTTTTGTGCTTTGTAAAGCCTCCTTATATGCTACATACCCCAAATTTACAGGGTATGTGCACCTTGGGAGTGGGTACAAGAGGAAAAAAAAATTTAGCAAAAAGAGCTTATAGTTTTTGAGAAAATCGATTTTAAAGTTTCAAAGGGAAAACTGTCTTTTAAATGCGGGAAATGTCTGTTTTCTTTGCACAGGTAACATGCTTTTTGTCGGCATGCAGTCATAAATGTAATACATATAAGAGGTTCCAGGAAAAGGGACCGGTAATGCTAACCCAGCAGCAGCACACGTGATGGAACAGGAGGAGGGTGGCGCAGGAGGAGAAGGCCACGCTTTGAGACACAACAACCCAGGCCTTGCATGAGGACAAGAAGCGTGCGGATAGCATGCTTTGTACCACCATGCAGTCATAAATGTAATAAAGATAAGTGGTTCAATAAACAGGGACCACGCGGCAACGCTAACCCAGCAGCAGCACACGTGATGGAACAGGAGGAGGCGCAGGAGGAGAAGGCCACGCTTTGTGAGACACAACAACCCAGGCCTTGCATGAGGACAAAAAGCGTGCGGATAGCATGCTTTGTACCGCCATGTAGTCATAAATGTAATAAAGATAAGAGGTTCAATAAACAGGGACCACGCGGCAACGCTAACCCAGCAGCAGCAGCAGCAGCAGCACACGTGATGGAACAGGAGGAGGCGCAGGAGGAGAAGGCCACGCTTTGTGAGACACAACAACCCAGGCCTTGCATGAGGACAAAAAGCGTGCGGATATAGCAGCAATGCTTTTTGCCGCCATGCAGTCATAAATGTAATACAGATGAGAGGTTCAATAAACAGGGACCGGAAACGCTAAACCATCCCAGATGTTCATCGGTCATGTTACTTGGTTGGGGTCCAGGAGTGTTGCGTAGTCGTTTCCAATCCAGGATTGATTCATTTTAATTTGAGTCAGACGGTCTGCATTTTCTGTGGAGAGGCGGATACGCCGATCTGTGATGATGCCTCCGGCAGCACTGAAACAGCGTTCCGACATAACGCTGGCTGCCGGGCAAGCCAGCACCTCTATTGCGTACATTGCCAGTTCGTGCCAGGTGTCTAGCTTCATGCCCGGTTTCAGGTCCAGCGGTGCCAGCCACAAATCCGTCTGTTCCTTTATTCCCCTCCAAATTTCCTCCCCTGTGTGCTGCTTATCCCCAAGGCAGATCAGCTTCAGCAACGCTTGCTGACGCATGCCAACAGCTGTGCTGCACTGCTTCCACGATCCTACTGCTGCTGGTGCTGGGTTAGCATTTCCGGATGAGGTACAGCTTTGAGATGCGTTGGAGGAGAAGGAGTCAGAGAGGTAGGTGCTGCTGTTGTTATCCAGCTGTTTGCGGCGTGGGCAACACCCGCGCCGTAGCAGGTGAGGAATCGCTGCCAGGCTCCACAAGGTTCACCCAGTGCGCGGTAAGGGAGATGTATCGACCCTGGCCGAACGCACTCGTCCAGGTGTCAGTGGTGAGGTGAACCTTGCAGGCAACGGCATTCTTCAAGCTTCGGGTTATTTAGCTGACCACGTGCTCATGCAACTCAGGCACTGCAGAGCGCGCAAAGTGGTAGCGGCTGGGAACCACGTAACGTGGGATGGCCACTGACATCATGCCCTTGAAGCTGTTTGTCTCCACCACTCGATATGGCAGCATTTCGCAGGCCAGAAGCTTGGCTATGCTGGCTGGCTGTTACTGCCACGGCCCGGGGGTCATTTGCTGGCAATTTCCTCTTGTGCTCAAACATCTCAGAAACAGACAACTCAACCGTAGCGCTGCACACCGAAGGGCTGTTGGTTGTTGTGTTTGATGAACACTGGGAGACCTCAAGAGCACTAGTCCGGAAAGTGACAGTGTCAGCATCGTCTGATGTTTGTGAATGTTGTGAACCACGCAATGGCTGGGCTACTGCTGCTGCTGAGGCGGGTCTGGTGGTGAGTCTGGTGAACCCAAGGGAGGCAGTGTTGCTGGTGGTACCCTGTCCTGCCGCGTTTGCCCACAGAGTGGGATGTTTGGATAGAATGTGGCGGCTCATGCTGGTGGTGGAGAGGTTGTTAATACTTTTCCCCCTGCTCAGGCGGGTCTTGCACACCTTGCAAATCGCCATGGTAACATCCTCAGTGCAGTCTTCAAAGAAAGCCCAGACTTTAACTGGCTGAGGACTCGGACCTCGTGCGTGATGTGCTGGTGCTGCTTAACCCACTGCTGGACGCTTGAGAGGTCATCCAAGTAATTATCTGGTCCTGTTCTTTTGGATCTGTGAGGGTTGTTGTCCTGGACAACATGGGCAGTATTGAGTGGGTTTTCTTGGGTGCTCCCCTGTGGCCTGTACGTGAACCGTCAGGGGAAACACCTCTTCCCTTGCCCCTCCCTCTTTCACCGGATTTCTTCCTCATTTCACTTATCCTTAAAGTACACGCTGACTGGCAGCAGTACAGTGGCAGTACAGAAATGCTATACAGTGGTGGGTGAGCGGTGTACCACTATTGTCAGCAGTGACACAGAGCACAATGCTATACAGTGGCGGGTGAGCGGTGTACTACTGTTCCCAGCAGACACAGAGTGGAAGTAAACACAATGCTATATAGTGTGGCTGAGCCGTGTACACAGAGTGGCATTAAACACAATGCTATATAGTCTGCTATATAGTCACCCCGAACAGGGTGATGTTCTGCAGAACCCGAACAGTGGCAAACACTGTTCGCCCAACACTACTGGGAGGGAACGCAGATTTTAGTACCTAAACACACGATACAACATGTTTTCCGGGGTCGGACTCTGAGGCACATACAGATGGTCCCGATCATCATCCTCATCATACAACTCTTCTCCTGAGTCTGACCCACCCACCACCTCTGCCACCCCAACATCCCCAGACACAGACCCCTCATCGTCCTCAACATTAACTTGGGATGCTGGCCTGAGCCAGACCTCCTCCTCCACATCAGGCCCCATCATCTCCTCAATGGCAGCCCTCATTAATCGCTCTGGCGACGGACTGATGGACACAACGTTCTCCTCCGGGGAGGGCTGCTGCTGACCACTGGCTGCTGGGGTGGATGTTATAGCTTGCGTGGGGCGTTGGCTGTTGCTGTTGTTGGGAGTGCTGCTCACAGCGGAGGTCTCTGGGGAACTCATGTTGAGCTCATATAGTGGTTGACGGTGAGTGGAGTATTACTGATCCCAGCAATATACACACTGACTGGCAGAGTACGCAATGCTATATAGTGTGGCTGAGCGAGGTACACAGAGTGGCAGTAAACAGAATGCTATATAGTGTGGCTGAGCGAGCGGTGTACCACTATTCCCAGCAGACACAGAACAGTGAACAGAATGCTATATAGTGTGGCTGAGCGAGCGGTGTACCACTATTCCCAGCAGACACAGAACAGTGAACAGAATGCTATATAGTGTGGATGAGCGAGCGGTGTACCACTATTCCCAGCAGACACAGAACAGTAAACAGAATGCTATATAGTGTGGCTGAGCGAGCGGTGTACCACTATTCCCAGCAGACACAGAACAGTGAACAGAATGCTATATAGTGTGGCTGAGCGAGCGGTGTACCACTATTCCCAGCAGACACAGAACAGTGAACAGAATGCTATATAGTGTGGCTGAGCGAGCGGTGTACTACTGTTCCCAGCAGACACAGAACAGTACACAGAATGCTATATAGTGTGGCTGAACGAGCGGTGTACTACTGTTCCCAGCAGACACAGAACAGTACACAGAATGCTATATAGTGTGGCTGAACGAGCGGTGTACCACTATTCCAAGCAGACACAGAACAGTGAACAGAATGCTATATAGTGTGGCTGAGCGAGCGGTGTACCACTATTCCCAGCAGACACAGAACAGTGAACAGAATGCTATATAGTGTGGCTGAGCGAGCGGTGTACTACTGTTCCCAGCAGACACAGAACAGTACACAGAATGCTATATAGTGTGGCTGAACGAGCGGTGTACTACTGTTCCCAGCAGACACAGAACAGTACACAGAATGCTATATAGTGTGGCTGAACGAGCGGTGTACCACTATTCCAAGCAGACACAGAACAGTGAACAGAATGCTATATAGTGTGGCTGAGCGAGCGGTGTACCACTATTCCCAGCAGACACAGAGTGGCAGTAAACAGAATGCTATATAGTGTGGCTGAGCGAGGTACACAGAGTGGCAGTAAACAGAATGCTATATAGTGTGGCTGTGCAAGCGGTGTACTACTATTCCCAGCAGACACAGAGTGGCAGTAAACAGAATGCTATATAGTGTGGCTGAGCGAGGTACACAGAGTGGCAGTAAACAGAATGCTGAGCGAGCGGTGTACTACTATTCCCAGCAGCGACACACAATGACTGGGGGGGACCCTGGCTAGCGTGGCTGGAGCGCGAACTACCCTGCCTGCCTACCCAAAGCTAAACCCACAGACAAATGGCGGAGATATGACGTGGTTCGGGTATTTATTTACCCGAACCACGTGACAGTTCGGCCAATCAGAGCGCGTTCGGGTCCGAACCACGTGACCCGTTCGGCCAATCACAGCGCTAGCCGAACGTTCGGGGAACGTTCGGCCATGCGCTCTTAGTTCGGCCATATGGCCGAACGGTTTGGCCGAGCACCGTCAGGTGTTCGGCCGAACTCGAACATCACCCGAACAGGGTGATGTTCTGCAGAACCCGAACAGTGGCGAACACTGTTCGCCCAACACTAGTCGCAACCCTTATGGCCGGCCAGCGGGGACACTGAGGAGGCCCGGGGCTGTGGCAAGTGACCGAGGCGGCTGTGAGGGGCAGGAAGAAGCCCCAGGTGAGTAAAAAATAGCTCTTTCACCCCGGAAGTCCTTTAAAGGGAATGTCTGAGCAAATAAGAAAAAATCAACTTACCCGGGTCTTCCTCTAGCCCTCTGCAGCCGACATGTCCCACGCCGTAGCTCTGCTCCCAACCGCCTCCCCGGGGTCCCTGCTGGTGCAGAGGCCCACCTCCAGGTCGTCCTCTACTAAGCCTGCGTGAGTGCTGCTGTCAGTCAAGTCCATGTTGTCTGGAGTGTGCTGTGCTGGTGCAGTAGAGGACAACCTCGAGGTGGTCCTCTGCTCCGATTGGAACTCCAGGCTGGCGACTGGAGAGAGCTGAGCTGCGGCGTGGGACATGTCAGCTGCAAGGGGCTGAAGGAAGCCCTGGGTAAGTAGTTTTTTTTTTATTTTTTTATTTGCTTGGATATTCCCTTTAAGAATTCTAAAAATACATTTTTACCATGTCAACAATCAACATTGGTGGACAAATTCTTGAAGCAATAAGCCATGTTTCTGAGTTCTCAGGCTGTTTACATGTCAGCAAGTTCGAACCAGCCAGGATATGATGAACAACCTAGTTTTCTATTTAATTTGCCAATTTCCCTCTCTGCTGAGCCTTTTTCTTTTGTTGGTGTACCGCAGTAATAGAGTTCAAAGCTTTTCAAATGTATGAAACGAAAATTATACGACAAGCCATGAGTGGACTTTAAATGCTTCCATGGAGGCAGCTGAATGACTCGGTAAATTAAAATGAGCCTGATTCAAATACCGACATTCTTAGTAAAGTGAGTACATTGCAGAAAAAATATAGAACAAGCAATAACAGGGACTAGAGCTGGTTCTGAACACGATTTTGGTTCAAGGTTGGCATTCTTATCTAGTTATAATTTTGGGTGCTGCCGTAGGCACCTAGATTAATAGCTTTGATAAGCGTAGGTAATTAGGTAATTTGCACACCCCCAGTGTCCCATAAAATAGCCCCGGCCTCCACTACTTTTTCTGCTGCCCCCATCACCCAAATTAGCCCCAAGTAGCTGCAAATCAGGGCTATTAACATAATGTGTTTTCCCAAAAATAAGCCATCACCCGAAAATAAGCCATCACCCGAAAATAAGCCCTAGGTGAAATTTAGATTAAACTCAAAATATATGCCCTACCCCAAAGGCCCAAGCGGCAGTTTATGGTGGGGCAACTTGTGTTATGTCTTCCACTGGCCCCCATGTCCTCCTGGTGTCTCCCGCAGTGTTTGTCCTCCGATCTCCCCTTGTGTCCTCCTCTGTCTTCCTACCGGTACATCCTCCTCTTTGCCGTGCTTTAGCATTACCTTTGATATCTCCCAGCACCATGCCGCCCTGTGTCCCCAGTGCAGCTTCAGCCTATAGGGGAGACGTTCGATAACTTGTCTTTCTGTTGGAGCTGATGGTCTCGCGGGTGGCATCATGACTCTGTTATTGGGCCAATCACTGCACTCGCTAAGCGGAGGACATCTGACAGCATGGCAAAGAGGCAAAAAAGAGGATATAGGAAGACAGAGGGGGACACAGAGGGAGATTGGAGGACACCAGGAGGACATGGGGACAGCGGAGGACATAGGGGGACAAGGGACACAGGAGAACAGGAGATAGAAAAGGACACAGGACAGAGGGGGGATACCAGAAAGACACAGGGACAGAGGAGGACAGGTGGATCCAGCAGAGGAAGTGGTCGGCACAGTGGAGAGGGCAGAGAGAATATAAGACATCCCCTGAAAATAAGCCCTGGAACATTTTTAGGAGCAAAAATTAATATAAGACACTGCCTTATTTTCAGGGAAACATGGGTAGGCAACTATGGTGGTGCCCATTTTTTTCCTTTTTGTAACTGTTTATAATCCGCGCCTCCTCAATCAGTATGGTTGATAACACACATCCAAAGATTCACAGTTTGAGTAATTTAGTTGCAATTCTGCAGCAGATAATACAGTGTTGGCTTCCAATGTCCCTATGTGGAGTTGTAGGTAGCCACCATGTGAGTATCTGGTGTGTTTTGTACATTGAAAAGCATGCACTATGTTTAGAACACAAGAGTAGGGAAGGACCACGGTTGACCCAGAAGGCTTATTAGTTAAACCACTTTGGCTAAGGGCCTGAGCCCACTAACGCAATTGTGCACAGTTGTGTCTGCTTTTCAGCAAAACATCAATGTTACAGATGCTAAAAAGCGGACACACAGGACAGAAGTAAAGCATAGAGGAATGCACCCTGTATGTATTTAGAGAGTTTAGCATGTCTAATCCCTCCTAATCTGTGACTAATTACAAGTTAAAACTTGATATCTCCCCTGTGTCAGCTGACTGCCACAGCAGATAAGCTCATTTGAAAGCACAGGCTGTTAACCCTATGTCTGCTTCTTTGAAAGCAGGAAGTAGACACACTGCAGATTTATTGCAGGATTTGTATCAGCTGTAACAAAGAAATGTTTTTCTTTAAAGGTTTACATGCCGTTGCTTATTTTTTTAGAGCAGAGAGGAAGTTCTGGGTTCAGGTCCGCTTTAAGAAGAGAGTAGGATGCTTTATCTCAGAGTTAATTACTGAAGCTTTCTAATCTCTGGGGATTGGCATGTTTGGCTTCCCCATCAAGATTTAATCAGCGCCTGACAGTAAACACAGCTGGCAACAATATTTTTCTTAGAAAACAGAGGCGTTTCCAGTCCCCGGTTCTGCCTTCACTCCACAGAGCGGGGTTCATCCGAGTGATGGGGGGAGGGAGGGGAGTAGGATGAGGTTTATTGGTTTCTTACATATCTGTTACCATTGATTGTTCTGATAAAGCGTCTCTCGTTTAATTAAGGAAACCTCCAGCCTCTGAGGCATGGACCATCGCTCCCAGCATTCCCGAGTAAAAACGGCACTACAATATGTGGTATTTGCCTAGCGGTCATTAGTTAGTTTAAAATAATTTGTGCCTTAAAAAATGATATTGTAAAAACATAAAAGGATCTGTTTATTATTAGCTGTAAAACCAGCTTTGATTTCCTGTATCACTGCCATTGACAGAAAGGAACGTTCCAGCTTGCATCAAGTTGACGGAGAGCAGCTGAAGTGTGTGCACGCCGGGGCGGACCTACAAGGAAGCTACCTGAATCATGTGATTCGGGTGGCAATATATCTAGAGGGCGGAGTTTGGACAAACAGTTTGGGCCACCTGGCACCCGCCTCCTCTCTCTCTACCACCTGCCCGTCTTCCTGGCACACACACTACTCTCCTCGTCCACAAATCCCTGAATCCCTGCTCTCATTCGACCGGTGGCACCTTCTGCCCTTCCGTATGACATCGTAAGCAGGTGAGGTGTCAATATATGCCTCCTATCGAAGCATGCTACGGTAAAACCCCATCAAGAGCAAGAGATCACCATGGCCAGTTAGAAGGGAGTGACATCATGCTGTCGGCTCGCTAAGTGGTAGAGGTGGTCGTCATTGGCCACCTTGGTTAAGTTTCATCTAACAGAGGTACAAAGTTTTGGTAACTAACTTTTTTAAGTCTTAGGCTTGCTTTAACTACTTCCGTATTAGCAGTTTCTGGCCCCTTTAAAGACCATGGGGGGATGTGAGTATCGCAAGCACCCTCTAGTGAAAAGATACAGGAGACAAGAGCGGGAGCCCAATAGTGTAGTATGTCAAGAACAAGTTGGAATAGTAGAAAGTAAGACACTACTCACCAAGGTGGGTTGCAGGGGGGCAATTGACACAGGAAGCAGGTGGAGACAACAAACCCGACTCCACTCTGGGTTGTCACGGGGGACCTGGATGCGGTCGCTCTCCTTGGTAAAAGAAAGGGGACAAGAGTCCACCGTGGTGGAAACCATGTGTGTTCTGTCTCCACCCCTCAAAAGGGTGCCCTGGTATAGTATAAAAGCATCTGAAAACAGTTTAAAACGGAAAATAAATGTGAGATTTTCATTTCAAACTGTTTTTAGATGCTTTTATACTACACCAGGGCACCTCTTATACCCGTAATGTGCCTTTAAGGACCAGATAGTGTTGGTACCGTAAAACAGCACTTACTGACGAATCGCCGCACAGACCCGTCGCTCCCATCAGTCACGCCGCTCCTCAACCCCCGCAGGCACTTTTCTCGGCTGTGGCTTTGACGGTAGAGCTGTGTAAGCAGGTCAGGGGAAGCATTCATTGGCTCATGACGATGTCCATCATTGTAAGCCAATGACATTGGCTTACAGAGATGACAGGGTCAGGAGCAAATTAAATCGGCACCTGACTTGCTCACACAGCTCTAGCGTCATATAGACGGTGTATAGTGCAGTTTCTAGGCTAAATTGCACCCAGGGTGAGGATGTAAAAATTGTGCCCCATCCCCCCACCCCCCTGTACTCGCAAACCCTTAATCTTTAGGGACAGTCACACAGCCACAGGTCACAAGTAGACCTGCCTACTTACCAGTGACCAGCCACTCATCCAGGAGGAAGCAGGGATCAGGAGAACACAGCGGTGAAGAGAACCCGGAAAGCCGACTCCTCCATAGGCGCCGCACAATGACTGACTGCAGTACCACTACAGGACATCAGGTGTCCTCACGCGGAGGTGACGTGATGATGACTTGACGTCTGACGCAGGCAGCCCAGGAGGAGTCAAGGAAGGTGATCGCGCTGGTAATCTTCTTCTTCCATTTGGCTGCACCGCACGTCACCAGCAGTTGTGTCCTTCTGCCTGCGCTACCTTCTTCTACTTGTCGGTCTGCTCCCAGGGTGGTCACCCTGCTTAAGAAATGGCCCTGGCGGTGTGATTGATTTGCGGCAGGGGCAGAGTGACAAGATCGGCAGGAGCGGCAGGACCGCACGGTGGCGATGTTTGAAATCTACGTCGTGTTAGAGCCGAACGCCCACCTGCAGGACATAGATTTTCAACGGTGCTGGACCGGAAGCATTTAAAGTCACGTGACAACATTTCCAAAACAGGCATTCTAGTTGTAGAAAGTTGCATTAGCCGCGAAGAAGTAACATTTCGGCTCTGAGAGTATGATTAGATTTTAGAACAACAATCGCAATCACAGAAAACACGCATCCGCTGAATCACTCTGACCTTCACGAATCCATCGCCAACTATCTATTAAACAAAATGACTTTCCCTGAGACAAAGGAGAGCGGCACAAATTGGATTGTGACTTAACATTCTGCTGGAATAAACTTTTCTGTGGACCTATTCGTGGAGCTGACATTAAGACCAAATTACCAACCAGCAAATGTGGCAAACCATGCTGACTCAAAAGATGCTATCTCATGAACAGATCTTTCTATCCAATTCCCGATCTGCCCTTCCTGTCATCGTGTCGATGCAGGGAATATTATGGGGCTGTAGCGTAGGCTGGAGCCTCTTTTGCCTCTGCCTCGGCCCTGTGGCTAGCTATACTGGGGGACTATTACTGGAGGCCACTCTGACTACCCATTCTGGGGGCTACCTAATACTTGGGGTACCTTTAGTGGGGAGCACTTCTGCCGACCTGTACTGGGGGTCGCTCTGGCTACTGATACTGGTAGCGTTGTGCAATTTTGAGGGACACTTCCGGCTACCTAAAACTGGTGTGTGTTGGAGGGGTACAGTGGTTCCTAATAATTATTCGTGGGGCCCCATGATTGCTAGCTGCTCCCCTGTTATGGGGTTAGAAACGATTAATGAGCTGTTATTAATGACAACTTGCATGCAAAATTAAATGGAAATTGTATGCAGGTTGGTGGTAGGTGAATCAAAATCGGGATGATGCCTAATTGATTGGCTGAATTTTTCAGGCTGCATACGAGTTGCATTACATGTGCATGCAAAACAGAATCAGGGCAAGAACACCCACAAGGAAACCAGGACAGCTGCCTTGAGCCTTGCGGGACCTGCAATAAGGGAGCCTGCCGCAGGCTCATAGTAAGTAACCCCTCAACAGCAGCATGGTGAGGGGAGTGGAGAGGTACTTCATCTGTCCAAGTTTCAGTGCTGTGATCTTCTTTCCTTCTTCAGCGTCCTAATCTCCATGGCTCCAGCGGTGTCTCTGATCATGCGACCTGCTGGCACATACTGTACATGCCAGTGAGTTGGGAAAACAGGCAAGGCTGAGCAGGAAACACCGGGGATCACCTCGCTGGTGCCAAGACAGGTGATTTACCTCTCTGCACCATTCTGCATGGGAGTCACATCTGGCTGGCTATCTGATGCTGAGGAAACATCTGGCTAATACTGGAGGAACCTCTGGCTATCTAATATTAGGGGTGACATCCAACGACCTGATACTAGGGGAAACATCTGGCTACCTGTTACTGGGGAAAACATCTGGCTATTACTGGAGGAAGCTCTGGCTATGTAATATTTTTTTTTTTGGGGGGGGGGGGGTAATCCCGCTACCAAAAACTAGGGGAAACATCTGGCTACCTGTTACTGGGGAAAACATTTGGCTACTTAATACTGGGGGAACATATGGCTACCTGTTACTGGGGAAAACATCTGGCTACCTAATACTGGGGAGACATCTGGTTACCTAATACTGGGGAAAACATCTGGCTACCTAATACTGGGGAAAACATCTGGCTACCTAATACTGGGGAAAACATCTGGCTACCTAATACTGGGGAAAACATCTGGCTACCCAATTCTGGAGAAAACATCTGGCTACATATTACTAGAGGAAACATCTGACTATCTAATACTGGAGAAAACATCTGGCTACCTAATACTGGGGAAATATCTGGCTACCTGTTACTGGGGGAAACATATGGCTACCTAATAGTGGGAAACATCTGGCAACCTAATACTAGTGGCAAATGTGGCAACCTAATACTAGTGGGAAATCTTGCTACCTAATACTGGGGGAAGAATCTGGCTACCTAATACTCAGGGAAACATCTGGCTATCTAATACTCAGGGAAACATCTGGCTTCCTAATACTAGGGGGAAACATCTGGCTTCCTAATACTGGGGGGGACATCTGGCTACCTAATACTAGGGGGAACATGCAGCTACCTAATACTAGCGGAAACATCTGGCTACCTAATACTGGGGGAAAGATCTGGCTATCTAATACTGGGGAAACATCTGGCTTCCTAATACTGGGGGGAAACATCTGGCTTCCTAATACTGGGGGGAACATCTGGCTACCTAATACTAGGGGGAACATGCAGCTACCTAATACTAGGGGAAACATCTGGCTACCTAATACTCAGGGAAACATCTAGCTATCTAATACTCAGGGAAACATCTGGTTATCTAATACTGGGGGGGCGGGGGAACATCTGGCTTCCTAATACTGGGGGGAACATGCAGCTACCTAATACTGGGGTAACATCTGGCTAACTAATACTCAGGGAAACATCTGGCTACCTAATACTGGGGAAACATCTGGTTACCTAATACTGCCCAGTTACTTGAACTGGTCAGCTGCATATATACTACATTGGAAATCTTTAACATATAAAGTCCTCTTTGATTAAAGAAAATAAATTCAGTAACAGTTTCATTTGTCCCGTGGATGTGAAAATGATGAACAGTTTTATGAGAGAGAAGTTTACCTCCTTGTCAGACCCACACACAGAGACATCTATCAACGAGAACCTCCAAATCCAACCAAGAAATCACTTAAACAAACGCTGCCTCCTCTTTCATCAGCCTGTCCATCTCTCAAGAGGCGAACGTTTAAAGGCCGCCAAATCCGCTTTGAGGATTGGCGGATGTCGCGGTTTGTGTATGGAGCTGTCAGGCTCCCGACGCGGGATGGAGATTAATGAGTGTGGCCGCTGATCAGATCGCTATTCTGATGCAGCAGACAAACATCCCAAGTGGAAAGAGTCAGTTTCAATCCTCGGGATGGATAGATGAACGGGCAACTGACACGGGCAGTCCCCCCAGATTAAAGGACCACTTTCGGGGAAATTGTAAAATTTAAATCGTATTTAAACACATACAAATAAAAAGTACATTTCTTCCAGAGTAAAATGAGCCATAAATTACTTTTCTCCTATGTTGCCGTCACTTACAGTAGGTAGTAGAAATCTGACATTACCAACAGGTTTTGGACTAGCCCATCTCATGATGGGGGATTCTCACAGTTTTGTTTAGTTTCAAAAGTACTTAGTAACAGGCAGTTGCTCTGTCCAATGGCCAAAAAAAGTGTGCAGCGTGCAGGGAGTGCATCTTTTTTTATAAATCTATTTCAAAGATTGTCTTTATAAAGAATAGAGGCCATGTTGAGAATCCCCTATGGAGAGATGGTCTAGCCCAAAACCAGTTGGAAATGTCAAATTTCGACTACCTGCTGTAATTGAAAGCAACATAGGCGAAAAATAATTCATGGCTCATTTTACTCTGGAAGAAATGTACTTCTTATTTGCATATGTTTACATGTACTTTACATTTTGTGATATTTTTACGATATTGGTCCTCTAACATCAGGAGCCTACAGATATGGATGTTCTAGCACCCTAGACTTCACCCTCCACAAACCCCCTACCGAACCGCACCACAGGTATGCTGGCTGGCCCTGCCGTCATTTCTTTCTTACTTCCCCTGCCCGGCGTAGGTAGCCACAAGTGCCCGTTTTAGTATTAGGTAGCCAGAAGTACCCTCAATGTTAAATAGTTAGAGGTGCCCCCAAATATTAGGTAGCTAGAGGTACCCCTGCTCAAGGGAGATGTCATCAGTGGAATGCAGAGAGTTGGGTAAGTAACCTCTCATTTACACTCTCATTAGGACTCTGCATAGGGAAGGAGGGAGGCACTTGGGGGTGGGGAGGGTAATGAGCCGCCTTTCCATAATCATGCCCCTGTAGGCATGAGCCTACAGTGCCTTATGGAAAATCCTGCCATGGAACGGAACACAAGAGTTAACCTCTTTGCCGGTCTAATTCCCGCCGGCAAGGAGGCAGCGCAGAACTTTTTTTTTTTTTTTAAATAATGTAGTGAGCCCAGGGCTTGCTACATGATAGCCGCTGAGCGGCGGCATCCCCCCACCCACTCCGATCGCCTTTGGCGATCAGAGTAATCAGGAAATCCCGTTCAGAACGGGATTTCCTGCAGGGCTTCCCCGGTCGCCATGGCGACGGGGCGGGATGACGTCACCGACGTCATGGACGTCACAGGGAATCCCGATCCGCCCCTCAGCGCTGCCTGGCACTGATTAGCCAAGCTGCGCAGTGGTCTGAAGCGGGAGGGGCGGCTCGGCGGGTAGCGGCGAATTGGCAGGTAGCGGCGGCGATCGCGTACTACACGCAGCTAGCAAAGGGAAATCTAGAATACAGAGTGGGGCAAGAAGGGAGAGAAGACAAATGGCAATAGTAAGAGGTACACTATAGTACATAAGTGTAGTCTAGATGCCAGAGATAACGGATTTCTAACCTTGGTCACTTGGGGCTTGATTCACAAAGCGGTGCTAACCCAGTTAGCACGCCTAAAGACGTTGGGCGTGCTAACCAGGATGCTAACTAGTTTAGCACCGTTTTGTAAATTTAGATTCCGCGCACAGAACGGTGCACGTGAAACGCCGCATTGCGGTGCGACAAAAACGGCGCACCCGATGCGCCTATAAGGTTGCATTGGGTGTGTTTCGCGTGCACGGTGCTGTGCGCGTGCAAAGCTTTGCGCGCGGGACTTTGCACGCTAGTGCTGATTATCACAACCTAACTGACTTTAGGCGTGATAGAGGGCTTTTCACAAGCGTGCTAACTGTTAGCACCGCTTTGTGAATCAAGCCCTTGGACTCTTATTCACTAAGCATTACCACATTCAGTGATGCAGAAAACATTATTGAACATCCAGTCAAATGTCAATTCACTAAGGCTGTTATCGCATTGAAAAGTAAAATTACCAACCGCTGAGGTAAATTACTGACTTGTGTGGCAAATACCTTAATAAATGTCAATTCACAAAGATCAGAGCATGCGGTGAAGCAAATAATAAACCTTCCTGGCGGTAAGCCTGAGCTGTGCTCGGGCTATGCTGCGCAGGAGGATTTCTCAGGCCCTGGTGGGGCGATTCGCCCCATTTAAAGTGCTGTACGCGCAGCTAGCACTTTGCTAGCCGCGCATACAGCTTGATCACCGCCGCTGAGCTGAAGGGGGCCCTCCCCGCCAGAACATTGCGCTGCCCGGACCAATGACTTCCGGGCTGGATCGGAGGCGTCTGACGTCAGGACGTCGGCTGACGTCCATGACGTCATTCTGATCGTCGCCATGGCGACAGGAAAAGCCAAACACTTTCCCCTGTTTGTTATTGATGCCGGCGACGATCGCACTAGAGGGACACATGCGCCCTCTAGTGTTGTTTCATGTATGTTGTTTCACTCTGGTAGCTTTACATGAAACTGAAAATTTTTTTTTTATTTCTGCCTATTTGGGAGAATTAATTAACCGCCAGGAGGGTTAACTAGCTATTCACATTCGGTAAAATTGACAAAGGAGGCAGCCAATAGGAAGAACCACTTTGGGCTCGATTCACAAAGCGGTGCTAACCCAGTTAGAGACTTTAGGCATGATAGCCATTGCACCATGCTGGTGAAAAGCCAGTTTAGGCGTGATATGTTTAGGTGTGATAAGTTTAGGCATGATAAGTTTAGGCATGCTAAGTTTAGATAAGTTTAGATCGCTTGCAAAGTCCTGTACGCAAAGCAGCGCCATTAAACTCTATGGGAAGTGCACCAGACTTTGCTAGCGCAAAACTTTGGATCAGCTGTGCACTGCGGTGTTAACGCAGTTGGTGCTTAAACTTATCACGCCTAAACTTATCACACCTAAACTTAACGGGCCTGATTCACAAAGCGGTGCTAACAGTTAGCACGCTGGTGAAAAGCCCTTTATCATGCCTAAACTCAGTTTAGGCATGATAAGTTTAGGTGTGATAAGTTTAGGTGTGATAAGTTTAGGCATGATAAGTTTAGGTGTGATAAGTTTAGGCATGATAAGTTTAAGCGCCAACTGCGTTAGCACCGCAGTGCACAGCTGATCAAAAGTTTTACGCTAGCAAAGACTGGTGCACTTTGTATTAAGTTTAGTGGCGCTGCTTTGCGTGCGGGACTTTGCAAGCGATCTAAACTTATCTAAACTTAGCATGCCTAAACTTATCACACCTAAACTTATCACGCCTAAACTTATCACGCCTAAACTGGCTTTTCACCAGCATGGTGCAATGGTTATCATGCCTAGGGCTCGATTCACCAAGCGGTGCAAAGTGTTAGCACCGTGGTGAAAAGGCCCTCTTCACGCCTAAAGTCACTTTAGGCATGATAAGAAGGGCTTCGCGCGAAGTTTCCGCGCGTAAAGTTTTGCGCGCGCTCCCGCGTGCGTGCGCGCGAAGCGCCCCGCACTTCGCGCGATGCGCCCATTAAACCCTATGGGACTTTGCGCGCGCGCCTGTGCGGGTGCGCGCGCAAAACTTTGCGCGCGATAACTTCGCGCGAAGTGCAGGCAAAAACGGTGCTAACTCAGTGGTGAAGAGGTCATCACGCCTAAAGTCCTTTAGGCGTGATAACTGGGTTAGCACCGCTTGGTGAATCGAGCCCTTAAACTAAGTTTAGGCATGATAAAGAGCTTTTCACCAGCGTGCTAACTGTTAGCACTGCTTTGTGAATCAGGCCCTTTGTCTTGCTACTCACTCCATTCAACCCAATGAACTGCCGGGTGGGACATCAGAAAGTAAAAAAAAAAAAAAAAACCCCAGGACCAGCAGGTATTCTCAAAGGCTTTTTTTTGTATCCCTTTTAGAGATGGCCCTAACGGTTCGCCGGCGAACTTCCGTGGTTCACGATCGTGGAGAACCGCAAACTTTTCTGGAAGTTCGATTCGCCCCTATAGTGCATCATGAGGGTCAACTTTGACCCTCTACATCACAGTCAGCAGGCACATTGTAGCCAATTAGGCTACACTCCCTCCTGGAGCCCCCCCCCCCCCCCCTTATAAAAGGCAGACACTGCCAGGCAGCGTCAGGATTTTCACTCACTCATGTGCCTGCAGTAAATAGAGAAGGGAGAGCTGCTGCTGCAGACTCACATAGGGAAAGATTAGTTAGGCTCTTGTAGGCTTCTTAGCTTGCCCCTTGCTGATTCTTATTGCTAAAAAAGCACCCCTCAACAGCTCTTTTGAGAGCTAATCTTGTTCTTGTGATCTTTTTTTTGGTGTGTGTGTGTCCCACAGACACTTGTGTTGCATAGACAGCCTTGGTAATTCCTACTGTGTGTGTGTGTGTGCCACTGCCAGGCCCAGCACATTCAGTGACTACCTGTGTGTGTGAGACAGGTGCACATTGTAATACCCAGTACTGCATATACCTACCTGTTGTTCACAGTGCACCCACCTACCTACGTGAGCGCACGCAGTGTCACTGTGCCTGTCCGGTACCTGCCTGTGTGTGACAGGTGCACGCTTGAAAACCACCGCGGCCTTCACTCTCGCCATGGTGCGCACCAGTCCAGCATGGCCGTCACTACGCAAAGAGCTGTTTGCGCTGCGTTACACAGTGAGTTTGGTGTGTCAGTGTGAAGCAGTACTCTAATTACACTCCCTGATTGATGTATACCCATGCAAAATGTTTTAAAAGCACTTTAGGCCTGCAATTTAGCATTCAATGTGATTTCTGCCCTTAAAACGCTGCTTTACGTCCAATCCAGATTTTTCCCCGGGACTTTTGGCATCCATCCCACTCATCCATGCAAAAACTCAGATGTTAGACCCCTTGAAACATCTTTTCCATCACTTTTGTGGACAGCATAAGTGTTTCTAGATTTCAAAGTTCGCCTCCCCATTGAAGTCTATTGCGGTTCGCGAAAGTTCGCGCGAACCCGAACTTTTCGCGAACTGAAAATCTGAGGGTCGGGCCATCTCTAATCCCTTTAGATGTGTATATCCTGATACAGAGGTAACTCTTGTGGCATGAATGCAAATGTAAAGAGATGCCAGAAAAGCCTTTTACTCCAGTAAGCTGTCACAAGACTGTGGCCCCTTTCACATTACTGCAGCTCCTCTGTCGCAGTGGCCATGATATCTGAGAGAAAGGTCAGAGTATTCGCAGTGCAACACGATGCAACAGATAAACTGGGTTTATTTAGTCTAGAGAAAAGACGCCTTAGAAGGGATCTAATTAACATGTATAAATACATCAGAGGGCAATATAATAGCTTGGCGGACGAGTTTTGTCCCTAGGCCTTCTCAAAGGACTAGAGGACATGATCTGCGCATGGAGGAAAAACGTTTTAGCCATCTATTTAGGAAAGGGTTCTTTACAGTAAGAGTGATTAAGATGTGGAATGCATTGCCACAGGAAGTAGTTATGGCAAACTCTATACCTGCATTTAAAGGGGGCTTAGATGCTTTCCTTGCGTTGAAAGACATCCATGGCTACAATTACTAGGTAATGCCTAATGATGTTGATCCAGGGATTTTGTCTGATTGCCATCTGGAGTCAGGAAGGAATTTTTCCCTTTTGGGGCTAATTGGACCATGCCTTGTAAGGTTTTTTTTCGCCTTTCTCTGGATCAACAGGGATATGTGAGGGAGCAGGCTGGTGTTGTGCCTTCCTCTGGATCAACAGGGATATGTGAGGGAGCAGGCTGGAGTTATACTTTGTACTGGTTGAACTCGATGGATGTATGTCTTTCTTCAACCCAAATAACTATGTAACTATGTAAGTGGTTTGGGCGATGCAGAGGATGCTTTGCGTTGTCGAGTGATATGAATGGTACCGATTGGTGCACAACTGCATTGCAGTCAATGGCACTGCAACAATCTTTATTAGGAATTATCACAGATATGTAAATTGTTTCAGAGTTGATGCAAATTTATGCAAATTGGTATGCAAATGTATGCAGCTTGAAAATGGACCAATCAATTTAAACCTGGGTTTAAATTGATTGGTCCATTTTCAAACTGCATACATTTGCATAAAAATGTGCATAATTTCGGAACAATTTGCATCTCATTGATCATCCCTAATCTTTATAGATTGTTGCGGTAGCAGTGAGGCGCACACGCGCTTAATGCCAAAATCCCAGCTGCACTACCTGTCTGAAAGTGTGCACATGACTGAGGGGTCAGACATTTCTGACTTCTGACCAGGGCTGTGGACTCCAACTACAACTCCTCAGTTAATGAAACCAAGGCTCCGGGTATCCAAATTGCACCGACTCCGATTCCCCACCGGATGTCATCAGGGATGTACACATTTGGGGGCGGAGTCATGCAGATTTCCCTGCTGGCGCAATCTGGCGCTGGGACCAATCTGCATGCAATGGTGCGGTGGGATGGGCTGCGGTAGGATCCTCTGCTGCACACAAATCACACCGCACATGTGTGCAACTGGCCTGAAGCAGGATTGGCTCATACAGACACTTGTCAGAGAAGAATCACAGCTCGCTGCAGAGATCTTCTTCACAGCTACATTACCCAGAAGGCCTTGGGAAATTGTGGCACCCTATTGTGGTCAATTACCACACTATTTCCGTGTGTGTGAATTTGGAAAAAAAAAAAGTCTAGAATACTGAATGTGGTATTTTATTAAAGTAAACCGATCACCATTTTTAGCACCCAGGGCATTGCAATACATTACTATTTATTTTTACATTTAAAGTTTAGCAGAGGTTTTACTAACCTACTTCAGCAGGCTTGTCCATCCTGCCCATCAGAGATTTCAGGCATTTAATGACTTAAAGAGAACCCGAGGTGGGTTTGAAGAATATTATCTGCATACAGAGGCTGGATCTGCCTATACAGCCCAGCCTCTGTTGCTATCCCAAACCCCCCTAAGGTCCCCCTGCACTCTGCAATCCCTCATAAATCACAGCCACGCTGCTGACAAACAGCTTGTCAGAGCTGGCTGTGTTTATCTCTATAGTGTCAGTCTGCTGCTCTCCCCGCCTCCTGCAGAACTCCAGTCCCCGCCTGCATCCCTTCCCTCCCTGCTGATTGGAGGGAAGGGACGGGGGCAGCGACTGGAGCTATGCAGGAGGCGGGGGAGCAGCTGAGACTGACACTAAAGATGTAAACACAGCCTCACAGCACGGCTGTGATTTATGAGGGATTGCAGAGTGCAGGGGGACCTTAGGGGGGTTTGGGATAGCAACAGAGGCTGGGCTGTATAGGCAGATCCAGCCTCTGTATGCAGATAACATTGTTTAAACACACCTCGGGTTCTCTTTAAGTAATTGTTTTATTGCACTCCTTGCCAAGAAGTAAACAATACCGGTTCATCAACAGAAAGGGGTGGGTAGTTAGGAAAACTGCTTCAAAGAGGTTATCCAGAGGGAACGTGTTAAGATAGCATCTTTGACTTCTGTAAATATGGACAGTGAGAAGGAGAAGGGGGGAAATAGCAGCTCCTATACCCATTACAAATTCCAGGGAAAGAAAAGTTGCTTAGTTCCCTTTGACCTGTTTTTTTTTTTTTTTTACCGCCAATCCCTTGAATTGAGACCAATGACGTTAGGATAAATCAACTCACTTCTTGTCATTGTGACACCAACGATTTGAATCAGGGCATGTGCCCCCAATCTCTGGCCCTAATGACACACTTGATAAATGATATCACCCTTATTAAAACGTGTTTGCAATACTGTAATAATAGCGCAATTGGCGGAGGTTGATTACGGTGCAAGGTTTCACCCACTGCATGCGATTTGGCTTTTATCAGAATCATTGAGGCTTCTACAATCTGTATCTCCCTGGATGAGGCTTCCGGCGGTCCCAGAATATCATTATTTTATCACATGACCCGGTTCCCATTTTCCCTAACTACAAATAGCTGTATAAATCAGAATTTTCACCTCTCCAGAGACAAGCGCTGAGATAAAGCAGAGCGCAGCCCATCTCAAAAGCAGCAAACAAAGCACTATCTGAGATGATTCACGATGGTTTAAACGGCAGAAAAGGATATCTATTCTTCTACGAGGCCGAGCGATCGCAGGCAAACAACTGTCGCTTTCTGGGGATAGCTCACCGGTCATGCTTGTTTACTGCAAGACAATTTCTTGTTCACAACAGTGTCTATCAGTCTAATCTCTCCGAGATAAAATATCCATAGAGCCACCAGCATTTAAAGTGGACTCAAACTAAAAATACAAGATTTCAGAAATAAAATCTAATTTCTAACTTATAATAATAAATAGCAGCTTTTTTCAGCTGCATGATGACAAATATAAGATATTTTACATTTATTGTAGGAACCCCTACCTTCCTTTCATATTGCTGGGACAGAATCCGGCAGACTGGTGGAGGAAATAAAAAAACAAAAACAAAACACAGGCTGCTACTGATGATGTCACAGGGGAGGTGATCTCAGCTTGTGCGAGATTTCACATAGACGACGCCCATGTGAGGGAGGGTAGCTGATGACAAACACACCCATGAGCTAAAACCTCCTTCTAAGCTCAGAAGTAATGGCTGCCACCTGTATAACCCTAGTTATGTAAAGAGAAGGGTGAAAAGCATGCACTGAAATGCTCATTGACTTGAAGGAGTGTTTATTTATCTTTGTATGTGTCAGAGTGGTGCAACTAAATTTTTTAAAGTAAAAAAAAAATGTTTGGTTTTGGTCCACTTTAATAAGCATTTTCTTGGTAACTGCTAGTATAAACAGCATTTCTCAGCAAATGAAACAATACTCCGGCTGCTGCACTAAAGTGGAACATTTTAACCTCCTTGGCGGTAATGACGAGCTCAGCTCGTCCATTACCGCCGGAGGGCGGCGCTCAGGCCCCGCTGGGCCGATTTTTATAATTAAAAAAAAAAAAACACGCAGCAAGCTCGCCGCCGATCCGCCGCTACCCAATGCGAATGCAGGCCCACCCCCCGCAGACCCCGTGCACAGCCTGGCCAATCAGTGCCAGGCAGCGCTGAGGGGTGGATCGGGACTCCCGATGACGTCATCACGATCGTCGCCATGGCGACGGGTGAAGCCCTAAAGGAAATACGGTTTAGAACGGGTTTTCAGACGGGCTTACGCTCCGGCGGCGATCGCAGGGTTGGAAGGGACGCCCCAGGGAGGGGGGGGAATCATGTAGCTAGCGCTAGGCTAGCTACATGATTTAAAAAAAAAAAACTGTGCTGCGCCGCCAGCCTGGCGATCTCAATAGAAAGCCAGGGTGGTTAAAGAACACTTGAAGTGAGAGGGATATGGAGGCTGCCATATTTAGTTCCTTTTAAATGATACCAGTTGCCTGGCGTCCTGCTAATCTTTCATGCGTCAGTAGTGTCTGAATCACACCCCTGGAACAAGCATGTGGCAAATACAGTCAAACTTCAGTCTCCTTTTATGTTTGCATTACCGCAACTCTGTAATTTCCGCCCAATCGCAGAACTCGGAAGCATTGGACCAATCAGAGAGTGAAGAGTTTTTACGTAAAAATCAGATCACCACAGTAATTTTATTTAGACGAATCACGACTAATTTTCATTTTTTCAATTTTCCGTGGAGTTTTTTTCTTGAGGGGGTAATTTTTTTGCATTCTGTTATGATTCTGGGATATGGGAGGAAACCAGAGTGCCCAGAGGAAACCCATGCAGACAAGGGGAAAACATACAAACGCCTTCCATCTGTTGACCTGGCTGGGATGCAAACCAGGGACCCAGTGCTGCAAGGCGAGGGTGCTAACCACTACGTCACCGTGCTGTCGTGAGAAATCTTTATGGTATGTGTGACTAGGGGTGTGTATGGGACGTGATTAGGGTGTGGCGGGGGCGTGGCTTAAGTGTCCCTCTTTTCTCAAAAGATTGGGAGGTATGAAATAGGAAACAGCTGTTGCTTTAAAAAATTCTGAACTTACTGCCTTTTCTTTACCAGCTTTCTTCTTGTTTATTGTGAGATGATAAAAGAATAATAACCGATTGCCCTGGTACACGATGGAGCGTGACCCGATGTCTCTGCTGGTAGAATGACTCCGCTGCTCGGGCTTTCAATAGAGAGCTGTGTTTTCATCCGGTTGTACGAAGCATGTGCTCCTTGTTACCGCGAAGGCTTGTTAAGGTGACCTGACATTAAGTCATCTCCTGTGTCACCTCAGCACTTGACATCTCTGCGATTTGTGTTCATCTCTGGAGCAAACATCTCTTTACTGAAGATTGTGATGATTATTTCAAGCTGACAGAGAACAAGGCTCTAATGCTCTCCATATCACCGGCCTGCCCGATGCCAGGACATAATCTGCCAAACACATAAATCACTATGTGACGGCCGCCAAGACTCTCTCCAGATGCCAGATATTGGCGGGAAACTACTGGACTTGAATGAAAAGGTCTTTTTTATGGTTAGTAGTAAAGGGGAGTAGGGGACTGTGCCTTTACTCGTATTTGATGCATCTGTTCTAGAGATTCACTTTGGAAAAGGCAGTCACATGATGTAGACATCTGTGCACAAAGTAAAGAGCTGCCAGCAGAGTGGGAGCACAGCACTCTCTCCTGACCACACCCACCTCCCCCCTTTTTGTGGGTGGGCCCAGTCTGTGTTAGGCCTCTAGCACACTGCAAGTGATTCCGATTCAGATTCCGCTTTTTAATCAGTTTTTACATCCGATTCAGATTCCGATTTGCAGTTTGCTCCCTGCACACTGCAAATCGGAATCTGAATCGGATGTAAAAACTGATTAAAAAGCGGAATCGGAATCGGAATCACTTGCATTGTGCAAGAGGCCTTAGGCTGGTTTCACACTGCAAACTGGCGGTAGCGATGTGGTGCGTCATGCCCTCCGCACCACCAGAAACAGGCCTTCAGGGTTAGTATGTGGTGTTCCCTGTCTGGCCACCAGCCAAGCAGGAAGTGACGTGCGCTTTCCGTCACTTCCTGATTCTGATATGCGGTGGTGCACGGAGGCGTATTGTTAAAATACATTTCTGGGCATACGCGCCACAATGTCGCGTTGCCAACATTTTTAGGATCCCCGCATCGCCATAGAGTAAAGTGACTTCCGGTCCGACGCAGAGCAATGCAAGTACGCGCCCAGGAAAACACACACACACATATATAAATACACACATATGTAAACACATATGTGCACAGCATGGATAGTATTTCAGCAGCTTCTGCAGAGAGGGGAGGTGTATTTCCCTTCTCAGCCTCGTGTCACACTGAACTGCCCTCAGCCAATCAGTGAGGAGCAGGAACGTGGGAGGAGAGATAACAAGCTGCCCTCTCCCCTGCAATGTACCAGAATAGAGCCAGGCTGACTGACATAAGATTCCTTACAGCAGAAACATTTTACGATTATATCGGAATGCTTGCATTGCAGAGTCAGGATGTAGACTACATAATAAACTCAGAGCAGTGGGTAAATGGAATTAGATTTTTTGGCTGACAATCCTGCTTTAAAAATGCTTATCTGGGTGAACGCGGCACGAAACACCTTCATTTCACGTATGACAATAACCCAATCAAGTGATTCAGAGAGGTATCTTGCAGCAGCGCACTCTACAACGGCAACAAATTGCGGATCAATAGCAGTGAATGGATTCCTGAGGAGTGGACAATAGTATAGTCACACAATGCACTGTATGAAAGGCGGTTGTTTTGTGACAGTGGTAATGTCGTGTATAGGCCTTGATAATGAAGGTACACAGACTACTCGCAATAAGCTTATTGTCAGTGGACACACCTGTTATAAACTGATCTACACATTAGATGGGAATGAATAGAGATAACAGAGAAAACTGAATCATTATATAGATAAATGCAGCGATTTACACAAGTCAATGGGAGAGATATACAAAGCCGAGACTGATGAAAACAGCTCTGCTTATGTTATAGAAATATCCATCAAAGTCCAATTCCAGGAAAACGGTCAGTTTACTTTTTAGTTAGCTGGAACTCAGAATGGAGGGGAGGGGGGGGGGGGGGGGGAGGAAGTGGGGAGTTGGTACTTTTTCAGAGTTGAGGTTTTGTCTGAGTCTTGTCAGTGATCGCCAATCGCCATGGATGATTTCAGCTCTGTTGTAAATCTTGGTCAATCACTGAGACCAGGGATGAGAGATGAAAATAAAAGCTTCTTAATTGGTAACTGTTTATTATTGTTGTTATTACTGTGTATTTATATAGATCTGACATATTCCATATTCCCAACAAGAAGAAAAGCCCATCAAAAATTCTGATATCTCCTGAAAGGGCCCTCAAGTCTTACGTTTGGCAGTTAAAATCTTAAAGAAGAACTGTAACCAAGAATTGAACTCCATCCCAATCAGTAGCTGATACCCCCTTTCCCATGATAAATCTTTACCTTTTCTCGGTCATCAGGGAGTCTGTATGGCTGATATTGTAGTGAAACCCCTCCCACAGTGTGATGTCATGGCCATGATCCTTTGCTGTCTGTTATCCCCGTTGCATTGTGGGAAATAATGGCTTTTTCCAACTGCCAAGCAAGCAGTATCTCCCTCTGTGCATAGATCTCGCACATTCCATACAGATCACCTGGCAGAACTAAAGATGTCACCACCAGTGATAAATTGCAGGGAAGATTTTACAATGGGGAAACACCAACTAAATAATCTATAAATTAATATTGTAAAAAATAAGCACTTTTATTAATTATCAGTGGGGCTCATCCGGATTCCGGATATCCGGATTACCCGGATATCCGAACTTTTTTCAGCTATCCGACTCGGATTCAGATTCCGGATTTCTGTGCAAATCCGAATAGCACTATGCGGATATTTGGTCGCGTACTTAGATATCCGCGGATATCCGGCGGATATATACGAATACGAATATTGTAACTAAGGAGATGGCGTAACTGAGCCAATCAGAGGGCTCCCAGCAGAAGCCCTAGCAACCAATCACAGAAGGGAACCCTGGCCAGCCCCTCCTGACCTCATTGAGCCAATCAGAGGGCTCCCAGCCTAAGCCCTAGCACCCAATCACAGAAAGGAACCCTGGCCAGGCCCCCCTGTATAATAAGGAGGGGTGCCATGATGAGAAATATCGTCCTTGCTTGTCACTGCTCACTGAAAGCTCCATGCTCCAGTGCTGCTGGCCTAGCAAGTGCTGTATACAGTGATAAACCTAAAGCTGTTCAGAGATTAACACCTTCACTATCACTACACTATTGTTCTATTGTTTACTAGGTGGAATATGGAATTCAGTTCTGGGCACCACATTACAAAAAAGATATTGCAGTTTTAGAGCAGGTGCAGAGACGAGCAACAAAATTGATGCGTGGGATGGAAGGTCTCACTTATCGAGAAAGGTTAGATAAACTGGGTTTATTTAGTCTAGAGAAAAGACGCCTTAGAGGGGATCTAATTAACATGTATAAATACATCAGAGGGCAATATAATACCTTGGCGGATGAGCTTTTTGTCCCTAGGCCTTCTCAAAGGACTAGAGGACATGATCTGCGCATGGAGGAAAAACGTTTTAGCCATTTATTTAGGAAAGGGTTCTTTACAGTTAGAGTGATTAAGATGTGGAATGCATTGCCACAGGAAGTCGATATGGCAAACTCTATACCTGCATTTAAAGGGGGCTTAGATGCTTTCCTTGCGTTGAAAGACATCCATGGCTACAATTACTAGGTAATGCTTAATGATGTTGATCCAGGGATTTTATCTGATTGCCATCTGGAGTCGGGAAGGAATTTTTCCCTTTAGGGGCTAATTGGACCATGCCTTGTAAGGGTTTTTCGCCTTCCTCTGGATCAACAGGGATATGTGAGGGAGCAGGCTGGTGTTGTACTTTATACTGGTTGAACTCGATGGACGTATGTCTTTTTTGAACCAAAATAACTATGTAACTATGTAGCTAGCTAGCTTGATTTCACTTGCTGCTGAGCAGTGCCAGTGTGACAGTTAGTGTGCACTAGTGTCTTCTCCTCAGCTGTCTGACTGTCACTTGGCACGTGGCACTTGGCACGTGGCACTTGGCACTTAAGAAGTGGCAGGTGGCACTTGGCACATGGCAGGTGGCACTTGGCAGGTGGCACTTGGCACATGGCACTTGGCACGTGGCACGCGGCAGGTGGCAGGTGGCACGTGGCATTTGGCACGTGGCAGGTGGCACAGAGCATGTGGCACTTGGTACGTGGCAGGTGGCACTTGGCACATGACACTTGGCACATCTTTTTTCATTTTTTAAAGACTGTTCCTCTTTGGTTCCCTTTAAACATAACTAAGCTGAGTAGGTAGCCAGGTAGGCCTCTGTGCTGGCGGCTGGTCTGGTTTTCTGCTGGGCGGGCTAACCTGCCGTCAGGTTATCTGGTAGTTCCCCTATAGCATTCCCTGAGCTTCTAGTGCTCCCATGGGCCTCTCATGGAGGCACCACAACTCCCAGCATGCCCCCAAAGCAGTACAGCACCCAGTATGCCCACATAGGGGCACCACAGCACCCAGTATAACCCCAATTGATGCACCACCGCTCCCAGCATGTCCGCCATTGAGGCACCACAACTCCCAGCATGCCCCCAAAGAAGAACTAAAGCTCTCTGCATGCCCCCATAAAGGCATCACAGTGCCCAGCACAGCAGTACAGCACCCAGTATGCCCACATAGAGGCACTACAGCACCAGCATACCTCTGATTGATGCACCACAGCTCCCAGCATGCCCGCCATTGAGGCACCACAGCTGACTCTGCCTGGGGGACATTTGGGTCACCCCAGAATAGATCCGGGGCACGTGCCACTGATCTTTGGGGCTAGCGACGCCCCTGGCCAGCGGATAGTTATGGCGTCCATGTGACAGCAGCATTGGAAGCAGCATACGCACCGTAATGCATAGGATTTTTTTTTTCTATAGCAATAACAGACTACGCTAAGTTTGTTCAGATTTCTTTTCTCTCTTGAATTATTCCACTTTCAGCTTTCTCTGAGTGGCAAGTGTGCAGGGCCGGTTTAAGCAACAATGGAGCCCCAGGGCAAAATAAACCTGGAGGGCCCCCCAACAGATACCCCGGAGCAAAAATTGGCATTAAGGGACCTTTTTGCAGCTGGTATAGTCAGGGTGTGAAGCCCCAATCGGTCGGAGCTCCACATTCTGGCTACCCCAGCCTGCATGGGGGACAAGGGGTTAAAAAGTTTCAGGAGGGGGGACCCCACATAATTTAAAAAAAAAAAAATTCCCGCACTCTAAACATAAAAAAAAAAATTGGGAAAATAGGAAAAAAATGCCAGGGATCTTCATACAGCCATATTGCGGCTGTATAACGATCCCTGGCCAAAGCGCTGTGGCTGCGTATGGACCCCCTGGAAACCCCGTCAGGTTTCTTTTGATACATGTAAAATTACACTACCGTTAGGTACTAAAAGTGACATTTACCGCATTTAAAAGTATACTTTTTTCCTTCGAAACTTTCAAATCGATTTTCTCAAAAACTATAAGGTCTTTTTGAAAAATTGTTTTTTCCTCTTATTCCCAATGATCTCCTTAACATATCCTGCAAATTTAGGGTTTCTAGAATTTAAGGTGAATTTGCTATTAACCATTAAAGTCGGCTGGTTTTTAAATGTGTATTTTTTTCCTTTGAAACTTTAAAATCGATTTTCTCAAAAACTATAAGGTCTTTTTGAAAAATTGTTTTTTCCTCTTATTCCCAGTGATCTCCTTAACATACCCTGTAAATTTAGGGTTTCTAGAATTTAAGGTGGATTTGCTATTAACCATTAAAGTTGGCTGGTTTTTAAATGTGTATTTTTTTCCTGCGAAACTTTAAAATTGATTTTCTCAAAAACTATAAGGCCGATTTGAAAAATGTTTTTTTCCCCTTGTAGCCACTGGAGGCCCCTACAAGCTTTGGGGCCCTGGGGCAGCTGCCTCCTTTGCCTCTATGGTAGCGCTGGCCCTGCAAGTGTGCACAAACCCAACATAAATATCGCTTTATGCAAATGTAAATGAAATGCAGCCACTATCCAAAAACATAACCTTGAATAAGAAAAGAAAACATTAAATTGAGCAATCCGAGTCTCAGATGGGCACCACATGGCTTACAGCTTGTCTCAAGAATGTTAGAAATGTCTCCCTATTATCAGCTGGAATATCAGCCAGTCTCACAAGATGAATCCATCATTCTTATGAAAACATCATGCTAGCTCGTGAGTGATGATTACTGTGCCACTGATGGAAATATTGCGACATTAGATCCTTTGCACAGCAGCATAATGTTATGGACTGTGGCTTTTGCTTAAATGGGGCAGCACCGCATGGAAAACTAGAATGCCGGATTAGTGAGATAAATATTTCAGGGCCGGTTCTAGACATTTTGCTGTCTGAGGCAAACTTGTGAGCCTGCACCTCCCCGCCTCCCCCAATTTGGAATGATCACAAAGCACCCGACAATTTTCACAGCACGTTATAGCTGTGGTGCAATAAATTAACTTCTTCAATATACAGTGTGTTGCAAAAGTATTCGGTCCCCTTGAAGTTTTCCACATTTTGTCATATTACTGCCACAGAATCAATTTTATTGGAATTCCACATGAAAGACCAACACAAAGTACTGTACACGTGAGAAGTGGAACGAAAATCATACATGATTCCAAACATTTTTTACAAATAAATAACTGCAAAGTGGTGTGTGCATAATTATTCGGAAGCAGGAGATTTGGGCGCATGAGACAAGTGGACAAAAAGGGCGCCCCATTCACTCCCATTATAAATATCGTTTAATGGGCGCCGAACAGGGAAAAAAAGGCGCCGGTGATTATTAACGTTTTACAAACGGCGCCCGGAGATTTTTAAGGTTTTATAACTGTGCTTGTGATGATTTAACTTTACAAAATGAGCCCATGACAAATAACGTTTATAAAGATAGTAAATCACTATTTGTAAAACATTATTATCCACCCAAAAAAATTATTTACATTTTTTTATTTACATTTTTTATTTATTAATGTTTCTAAAACATTATTATCCATAGGGGGTCTTAGGTTTAGGCACCACCAGGGGGGTCTTAGGTTTAGGCACCACCAGGGGGGTCTTAGGTTTAGGCACCACCAGGGGGGTCTTAGGTTTAGGCACCACCAGGGGGTCTAGGGGTTAGGGATAGGTACAGGGACGGTTTTTAACAAACGTAATTATAAGTTTCACTTTAGAAACAGGGAAGATTAACGTTTTAAGAATTGCCGATTTCATACACATTATTTAATGATTTCTAAATTCTTAAAACACTATTTGTAAACAAAATTCTACACAATATTTTTATAAACGATAATACTGCTTATCGTTTACACCACGCGCCCTTTTTTCCCGACGCCCTTTTTTGATGTAAGCCCTTTGATCTGAGTGCAGTCAGTTGTCCATAGACATTGCCTGATGAGTGCTAATGACTAAATAGAGTGCACCTGTGTGTAATCTTATGTCAGTACAAATACAGCTGCTCTGTGAGGGCCTCAGAGGTTGTCTAAGAGAATATTGTGAGCAACAACACCGTGAAGTCCAAAGAACACACAAGACAGGTCAGGGATCAAGTTATTGAGAAATTTAAAGCAGGCTTAGGCTACAAAAAGATTTCCAAAGCCTTGAACATCCCACGGAGCACTGTTCAAGCGATCATTCAGAAATGGAAGTAGTATGGCACAACTGTAAACCTACCAAGACAAGGCTGTCCACCTAAACTCACAGGCCGAACAAGGAGAGCGCTGATCAGAAATGCAGTCAAGAGGCCCATGGTGACTCTGGACGAGCTGCAGAGATCTACAGCTCAGGTGGGAGACTCTGTCTATAGGACAATTATTAGTCATGCACTGTACAAAGTTGGCCTTTATGGAAGAGTGGCAAGAAGAAAGGCATTGTTAACAGAAAAGCATAAGAAGTCCCGTTTGCAGTTTGCCACAAGCCATGTGGGGGACACAGCAAACATGTGGAAGAAGGTGCTCTGGTCAAATGAGACCAAAATTGAACTTTTTGGCCAAAATGCAAAACGCTATGTGTGGCGGAAAACTAACACTGCACATCACTCTGAACACACCATCCCCACTGTCAAATATGGTGGTGGCAGCATCATGCTCTGGGGATGCATCTCTTCAGCAGGGACAGGGAAGCTGGTCAGAGTTGATGGGAAGATGAATGGAGCCAAATACAGGGCAAACTTGGAAGAAAACCTCTTGGAGTTTGCAAAAGACTTGAGACTGGGGCGGAGGTTCACCTTCCAGCAGGACAACGACCCTAAACATAAAGCCAGGGCAACAATGGAATGGTTTAAAACAAAACATATCTATGTGTTAGAATGGCCCAGTCAAAGTCCAGATCTAAATCCAATCGAGAATCTGTGGCAAGATCTGAAAACTGCTGTTCACAAATGCTGTCCATCTAATCTGACTGGGCTGGAGCTGTTTTGCAAAGAAGAATGGGCAAGGTTTCCAATCTCTAGATGTGCAAGGCTGGTAGAGACATACCCTAAAAGACTGGCAGCTGTAATTGCAGCAAAAGGTGGTTCTACAAAGTATTGACTCAGGGGGCCGAATAATTACGCACACCCCATTTTGCAGTTATTGATTTGTAAAAAATGTTTGGAATCATGCATGATTTTCGTTCCACTTCTCACGTGTACACCACTTTGTATTGGTCCTTCACGTGGAATTCTAATAAAATTGATTCATGTTTGTGGCAGTAATGTGACAAAATGTGGAAAACTTCAAGGGGGCCAAATACTTTTGCAACCCACTGTAAGTAGCTAGTTGGCCAGGTATAGGTGCCCCGGGTATAGGTAGCCAGGAATAGGTGTCTCCAGTATAGTTAGCCAGGTATAGGTGCCCCCAAAATAGGTAGCCATGTATAGGTGTCCCCAGTATAGGTAGCCAGGTATAGGTGCCTCCAGTATAGGTAGCCAGGCATATGTACCCCAGTATAGGTAGCCAGGTATAGGTGCCTCCAGTATAGGTAGCCAGGTATAGGTGCCCCCAGTATAGGTAGCCAGATATTGGTGCCACCAATATAGGTAGCCAGGTATTGGTGCCTCCAATATAGGTAGCCAGGTATAGGTGCCCCAGTATATCAAGCCTGTTATAGGTGCCTCCAGTATAGGTAGCCAGGTATAGGTGCCCCCAGTATAGGTAGCCAGGTATAAGTGCCCCCAGTATAGGTAGCCAGATATTGGTGCCCCCAATATAGGTAGCCAGGTATAGGTGTCCTCAGTATAGATAGCCAGGTATAGGTGCCTCCAGTATAGGTAGCCAGATATAGGTACCTCCAATATAGGTAGCCATAGGCTGATGACTATGAGAGCTGATCGCTGCCATTGGCTGGCGCGTGGAGGGAGGGAGGGCTGGTTAACCTTTTGCTGACCGCGTCATGCCGATGGGCGTGGCCGCGGCGGCAGCCCCAGGACCGCCTAACGATTGCCGTAAAGTCCTGGGGCTCTGTTTAGCAGGAGATCGCGCACAGGCTGCGTGCGCATCTCCTGCTTGGTGGGCGGAGCTGAGCTCCGCCTTCAGTCTCTGTTACACGGCGAAACCACCGTGTGTTTACTTGTACAGCGATGCGATCAGCAGCAGCGCTGTACTGGGGACAGACACGGCTGTCCCCCTGGGGGACAAGAGAGCGATCAGCTCTCATAGGCAGAAGCCTATGACAGCCGATCGGCGTGATTGGCCCGCTGGGGGGAGGGAGGGGATTTAGTAAAAAAAAAAAAAAATAGTAAAAAATATTTAAAAAAAACACAAATAAATATTTATTTAAAAAAAAAAATAAAAACGGGGGGACGATCAGACCCTACCAACAGAGAGCTCTGTTGGTGGGGAGAAAAGGGGGGGGGGGGGATCACTTGTGTGCAGAGTTGTACGGCCCTGCAGCTTGGCCTTAAAGCTGCAGTGGCCAATTAAACAAAAATAGCCTGGTCACTTGGGGGGTTTAACACCGCGGTACTCAAGAGGTTAAAAAAAAAAAATAAATAGTACATTTTATAAAAAAAACCACTTGAGGACCGCGGTGTTAAACCCCCCTAAAGACCACGCCATTTATCATAAATTGGGCCACTGCAGCTTTAAGGGCTCGTTAAGTGATCTCCCCCTCCCCCTTTTTCTCCCCACCAACAGAGCTCTCTGCTGCTAGGGTCTGATCGCTCCCCCAGTGTTTATTTCTTTTTTTACAAATACTTTTCTTATTTATTTATTTTTCACACCCTCCCTCCCTCCCTCCCCGTCAGCCTATCACAGCGATCGCTTCTGTGTCCCCCAGGGGGACAGTCGTGTCACACGGCTGTCCCCAGTACAGCGATGCCTTATATTGCAGCGCTGTACAGGTATATTAGACGGTGGCTTCGCACACTCTTCTGCTAGCCCCATAGAAGGCCATTAACGCCAATCGGCGTGGTGTTGTCCTGGGGCTGCCACCGCGCTCACGCCTATTAGCGTGGAGCGGTCGGCAAGAAGTTCAATTAATTAAACAAAAACCCATTGCCTGCAGCAGCAATCAGAGCCCACCAACAGAGAGCACTGTTGGTGGGCAGAAAAGGGGGGGGGGGTCATTTATGTGCAGTGATCTGTGGCTCTGTAGCAAGTCCTTAAAGCTGCAGAGCCCTAATTTGCAAATAATAGCCTGATCACTGGGAGGGAAGGGGGGGGGGGGGGCTGTGGTCCTTAAGAGGTTATACTAAACACATGATATACCTGCAAATGAATATTACATGCTTACCTCACTGCCAGTTCCTCTCAGAAGCTCACAATTTTCTTCTAACACTGATTCCTTCCCGAAACTACGGATACTGGAAGCCTGTGCTAGTCATTTCTCCTGCGGTGTCGCTATCAGTGTGTGAAGAGTGGGAGAAGAGGGTTGCATTGACAATCCAACACAATGGGCAGCACATTGAGCACATTTTATAAGTGGTCAGAAACTTGTAAATAACTCATGAAAGAATAAAGTTACGTTAAAACCAAGCACACCATTGTTTTTCTTGTGAAATTCCCAATAAGTTTGATGCGTCACATGACCATCTTCCTATTGAAAAAACAAAAGTTGGATTCAAAATGGCCGACTTCAAAATGGCTGCCATGGTCACCACCCATCTTGAAAAGTTTCCTGTAACGATCGGTGAAGCACAGAGAGGTCTGATTACCGGTGATCTGCAGCATCACAGGAAATACAGACGTATACCAGATTATATGTGATCTGCAGTATCACCGATAATCCAATATACTAGCTAACCTCTGATCACCTGAGTAGAGTGTTGTGATTGGTGCAACAGTAATACAGAGGACAAGCCTCAGTGCAGCAAGGAGGACTGCACAGATTCCTTCCGCAGATCTGAGCTCTCCTAGACGGGAGGAGTCAGACTGACAGTAGGAAGGACAGACTGGAAGTAACCTTCAGGAGGAAAGATTACTAACAGAGCGAGGAACCGCCTCTAACAATAAGGTCGGTTCTCGAGGTCGGACAAGCCAGGTCGTACACACACGGACAGATAAGGTACAAGATCAGGAGGCAAAGGCGGAGTCAAAGTACAGGCAGGGTTCAGCAACGGGGTATCAGATATATCGGGGTACAAAATCAGGAGGCAGAAGCAGGGTCAAGGAACGAGCCGGGGTTCGGCAACAGAGTATCAGATATAACGAGGTACAAGGTCAGAGTTCAGAAGGATAGTCGAGGCAGGCAAAGGTCATAACAGATAATCACAATCAAACTAGTACTTTAAGCTATCGACAGAATCTAGCTTAGTGTAGGATTACAGCTCCAGCTGGTCCCGGCACACTAACGGATCTGACTACGGATCTGGGTGCTCCCACATGTGTGATCGCAACGCCAGACAAGAGATGAGTGAACAGCCAGCAGTATATATACCACAGATGTCCCCCAGCACCTCCCTAATAGCTGGACCAATGGGGAGTAGAGCTAGAGTCAGCTGACCTGCCTGGTCAGCTGACTCCCTCCTGGGTGTAATAAATCTTGTCTGAGTGCGCGCGCGCGCGTCACTCTGAACCTTGAGGGACTACGTGTCCCAGCCACCACAGCCCCGCTCTACGGTGTCTCCGCAGCGGGGACATGCGTGCTAACCGCCGCGTCCAACGCGGCGGTTTCGCCACGCTCCGCAACCTGTTGCACGGAGGCAGCCGCCTCATGATGCGAGGAGACGGCTGCCTCTCCGTGCGAGTGACTGCTGTGTGCGGAAGGAGCCGCCTGCCGCTGGCTCATGGCGGCGGCTCCTCCGCGTTTTCTCACATTTCCCCCCTCACATATACTAATGTGCCACAAACAGGAAGTTAATACCACCAACCATTCCCATTTTATTAAAGTGTATCCATATAAATGGCCCACCCTGTACACACACAGGACTACACAGGAGGTAAGTATGACCTGTGTATGTTTATTTTTACTTTTAACTTTCAGTTCATGTTTGCTTTAACATTTAAAAATAAGAAAAACGTGTATTTAATAGATAGAAATACCATTCATATTAAACACATTTTTCAAGAGAAAAACACGTTTACATAGCTTTGTTGACGAGCATACCTCCCAACTTTTTGAGATAAGAAAGAGGGACACTTAAGACACACCCCTGTCACACCTCTAACCACGCCCCCAACACACCCCTAGTCATGCATACCATAAAGAGTTCATAAGAAAAATGTGATTTTTATAATTCAAACCACACTGGTTCTTTCTATCCTGGTTCATTTACCTTCATATTAACATTTAAAAATAATGCTTGGTGAAACTTGCCTTCTTAAAGCGGAATATAACCCTGTATTTCAACTTTGCTCTAAAACATTATTTACAGCATATTATATGCAAAAAGCATTTTTTTTTACTAGACCAGCATTGGAAGGGTTAAACACAGAGGTTTAAAGTTCCATGGAGAGATATGCAGAAGTTCAGATTGTTACATTCTATTTAGTTATATGTATCTATTGAGAAATGTTACACACTCTTTGGCTGTCCTCCAACTCCTTCTCAGTCAGAGAGATGAGTCACATTCAACACTTAGATACATTTATGTAAACAAAATGTATCTATGTCAGCTGATGCGTCTGCAGAAATCTCCAGGAACTTTAAGACTGGTTTCACAGTGGGACGTTACAGGCGCACGTTAGAGCAGCCTGTAACGCAGCCCACCGCACAGTAATGAAAAATCAATGGGCTGTTCACAGTGCCCACGTTCACAAAGCGGTGCTAACAGTTAGCACCCTGGTGAAAAGCCCTTTATCATGCCTAAACTCAGTTTAGGCGTGATAAGTTTAGGTGTGATAAGTTTAGGTGTGATAAGTTTAGGCATGTTAAGTTTAGGTGTGATCAGTTTAGGCATGATAAGTTTAGGTGTGATAAGTTTAGGCATGTTAAGTTTAGGTGTGATAAGTTTAGGCATGATAAGTTTAAGCACCAACTGGGTTAGCACCGCAGTGCACAGCTGATCAAAAGTTTTGCGGTAGCAAAGTCTGGTGCACTTCACATAGAGTTTAATGGCGCTGCTTTGCGTGCGGGACTTTGCGCGCGATCTAAACTTATCTAAACTTATCATGCCTAAACTTATCACACCTAAACTTATCACACCTAAACTGGCTTTTCACCAGCATGGTGCAATGGTTATCACGCCTAAAGTCTTTTAGGCGTGCTAACTAGGTTAGCACCGCTTTGTGAATCAGGCTCCAAGCCTATAGCTTTAAATATTACACAGTCACATCAACCCCACATGTAGACAGCCTGTTTCAGGCTTTTGGTCCTCATCAGTACATGGCAGGGATATGGCTGTATGGGGATAGGGGCTTGGACCAGTACAACAGAGTAACCATGCAGCTCAGGGTGACCCAAACCACTAGGAATGTATAGGGGGAAAAAGAGACTGAAAAGCCCTCCTACTAATAAGGAATGCTTGGTAACTTTTGCCTTCTTAAAACAGAAGGAAAATTGCAACAATTCAGCTATAAGTGAACATTTGTGGTTACCCACAATGCACCACTACTGAATATGCAAATTATATCTTTTAAAAATAAGAAATACATACATTTAAAGGATGGGGATAAAGGTAGACTCAGTTAAACACACCTTTTCAGTAGAATGGCATATATTTACATACATGTACACATCACTCCTGAAAGAGGGACAAAGAGGAATAAAAAGGGATAGAGGGACATTTCTCCCAAAGAGGGACTGTATCTCCAAAAGAGGGACAGTTGGGAGCAATGCACAAGTCCTGAAAGAGGGACAAATGGGGAAGAAAGAGGGACTGTTCCCCTGAAAAAGGGACATTTGGAAGCTACGCAAGAAAAAAACAACCGATTATTAATCCCCTTAGCTTCATGAATCAGGCCCTGAGATGTACCAATTGGTCTTTGCATTGATTTTACACTACCACAGCTCTCCTGTAGGGGGAAACCTAGTGATGCGATACAAGCGGAGGGATTTTTACATATTGCATTCTTTCCCAGAAATTACATATTGCAGTCGCAACAATCATCAGGTGTAATACTTTGAAAGTGGAAATTGGAGAGCTGGGGGGAAGAAAAAAAAACAATAAAAACATTTTTATTTCTTTTGTCGATAGTGAATCAAAACTGAGAAAGCGTGCCGCGGCGAATGCTTAATGGCGATTCAGTGGCACGATGCCTAGCAGACTGTGTGAGGAATTGTAATGAACGAACAGGAAAATTGCGGCGAGAATTTATGTCTGTAAAGTGAGGGCTGAATGATGGCGGGGGGGGGGGGAAAGGGGGGGCTCGGGTGGTTATATCTGTATTTATATGTTTATTATGACATGACTGACAAAGGTGACAGATTGATATTTAATGGGGGACCTCTGCGGGGTGTATATAGTAAATTAAGATCTATAGCCCGCAGGCCCAGCATGTCTGCAAATCAATATCTGATGTATTCCACCTTGGCTGAACTGAGGATCCTGAGGACATTTTTTAAAGTAAACCTGTGAGGTTTGCAAAAGAGGATTTTTAAAGGACAACGGAAGTGAGGGGAATATGGAGGCTGTCGTATTACTTTCCTTTTAAGCAATACCAGTTGCCTGGCAGTCCTGCTGATCAAGAAAGGCTCATACACACATAATGGACAACCAACTGCACAACCTCAGATAAGGCACATTAACTCAGATAAGGTACACTAACCTCAGATAAGGCACACTAACCTCAGATAAGGCACACTAACCTCAGATAAGGCACACTAACTCAGATAAGGCACACTAACTCAGATAAGGCACACTAACCTCAGATAAGGCACACTAACCTCAGATAAGGCACACTAACCTCAGATAAGGCACACTAACCTCAGAAAAGGAACACTAACCTCAGATAAGGCACGCTAACCTCAGAAAAGGCACACTAACCTCAGATAAGGTACACTAACTCAGATAAGACACACTAACCGGTTTAGCGCCGGTTAGTAGTGAATCAAGCCCATATGTGTACAAGCTAAACGACAAACTGCACAACGTGTCCACATTCAAAAACCGCAAAGTTGTTCAAAAGACTTGTACACAGGTTTCAACCTTCATGATAGTTGGGCAGGTTGATCCTCCAGATGGAACTGGCAAACAACCTTTTATCCATTGGTCTTCTTGTTGTTTGCCAGCCATACACATTCCCAACTATCTTCCAACAGACCAAGTTTAGTTGGGCAGATTGTTTGGATGTGTCTGAACACCAGAAACAAACATGCAGCTAATCTCGTCAGATCTGACAATAATGTCAGAAATACCTGATCTGCTGCATGCTTGTTCAGGGGCTGTGGATAAAAGTATTAGAGGCAGAAGATCAGCAGGACTGCCAGGCAAGTGGTATTGCTCAAAGGGAAATAAATATGGTAGCCTCCATATCCCTCTCGCATCGGTTGTCCTTTAAATAGATCCTCCAGATGCTTTCCTCCTCTCTCCCCACCTTGCCGTTCCAGTGCAGTGTACTTTGAAATCTTGCGGTTGCGCTCCCGCATGAGCGTGGCCGTATTGCGTCTGCCCAGTAGCACAGACCCACTTAAGCTAAGGCGGAAAAATCCAAGCCTGATCGCGTCCGTGCTACTGCGCCCGTGTGGGCCATCTGGACCCAGCGGAGGAACAGCAAGGAGGAAAGGGATGGGGGGAAAGCCTCTAGATTATCACTGTTCAATCCACCTCAACACAACGGTCTCGACCCGCCACCAATCGAGCACAATCTTCCATCTGGTGAGATTGACTGAATCAATCAATCTTTCACCTGTTGTGCTTATTAGGAATGGTCGGAAATTTCCACCAACACACAGATTTTCGATGGGAAATCGACTTTTCACAGCGGTGTTCAGAAATCGGCTTTTTGAAATGTGAAATCCATCAGATTGCCGTATTAAAGCAACTCGGAAATTTTAGGCCAATCACAGAACTTGGAAGCATTGGACTGATCAGAGAATGCAGAGTTTTTTTCCACGGAAATTGGATTACCGTGGTAATTTTAGACCAATTCCAAGACTAGATAGAACCGAGTCTTGTAAGTGGCTTAAAATTTCCTAGTAATTCCAGTAAATCTATTATTCTCTTATTGGTCTAATGCTAACGAGTATTTCGAAATTCTCGGAATTTGGAAATACTCTGTCCACGGCCACAGGGGCACCATGGAGTATTGTGTACGGTCGGACTGCGCCTGCACCGACTGGAGGACTTTCTGGGGCGAATTGCAGAGGATCCAGATGGCGCAGGAGGATGCAGAGGGAGCGATCAGCCCCAGGTATGTATCATTTTTTTCTCTCCAGCCCATCTCAGGTACACTTTAAGGCCCCATTCACATCTAAAATCGCAGTTTTACGTGAGTGATTTTACTTCAATTAGTGCGGTGAAAGTCACTGGACACATCAGCGCTTTACTAAGCACTGTACCGCGATCACTCCAGAATCACGTAAACAAGGCTGCGGGTAACGTGTTTTGTGATTGTCGCTATTTACAAAATGCCCGCGATTGGCGCCAATCGCGGCAGTGAGATCACTGCCATAGGGTAAAATAGAACTAGCTTTTTAAAAAGCGGTAACGCTTTAGCGATTAGTGGGAATCACCCGCTAATCCTCAGTGTTTAGCTGAAATGTTCGTAATTTCCTGTTTCCTTACAAACTGTAATTCGGAATTCTGTAAGCGAAATTTCGGTTTTGTAATTTTGCGTTTCGGCGCAAATTCGTAATTTCATTTTTTCTATAGAAACATAGTTATTTTAGTTACGAAAATGGACGTCATTTCGTTTCTAATAGTAATTATACACATTTAGGTAATGACTAAACTCAGGAAAGTCACTCATTGATTGCAATTACTGATTGCAATTACTGATAATGCAAAAGTCCCTGCATGTGCTGTTGCTTTAAATGTATCAGGAGGCTCTACCTGCAGCCACTTGTAAGACAGGTGCTCTTTGCCAAGGTGCACTTAGCAGTCATGCATGCTGAGACACGTGGTTTTGGGCCTTGCAATATCTGATAGTGCAAAGGTACCTGCAAGTGCTGTCGCTTTAAATGTATCAGGAGGCTCTGGACTGGAACACAATTTCAAGAACGGACTAATTTCCAAAATTCTGATTTGTTTGCGTTACGTAAACGATCGTAATCACAATAGTTTTTTTGTAATTACGATCATTTTCCCCCATAAATGCGAAATTCCATGTCATTTTGTGAAATTCACAAAATTTTCGATAACGGCCATAATTGTAATTTCGAGAATTACGTAACATTTTGCGTAATCGTAATTAGGTCATTACGCTCATCACTGCACAGATGTGAATGGCGCGTGTGTGAATTTTATTTTATGACTTTCTGTGGGCATTGCGTGTGGATCTTCAGATTTCTCTGAACGTCACATTGGCCTTACTTCACTAAGCTTATCTCCTGTCTTTAATATCGTTTCTAGAGCTATCACCATGGTGATGAGGCATGTAGTATTCAGGAAATATTTTACCTCAGGCAAACCTAAAGTTACCTCTTCTGTCTTTAAAGAGACTCCGTAACAAAAATTGCATCCTGTTTTTTATCATCCTACAAGTTCCAAAAGCTATTCTAATGTGTTCTGGCTTACTGCAGCACGTTCTACTATCACCATCTCTGTAATAAATCAACTTATCTCTCTCTTGTCAGACTTGTCAGCCTGTGTCTGGAAGGCTGCCAAGTTCTTCAGTGTTGTGGTTCTGCTATGAACTCCCCCTTCCAGGCCCCTCTATGCACACTGCCTGTGTATTATTTAGATTAAAGCAGCTTCTCTCTTCTCTCTTATCTTTTACAAGCTGGATAAATCGTCCTCTGAGCTGGCTGGACTTTCACATAGTGAGGAATTACAGACAAGGACAAAGCTGTTTGCAGGAAGAAAAGAGCAGCCTGACACTTCAGTGCATGAGAGATGCAGGGGGAAAGAAACACACAAATGATCTCTTGAGATTCAAAAGGAAGGCTGTATACAACCTGATTGTGTATGGATGTATTTTCTATGTGTGGACATACTGTACATCAACCTACTTCCTGTTTTGGTGGCCATTTTGTTTGTTTATAAACAAACTTTTTAAAACTGTTTTTAACCACTTTTAATGCGGCGGGGAGCGGCGAAATTGTGACAGAGGGTAATAGGAGATGTCCCCTAACGCACTGGTATGTTTACTTTTGTGTGATTTTAACAATACAGATTCTCTTTAAGTTAACCTCTTGACGACCAGCTAACGCCGATTGGCGTAAACTGGTCGTCTGCGGGTTACCATGGAAACGGCCGCTCGATCGAGCGGCCTTTCCATGTCCATTCACGGAGGGTGTCTCCGTGAACAGCCGGAGAGCCGCCGATCGCGGCTCGCAGGCAAAATGTAAACACGCGGGGAAGAAATCCCCGCTGTTTACATCATACGGCGCAGCAGCGCCATAAGGCAGATCGGCGATCCCCGGCCTCTGATTGGCCGGGGATCACCGGCATATGATAGGCTGAAGCCTATCCTTCAATGCGCAGGACGGATAACCGTCCTGCGCAGCCCAGGGAGGAAGAGGTAGGGAGGGAGAGGGAGGGAGCACAGAAAACGATGCGGAGGGGGGCTTTGAAGAGCCCCCCCCCCGCAAAGCGCAGCAAGCCGGCGGCGATCAGACCCCCCCCAGCAGGACATCCCCCTAGTGGGGAAAAAAGGGGGGAAGTCTGATCGCCCTGGCATAATACTGATCTGTGCTGCGGGCTGGAGAGCCCACGCAGCACAGATCAGGCAAATCACCCCTGGTCGGCAAGAAAGATCTCTAAAGTTAACTCTTCAATCCTTAAAATAACTCCAGAATTCTAAAGTTAAAGACAGGCTGTTAATTAACTGCATGTGAAAATAATTACAGAGGAGGTAACTTACCTACAGAGGAGGTAACTTAACCACTTCAGCCTACAGTGTTGTTCACCTTATGCATCCGAGCAACTTCCACCTCCCATTCATTCGCCTATAACTTTACCACTACTTATCACACTGAAATGATCTATATTTTGTTTTTCCCCCCACCATTTAGGCTTTCTTTGGGTGGTACATTTTGCTAAGAATTATTTTATCTTAAATGAATTTTAACAGGAAGATTAAGAAAGATATGGAAAAAAATGCATTATTTCTCAGTTTTTGGCCATTATAGTCTGAAACTAATACATGCTACCGTAATTAAAACTCATGTATTTTATTTGCCCATTTGTCCTGGTTATTACACCGTTTAAATCATGTCCCTATCACAATTTATGGCGCCTAAATTATCTCCCTATCACAATTTATGACGCCAATATTTTATTTGGAAATAAACGTGCATTTTTTCAATTTGCGTTCATCACTACTTACAAGCTTATTCAAAAAGTTTAAATCCTTAGGTAACTATTTATGGTTTTTTTTTAATTCTAATTCTTTTTATTAAAAATTTTATTTGGGTCATTTTTAGTGTGGGAGGTAAACAGTTAATTTTAAATGTAATATAATGTGTATATTTAATAAAAAATGTATGTGGGTGTAGTTTTAATATTTGGGCACAAGATGGCCACAGTCAAAAAGTCCTGGAAGCAAACAATCTCACTTCCAGGAACTACAAAGAGGACAGGAACTTTTTTTTCGCAGAAAGACTGCGGCCTCTGATAAGAGGCCGTCGGTTTTTCTGCCGGGGACTTAGATCGATGAATGGGAACAATGTTCCCATTCATGATCTCAGGAAGGCAGCGGGAGCGCGCGTGATCCACTGCAGCAGCACAGTCTATCTTGACGGATATATCCGTCCAGATATACTTAAGTGGTTAAGGAATGAAGAGATAAGATAACTCTCTCACTGTGTGGTGGTAAGTTTTCTCTTGCCTTATAATCTCCAGCATCTTGGTGAATTGAGGCCAATGTGTGTTTCTTCAAACTTCAGTGTCTCGCTAAAAATAACCCGCTGCCTTCCATTAGATCACATAAAATGTGAGTCCAGGTGTGACAGAGGAACAAAAGACCTGTCACTGCAGACTCCTGTGTCCTTTCTGCGATATCTCAGCTGACGTTCCACAGAAGACTCTTCCCTGCTTATTAATCAGCGCTGTTCGCCAGCCGCAGACACAAGATATCGGAGACCCGGTCACAAGACATAAATCCACAGTAATTAGAAATACAGAAATGGCTCCGCTTAGAGACTAATATCATACTTTCTGAACACAGGGGGGAAAGAGGCACCCAAGACATGATAAAACTGAGTTTAAAACAATAAAAGTGAAAAAAACACGAAGGTGGATTACAACAATTTTATTACATGTGCTGGCAACACGTTTTGTAGGTACTAGCCTTTTTCTTGGCTTAGATTCTCCTTTGGCATATTAATCTGCCTCGAAAAGGGTTGCCAAAGTAATTTTTGCATCAAAAATGCTATTTTCAATTTTGAATATATATTTGTAAAAATACACAATGGTTACTTATTTTACATTTTAACTGTAAGGAGTGCTAATGCATGAGATAAACATAAGAAGAGATAATTCATGAGATAAATAGATAAGGAGAGCTAAACCATGAGTTAAGTCAGTTAAGGAGAGTTATACAATAGTGCTGCTCAGATACCCCTTTTCAAAATCTGGATCCGATTCCGATCCGGGTCGATCTGAATCCGAATTGGATATCCGACCTCAGTATCCGGGGTATCCGGTCGGATTCGGATATCTGGATAGAAAAACTGGAAGTGGCCTTTAAATTGCTTTAAAAATGTTTTTTTAGGGTAAATGAGGCATGTAGCATCATTATGTTTTTAAAGGGAAACACTAATTGATGATGTGGGGACTTAAAATCCCCCCCCCCCCCCCAAAAAAAAAATAAAAAAAAAAATTGGCTGTCAATTAACATTAGGCCTAGGTTCCAGACAGCGGTCGTGCAGCCCACATTGTGTCCAAAGTCCAACCGAACAACTGGGACATGACAGTTTTCAGCCCAGACACCTCCAAAAAATGATGCAGCAATTGTGTTTTATGTTAAACTAGCTGGACGGCCGGGCGTTGCCCGGGTATGTATTTGGCTGGTGTTGGCTCTTCCTAACACACAATTACTTAATGACCAAGTATGTGAGCTTTGCAGTCTTTGGCATCAATATTTTGCAAAAAATAAAATTAATCTGATTGGATGTGGCTCCACCCCTTTTCTGAATTTGAACCCCAATCACCCAATGGCCAACTGCACCAGGTACAGGTGATTAACAGTGCAAAAATGGCAGCAATTACATATTCCCCTTAAAATCAATAGGTGGATTTTGATTGCATTTTATAGGCTCCACCCACTTTTCTGAATATTAATCCCAGTCACCCAGTGACCAACTGTGCAAAGTTTGAGAACCCTACCATTAACAGTGTAAGAATGGCTGCAGTTTACATTTGTGCAATGAAATTTGTATTTTTCTCCACCCACTTATTTCCTAACATTGTTCAGGTATGTATTTGGCTGATGTTGGCTCCGCCTACTATTTCTAACCCTAACACACAATTACTCAATTACCAAGTTTGTGAGTTTTGCTGTCCTTGGCATCCATAATTTCCATTGAGATTAAACAAATCTGATTGGCTGTTTGTAGCTCCACCCCTTTGTCTGAATTTGAACCCCAGTCACCCAATGACTGACTGTATGAGGTTTAAGGCTTGTGCCATTAACAGTGCAAGAATGGTAGCAATTACATATTCCCCTTGAAAATCAATAGGTGAATTTTGATTGGCTTTTGCAGGCTCCACCCACTTCTCTGAATATTAATCCCAGTCACCCAGTGACCAATTGTGCAAAGTTTGAGAACCCTACCATTGAAACTGTAAGAATTGCTGCAGTTTACATTTTCTCAGTGAAATTTGCATTTGTCTCCGCCTACTGATGACCCGGCATTGCCCGATTATGTATTTTGCAGGTGCTGGCTGCGCCCACTTTTCCTAACCCTAACACACAATTAATCAATTACTCAATGACCAAGTTTGTGAGCTTTGTGGTCTTTGGCATCAATAACCTGCATTAAAATGAAACAAATCATATTGGCTGTGTGTGGCTCCACCCTGTTTTATGAATGTAAACCCCAGTCACGCAATGATCAAGTGTACCAGGTTTGAGGCTTGTGCCATTAACAGTGCAAGAATGGCTGCAATGAAATATTCCCCTGAAAAATCAATAGGTAATTTTTGATTGCCTTTTGTAGGCTCCACCCACTTTTCTGAATATTAACCCCAGTCACCCAGTAACCAACGGTGCAAAGTTTGAGAACCCTACCATTAACAGTGTAAGAATGGCTGCTGTTTACATTTTCCCAGTAAAATTTGTATTTCTCTCCGCCCACTTATGACCCGGCATTGCTCGCTTATGTATTTGACTGGTGTTGGCTGTGCCTACTTTTCTAACCCTAACGCACAATTAATCAATTACTCAATTACCAAGTTTGTGAGCTTTGCGGTGTTTGGCATCAATAATTTGCATTGGAATGAAACAAATCTAATTGGCTGTTTGTGGCTCCACCCCCTTTGTGAAATTGAACCCTAGTCACCTAATGATCAACTGTACCAGGTTTGAGGCTTGTGCCATTAACAGTGCAAGAATGGCAGCAATGTAAATATTTCCCTTTGAGAATTAATAGGTTAATGTTGATTGGCTTTTATAGACTCCACCCACTTTTCTGAATATTAATCCCAGTCACCCAGTAACCAACTGTGCAAAGTTTGAGAACCCTACCATTAACAGTGTAAGAATAGCTGCTGTTTACATTTTCCCAGTAAAATTTGTATTTGTCTCCGCCCACTTATGACCCGGCATTGCCCGCTTATGTATTTGGCTGGTGTTGGCTGTGCCTACTTTTCTAACTCTAACGCACAATGAATCAATTACCAAGTTTGTGAGCTTTGCGGTGTTTGGCATCAATAATTTGCATTGAAATGAAACAAATCTAATTGGCTGTTTGTGGCTCCACCCCCTTTCTGAAATTGAACCCCAGTGACCCAATGATCAACTGTACCAGGTTCGAGGTTTGTGCCATTAACAGTGCAAGAATGGCAGCAATATAAATATTCCCCTTGAAAATCAATAGGTTCATTTTGATTGGCTTTTATAGACTCCACCCACCTTTCTGAATATTAATTCCAGTCACCCAGCGACCAACTGTGCAAAGTTTGAGAACCCTGCCATTAACAGTGTAAGAATGGCTGCAGTTTACATTTTCCAGTGAAATTTGTATTTGTCTCCGCCCCCTTTTTGGTTATGCAAATAAAAAGTTTCCTATACTTTATTCCAGGTAATGTACTATGTGTGTGCCAAATTTCATTCAAATCCGTTCAGCCATTTTTGCGTGATCGAGTAACAAACATCCAAACATCCAAACATCTAAACATCCAAACATCCGAACTTTCCCATTTATTATATTAGTAGGATATAGATGGTATCAGTGGCCTTTCGCACCCTGGCCTGGCAGTGGGAGCTGCACAGGCAGCAGGGACAGGGCAATGCAGCAGCAGGTGTAACGTGTGCCAGGAGCATGCCGGACGTGGCAATTGGCACTTAGCAAGTGGCACTTGGCACTTGGCATGGGTCACTTTGCACATGTCACGTGGCACGTGGCACTTGCCAAGTGTTACTTGCCATGTGTCAAGTGCTACGTGGCAAGTGACACGTGCCACATGACACGTGCCAAGTGACACGTTCCAAGTGCCGAGTGACAGTCAGACAGCAGAGGAGAAGACACTAGTGCACACTAACTGTCTCACTGGCACTGCTCACAGCACAGCAGTTCTGTAGAAAGCTAACACAGTAGTACTACTACTCTAACAATTACTAGCACTGACTGCAGTACTACAGTACTAACTACACAATAACACAGTAATCCTATCCCCTAATCCAGGCATGGGCAAACTCGGCCCTCCAGCTGTTACGGAACTACAAGTCCCACAATGCTTTGCAGGAGTCTGACAGCCACAGTCATGACTCATAAAGGAAAATGCATTGTGGGAATTGTAGTTCCGTAACAGCTGGAGGGCCGAGTTTGCCCATGCCTGCCCTAATCCCTAACCTATACCTAAAGGTGGCCACACACCATACAATTTTTTAAATATCTGTTCAATTTAAGAATTGCTATACATTTTTCTGATTGATTGTAATATTTCACAAATATGACCAATGTACCACACAATGGGCTCGATTCACAAAGCGGTGCTAACCCAGTTAGAGACTTTAGGCATGATAACCATTGCACCATGCTGGTGAAAAGCCAGATTAGGCGTGATAAGTTTAGGTGTGATAAGTTTAGGTGTGATAAGTTTAGGCATGCTAAGTTTAGATAAGTGTAGATAGCGTGCAAAGTCCCGCACGCAAAGCAGCGCCATTAAACTCTATGCAAAGTGCACCAGACTTTGCTAGCGCAAAACTTTTGATCAGCTGTGCACTGCGGTGCTAACCCAGTTGGTGCTTAAACTTATCATGCCTAAACTTATCACACCTAAACTTAGCATGCCTAAACTTATCACACCTAAACTTATCACACCTAAACTTATCATGCCTAAACTGAGTTTAGGCGTGATAAAGGGCTTTTCACCAGTGTGCTAACTGTTAGCACCGCTTTGTGAATCAGGCCCCATGTGTTCAATGTTTCCCCAATTATGATAAAAATGATTGGATACTCTGACAAAATTGCTAGGGTGTGTATATTAATAAGTTGGCAATCTAACACACACCATACAATCTTTAGAAAGCTTGAAGAAAAATATCAGGCATTCCGGATCGATAAAAATAGAAGAAAACGGGAAATCCGATCGGATTTTTCAGTCGAATGAAAAAAAAAAGCTTTCAATTTTTTCGGGAGATCCGATCGTTTTTATCGAATTACAGTAAAATCGGATCATTTTATTGTATCGTGTGTGGCCACCTTTAGACTAATAGCTGGCCAGCAGGCACAGCACAACACACACACAGACACATAGCAGCTGCGTGCAGCACACACTCTGACTGTCACACAAATGACATCAAGCTCATTAATGATTTAACAATAGTGTAGTGATAGTGAAAAGGTTAATCACTGAACAGCTTTCGGTTTATCACTGTGTACAGCCCCCTTGCTAGGCCAGCAGCACTGGAGCATGTCTCTCAGTGAGCATTCACGAGCTAGGACGATATGTCTCATCATGGCAGCCCTCCTTATTATACAGGGGGGCTGGCCAGTGTTCCTTTCTGTGATTGGGTGCCAGGGCTTAGGCTGGGAGCCCTCTGATTGGCTCAATGAGGTCAGGTGGGGCTGGCCTGGGTTCCCCTCTGTGATTGGTTGCTAGGGCTTCTGCTGGGAGCCCTCTGATTGGCTCCAGGACATCATCTCCATAGTTACAGTATTTCGGATCCGGATATCCGCAATATCGGCGGATATCCGCGTTATGCGGCCAAATATCCGCAGATAGCTATCCGGATTTCTAGAGAAGTCTGGAATCCGATTCGGATAGCTGAAAAATGGTCGGATATCCGGGTTACCCGGATAGCCGAAATCCTGATGAGCAGCACTGTTATACAATGAATTAAGTCAGTTAAAGAGAGCTAAACCATGAGTTAAGTCAGTTAAGGAAAGGAGAGTTATACAATGAATTAAGTTAAAGTTAATTAAGGAGAGCTAAATCGTGTTGTTAAGTTAGATAAGGAGAGCTAAACAATGAGTTAAGTCAGTTAAAGAGAGCTAAATCATGAGTTAAGTAATTAAAAGAGGAATAAATTGAGAGTTATTAAGTAAGGTGACATAATTTAACAGAATTGCATTTTTGAAATATCGTCAAAGGAAATGATACATAAATTCACCTAGAGAAATCACTTTTTTTTATGCAAAAAAAGTGAAAAAAACCACAAACGTATTTCAAAATGATTTTCCAAGGCATTTTCGCTCAAAAGTTTAATTTTACATTATTTTCGCAAAAAAAATGTATGGGAAAATAATATGGGCATTTTCAGTCATCACTGGTTACAGCCTTTTAGAAATGGGGTTGAAGAAGCTTTCAAGATCTCCAGTAAAACCTCATGAATTGTTGCGCAATTAACTTGACCAGTGGTCCATGGGTAACGCAAGCACTGCTATGCTAACACACCTTACGCTACTTGCATGCTACCTACCTACTATGTACCACAGGTCTCCCTAAATGCTCAATTAGTTGTATGAACTGCAGTTATTATCAGACACAGAGGCGCCGAGCTCGCTGATATAATACAGATGCTGTGACTCCTACTGTATTTTGCCTGAGGAAGCGGGATGTATGGCCCGTGAAACGCGTTGCATTGTTTTTTGGAGTTCCGAATAAATTGTTGACTGTCTGAATCGCAGTCCTTGCCTGTGTCTGTTTGGAGGGGGTAAGACCACCGCTGCCTCCTCTGTTTAACCAGTTGGTTTTTTAAGTTCATTTAATTACCTTTTATTCTTTTGGCGCCTCTGTATCTTGTACACTGCAGTTATTATCAGTTACATTGCCCAGGGTTGGTTGTCCACATCAATTTTACTTGCGCTACATGTTACATACAGTAGCTGTCGTAAAGTGGACCTGAACTCTAGTACAGCACACAATGAAAAGTCTTTATTCCACATATAGCTGCCGATATAATTCACTGCTCTGTGTTTTATGTTTGTTTCGTCAAATGAATAGGCCATATCCTGGGAGCTTCGCCTAATGCAATTACATTTACCCCCCCTTCCCCGGTGGTAAAGAATTTGCTTGAGCAATATAATCACCCAGCAAGTTATTTACACACTGTCCAATTGCACTTTTCCTGCCAGACATGAGCATTAGCTTAAACCTGCAAAAATGGGTCTAAACCAGCTAACGCACGCCGTCGGCGCTGCATCTGGGGGTCTCCTTTACATAAAGACAGACAGTGGACCAATGGGGAGCCCAAGCGGGTGCTTCAAAGATGCTTTGCTGGGGCTCAACGATAATTACAGCGACGGGACTTGCGGCGAGGGCCGGCGGGTGTTCAGCAGCTGCAGGAAAATGACTTGTGAGTGCCTGCTTCAGCTGGGGGATTCAGGCAATGACAGACGGACCAATGGAGAGCTCTGGGGTCTCCTTTAAGGAGACCCCAGAGCTCCCCATTGGTCCGTCTGTCAGAGGCAGTTGCAGAAGATGGGGAAGATGTTCGACAGGTGCTTGCGCATGTCCTAGGGGAGTGAGGCAGCTGTGTTGTGGTGCTGACGGACACCACAGCGCAAAACCTCGCTCGCCATCACCCGGGATATGGGAGCATCGCTCAGGCTTTCACCTGAGTAATGCTCCCTAATGATTGGCCATCGCACGGAGGAAACTGGCAATAGGATTTTCCAGTAATCCTCATGCGGTGGCAAGATGACCTGGAATAGGATATAACCCAATGGGCTCGATTCACAAAGCGGTGCTAACCCAGTTAGAGACTTTAGGCATGACATTGCACCACGCTGGTGAAAAGCCAGTTTAGGCGTGATAAGTTTAGGTGCGCTAAGTTTAGGCATGATAAGTTTAGGCATGATAAGTTTAGATATGTTTAGATTGCGCGCAAAGTCCCGCACGCAAAGCAGCGCCATTAAACTCTATGCGAAGTGCACCAGACTTTGCTAGCGCAAAACTTTTGATCAGCTGTGCACTGCGGTGCTAACCCAGTTGGTGCTTAAACTTATCACGCCTACACTTATCACACCTAAACTTATCATGCCTAAACTTATCACGCCTACAATTATCACACCTAAACTTATCACGCCTACACTTATCACACCTAAACTTATCATGCCTAAACTTATCACACCTAAACTTATCACACCTAAACTTATCATGCCTAAACTGAGTTTAGGCGTGATAAAGGGCTTTTCACCAGTGTGCTAACTGTTAGCACCGCTTTGTGAATCAGGCCCGATGTGTCTAATGAGTTCTTATCAGCAGCTCTCTATACAGTGAACACTGAGGCTTAAAGTGGACCCAAATTAAAAATACAAGATTTCAGAAATAAAATCTATTTTCTAAATTATACTAATAAATAGCAGCCTTGTTTCAGCTGCATCATGACAAATATAAAATATTTTACATTTATTGGAGGAACCCCTCCATTCCTTTCATATTGCCGGGACAGTTGCCGGCAAACTGGTGGAGTAGATGGTGTCCAGCAAAGGAGGAATTGCTGATGGCTGCCACCTGTGTAACCCTAGTTATGAAAAGAGAAGGGTGAAAAACATGCACTGAAATGCTCATAGGCTTGAAGGAGTGTTTATTTATCTTTGTATGTGTCAGAGTAGTGCAACTAAATATTTTGAATTAAAAAAATGTTTGGTTTGGGTCCGCTTTAACTCTTTCAGGGCTCCCAGCGACATTTGAAACCAAGTAAAATGTAAGGGTTTTATAGGATTGCCATAAATTGAAATTAAGATTTTTTTTGTCCCATAAAGATTATCATGCTGTGGGTAATCTTTTCGAGCAGAGAGAAAGTTCTGATTTTAGTTCTACTTTAAACCTTTCATCTATACTAAGGTCATTGGACTATATAAACGCTCTGAACTAGATTCTCATCTTTTCTGAGTTCAGTTTGCCTCACGCTCCGTCTTGTGCAACTCCCAGCACGATCTACGGGGAACTCAGAGACCCCTGCTCGGAACGGTGGATGCTCTCAATAGGAAGAAAAGAATTAGACCATATTGTACTGTTACTTCTGGAGTTCAGAGGAAAGGATTGGCTGTGGGGCTGCCTTGTCTGTCTTTAGAGTTCTCAACCATTTTATAATCCCAACCAAAATAGTCTGTACGTTTTGTTGAAAAAAAAGCAACCATACTGCGAAATAACTGTCTTTGGATAATACAATTCTGCATCCATAGCATACTGAGAAAGTTTACGTGCAAAATGGATATTCTACTATTGGACAGGGGTAATTCGGATAGTAAAATATTGGTAAATATTTCCGCTAAACCTAACCCTATTCTCAAACAGAGCTCTGCCTCTACCGATGCCTACCCGTAACTGACCACCCGTGATGCCTAACCCTAACCAATCCCCCCACCAATGCCAAACCCTAACTGATAATTCCACCGATTCCTAATCCTAACTGGATTCCTAATCCTCCTGCACTGACGCCTAATCTAACCTACCTCCCACCAATGCCTAACAGTAACCTCCTACCCCCGCCCCCATAAGGTCTAAACCTAATCACCCTTTCCTGCTGCAAACTCGCCAATTACCATGCCCCTTCGGGTGCTTTACACATAATTACCGGCATTAACTACATAACTCAAACTCGCCGTACATACGTGTCCAGTTTGAGCCTTTCCAAACTGGAACTACAGGCATGTCCTGTCAATTAGTGGCAGGTACACATGCCTCTGCGTTCCACTTGTTCATGGCAGGACTGGGATTGGTGAAAGGAAACCCGCGTTCCCTGAGCCAATCAAAGTTAATGAATAAACATGATTCCATCCAGAAACTATGTTTATTCAGAAAAATGAAAGTTAAAAGTATCCTAAAACAATGATTAAAGGATAGTGTATAGCGACATCTTGTGGCCAAAAAGTAAAATAAAAATATATACTTTTTTCTTTACTATAGTTATTAAGCCCAATTCCCCCTTCACTGTAGTTACCAAGATAAAACACTTGTAAAGCACAAAACAAAGTGACAGCATTTAAAAAAAAAATATATAAATAGTTACCTTGGGCGACTTAGCTTTTTTATTATGTAATAGTACAAAGGCCCCTGCAACGCGCGCACAAACACAACCCGCGTGCGCACATGCCCACGGCGCTCACACATCTGCACATGTCCCCCATCCTCCACTGTCATAAGTCTGTCTGCGTGCCGCGCCAGGGCAAATAAAATGTGTGGGTTTTATCTACAGTAGCATTTTTTTTTAATTTAAAACTACAGTGGATAGAATTGGAGAAATAGGGCTTGATTCATCAAGCTGCGCTGTTAAAGCAGCACAGCTTAATGAGCAGTAGTGCGCACTATGCACGCCTTACATAGCGCTCGCTGCCATGTAAGGCGTGTACCTGCCTAAGTAATGCACATTGCTTCCTTAGCAATGCGCGTATCATTAGCTGTGGGTGGTCCTGCTTCTGTGAAGTATTGCGGTAGCGATACTTCACTTGCTGCCGCTACTGTATTAATTTACATTGTTATATAAATGAATACAGTAGCGGCCACAAGTGAAGTATCGCTACCGCCATACTTCACAGAAGCAGGACCACCCACAGCTAATGATATGCGTAATGCTAAGGAAGCAATGCATGTAACTAAGTGCACACTATTGCTCATTAAGCTGTGCTGCTTTAGCAGAGCAGCTTGATGAATCAAGCCCAATGTGTATTTTTCCTTTTTTTTTTTTACTTGCTTTTTGTTTTAAAGTGCATCGAAATGTGGTGCTAGTAAAAAAGGGCGCACAGGGATAGTGGACAAAAAGGGCGCCGCCATAGACTGCAATGCAAAATATCGGCTATTCGGCGCCCGACAGGAAATTTGGGCGCCCGAGAAATAGCGGTTACAGGGATCGTGTTAACAAAAGTTTTCGTTTACAGAATAAGGTTTATAACAAATATCGTTTACAAGTTCGTTTGCAGTTTGTGTTATACTTATTTTTTCGTTTAAAAATTTCGCTTACAAAAGTATAACAACTAAATTTTCGTTTACACTTCTTTTGTTCATTTAAAAATTTGTTTTCATAGGTAGAATGCGTAAATACCGTTTTCAACCTTATTGTATTAGAAATACATCGCTTTTGGTATTAACTTTGTTTTTACACTTATAATGCGTTGATTATAGTTACTAAAATATCGCTTTTAATGTTACTGTTATTTTAAGATTTCTAATGCTTATAAGGCTATCCATTGTATTGTATATATTTATATATACTTTTCTCTATTTATAATATTAATGTATACGTGATTTTAAGGCTATTTTAAAGCTATTTATTCTATTACAAATATATAAATTATTGTATTCATGTTATTTGTAGAGAAGTATTTTAAGGATTAAATATATTATTGTTTATATGTGTTTAGGGTGTTTGTGCAGTGGGGATGGTTAGGTTTAGGCATTACCAGGGGGGTCTAGGGGTTAGGGATAGGTACAGGGAGGGTTAGGTATAGTTACAGTATAATATACGCAATCAGGGGGTGGTTAGGGTTAGGCACCACCAGGGGGGTCTTAGGGTTAGGCACCACCAGGGGGGTCTTAGGGTTAGGCACCAACCGGGGGGGGTCTTAGGGTTAGGCACCACCAGAGGGGTCTAGGGGTTAGGGATAGGTACAGGGAGGGCTCTGTGTGAGAGTAAGGTTAGGTATAGTTACAGCACAATATATGTAATATATACAATTTATTAAATTATATATATTTAAACAAAGAGGGGTCTAGGGGTTAGGGATAGGGAGAGATCTGTGTAAGCCTACAGTTTGGTATAATTACAGTAAAATATCTGTAAAACCTACCATTGCATTGCTATGTTTAATACAAGTGTAAATATCGTTTTTCTTATAGACGATATTTGATGTTTCTTTTCAGAATTCGTTTGTTGTTATAGACGGTATTTTGCCATTTCATTTCCGTTTATTTAACCTATTTAGCACTAAATTTTCGTTTACCACCCCTTAAAAGAAAAATATGGTTTTGCATTAAAACTTAAAATTTCGGCTATACCCCGCGCCCTTTTTTCCAGGCGCCCTTTTTTGATACATGCTCGAAATGTACCTCCTACAATCTAAACTGGTTTAGGTGTGCTTTAACTCCGATGAACATACGTGACCAGTGGCTGAATGATGAGGAGTAAAATTGGAAAGGATCACTGGTCGACAACCGACTAGCTGTTTGCCGCATAGCCCAATGAAAGTCCTGGTTTCGGCTGAAAACTGATAAGAATTAAGAGGTACAGTTCGGGTTCTATGACCATTACTTGAAATTCCAATCAGGGATAATTAGTTGTTTGCTGAATTGGTCTGCCATCCCACGCGCACGGTCGGTTTAATCCCCCGGACATATGATGAGACAGGTGACAAGACAAGCGACCAAGAGAACCTTTAAAACATTTGCAGCCAGAAAGATCTGAAGGGCGAGCCATTTAAAAAGACGAGCGACAAACATATCGACTCGATGCCCGATAAAGTGACGCTCTACGAGGTTTAGTTTAATAACAATGACATTTGTGTTGGAGGTTGCTTGCTTTACACCATCCGGCAACGTTGTTATGCATTTTTTTCCCCCCGTGAATGCATTTCGCTCATTAGAAGCGTTTTGCTGTAGGAAAGACCATCAGACAGTAATTGGCCATTATGCCCACCGCATACGTTATAATTGGCTGCTGACATTAATCTGCCTTGCAGAAAACACCTTGTAAGTCAAACATGCTATCTAGCTAACTAGTTTCCATTCCGGTATTTAAGCACAGCTATTATGTCAGTAAGAACAGTGGGGGTCCCCGGCAGTTTTTTTTGCTCTGCCGTTATATCTCTGTGCAGTCGTGCTGAGAAGTCGTTGTGGTGGCAGATCTAATCATCATTATTTGCCTCCAAGGCACTCATTTGTCATCTATAAAACAGTCCATTGACAGGAAAAAAAAACGTTAATGAAGCAAAATCTGTGTTTTTAATGTTTTTTTTTTTTTTTTTTAACGCCAAAACATTCAACTTCCACTACATTTATCAATTGTTACATTAAAGATCCATTTCACCCTCCAGGTGTTAGGAACTCACCTCGTCAGCGTTTCAGTGCTGCCTCCAGCTTTCCCTCTCTTTTCTCCTGCACTCCACGCAGGTGCGCCTATATGAGTGCCCCCTGGAGGACGTGCTCGAGTATGCATGTTCTAAGATGGACAAGCACATTCCCTCTGGTGATACTGGTAGCCACCAGAAGAGAATTGTTAGTTAGAGTTTTAATGTATTGTCAGTTGGCCGCTCTGTTATTAGTACAGCCAATGAACTGTTGGGACTTGCAGGCCCATGAGATTGGTTATTTCCCCAATAAAGCTCTGCCTTGACCAGTGCAAGTCTGCCCCGTGATAGTGTTTAGTCCCTTAATGTGCTTCTCTGCTGGATGCAATTATTGGACTGCTTATGTGTGATGACCTTGCCTGACCTTTTAACTTGTGCCTGATGACCTTCTTGACTGTTCTTCTCTCGTCTAGTCCTTTGGAAAATACTCCACCGCCACTCTGTATCAACTACATATAGGACCCTCCGCAGCTTCTGCTCTCAGGATCCCCCAGTTACCAGGTTGGCGGAGGTTGCAGGGCTATTGTTATGCCCCTGGGACTACCCTTGCTCGATGGATTGGTTCTGTGATGTGCCGGTGTAACATTTTGTTTTTACTGGTGATTCCCTGTTGGTTTTCTGTTGTCATCCTGGACCGCCTGCCTTCCCTTCTTCTAAAAATAGACCTAGCTAATACAGAACTATACTCCACTCTATATACATACCATGATCTCTGTATTAAATGTTAAAATGCAGTAATTGAAAGTATATTAGCCTTGGTGGAACCGTGGAACCCAGTCTTTAAGCACAACAAAGCCCACAAACACCCTAAGAAGATTTCCTTCACCGCTGTGAGTGCTGCCAGAAATTTGTGCTGGTTGGTTGAGACTTCTGGTTAGTTGCGTTCCGGACAGGCCTGTATTTACATCCCTGGAGCCTATAGGCACAGATTTTCTGGCATCCTAGACTTCACACTCCATGAAGTTACAAAACCCCACTTAACCGCACCACAAGTGGGCTGGCTGTCCCACCTGTCACGTCTCCCCTACTTCCTTTGCCTGGCATAGGTACTTACAGGTGCCCCTCAGTATTGGGTAGCCAGAAGTACTCTTAGTGTTAAAGCAGTCACCATAAAAATCAAATTTCAACAGCAACTGGTCTGAGTGTATTAAGTGATAAAGATGCTAATCCTGCATTCAAAACTTGCAAAACTTTTTCTGCTGTTATGGTTTGGAGTTATCACATACTTTATGAGAACTGACCCTAGTGCCAAACAGTGCAGAGTTGAATGCTGGGAGTTCGTTTTATCTATAATACATTCCTCCTCTTCCATTTATTTCCCCGCCTAGCTTTCTTATCTGAAACACCTCTGCTCACTTGTGTTTACAAGCAAGGCTGAGGTGACTCAGCGATTGGAGGATACGACAGTGTAGTTCCTCAGTGGGAGTGTCTGAAGACTCAGGGAGGATATGATGTCAGCATTAGCTTGGCAAGATGGCCACTGCCTAGAATAGGATTTTCTTCTTTCCCTTTATAAAATTCACAGGAATCATTACATGGATAGCACAATACATCTGTTATGTAAGTAGAAGTAGTATTTATCTACTTATATGTGTGTTTTTTATTTCTAGGTTAGCATGGGTGTCGCTTGTTCTTTAAGTAGCTAGTGTTACCCACAACTGAAGGGAGAACTTTTTAGTGGAATGCAGAGAGCCGGGCGAGTAACCTCTCATTTATCCTCTGCACAGGACTCATGCAGGAGGGAGGCACCAGGGGAGGAGAGCGAGTTACCTTTCCCTAATCAGCCGCCTATAGGCATGTGCCTACAGTGCCTTATGGTAAATCTGGCCCTGGTTTTGGATAACCCGGACTCTAATGTAGTAACAAGAGCCAGTTCTATTATTTTTGCCGTCTGAGCTGAGGCAAAATTTTGAAGATGCCACCCAGCCCCCCCATAGGTAGTATACTTGCCCCCAGAAAAGGTAGCCTGGAGGGGGTAGCAGGCAGGAAGGGAGGCAGTGGGCACAGTGCTGGAACTTGCAAGGTGAGTCATTGCTTCCCCGACAGGGGGACCCAGGTGAGGAGGGTACCAAGCCCCCTCCCACCCTGCTTCCTGCCTGCTACCCACTCCAGCGCAGCGCACCAACCCCACCCATGGCCAGGCGAGCGCCCCTCCCCCACTGAGGGACCCGTGTCACTCCACCTGATGGGTGGCTCGGGGCTGGTAGTAACATCCCTGTTAGTCACCATACTCAGGGCCGGATTTACCATAAGGCACTGTAGGCACGCGCCTACAGGCGCCTGATAATGGAAAGGCGGCTCCCTCCCCTAGTATCTCCCACTCTATTCAGAGTCCCGAGCAGGGTTTAAATGAGAGGTTTTCATCCAGCTCTTGGCATTCCACTGACGAGATCTCCCTTCGGTTGGGGGCACCACTAGCTACTTAATCCTTAAGGCACCTCTGGCTACCTAATGCTAAGGGACACCTGTAGCCAACTATGACGGGCAAGGGAAGTAAGAGGAGTGACAGCTGGGCCAACCAGCACACGGTTCGTCGGGTGTTTGTAGGTTCATGGAGGGTGAAGTCTGGGGTGCCAGGACATCTGTGCCTATAGGCTCCTGTGATGTAAATACGGGCCTGATCATACTACATTTTTTAATAAAAGTATAAATATCCTGCTGATGTCAGATCCCCGTATCAATGCAAGTCAGACTGAGTGAGTATAATAAAAGTTTGTAGACTTATGTCTTCCTGCAGGTGACACAGACCAGAGTAAAAGCTGGGATTAGTAAATCAGATGTGTGTGAAACTCTCTGTAAACAGAAGGGAAGAAGAGACGAACGCCGAGCTGCAGGCCTGCCCAGAATACAAAACGTTCCCCGGGATTAAAAGACAACTTAACTGCAGCGAGGAAGACAGACCTGACCCAGTTTGAGATTCTGTATATTCGACATATTCTGCTTGTCTCTCTCCACGCTCTGCCCCAGGGGGACGGCAGCTTCCATAACTTTAACTTAAAAATGTATTACATTTGCAGGAAGAATTACGAGTAGAGGCTTCGGGGCGATGCAGAACAGAACATGCCAATAAACGTTCGGAAAAAGTGAATTAACTGTGTCAGCGGTGTGAGTGTATAGAGAGGCGAACGCCACGCACACCTCATCTATCTTTCAGTCAGTCCAAAAAATATACAACGGTTACAAGTTCTTGACTTGTACTAGTTGGGGCCTACTAACGGGGCATAGAGCGTACGAATGCTGACAGACAGCAGTGGCGGCTTCAGCTTCCAATTTTTTTCTGGGGGGGGGGGGGGGGGGGGCACGATAGCTGGCAGGTGGGGCCCATTTGGGTGGTCAAAATCAATGTTAGTATGGCGAGCTTTAGATATTTTTTGCCTAACTCAGGTGATAAAATAAAGGCTAACTAGTTTAGCAATGATAGGGACAAATGTAAACATCACAAGCAGAACTCAGAGGATTTTGAGCAGAGCAGATTACCCAAATGATGGTGCTATTATTGAAGAAAGGTTACCTACAGATGACCTCCGTGCAGATAGAGCCCTGGCTGGGATTTGTACTGGGGACCCAGCGCTGCAAAGCAAGGGTTCTAACTACTACGCCACTGTGCTTTTTCCTCAAAGTATGAAGGACTTTAGGCTACAGGTCATGCGTGAACCCAGGTGCATAGCCAGTGGCGTAACTACAATTCATGGGGCCCCCCTGAAAAACTGTAATGGGGCCCACCAATGTTGACACCCGTTCCCTTGCCTCCCCTTGGGGCCCATCTCACAAGTGTGGCCCTGGAGAATTGGCGGCCCAGTGGGCACTTAAAGTGAACCTCCAGACTAAAAATCTACTCAGCAGAACTGAAAAGGCTTGGTGTTTCTTTAACAGATTCACAGCATCAGAACTTTGTTTTTCTTACCAAAGCATCATTTTTAGCTGCATTTTTAGCTAAGCTCCACCCATCAAAGAAAACTGCCCAGGCTTTTTTCCCCTGATGTTGTGCAAAGCATGATGGGATTTCCTATGTTGTTATTCACGTTGCCTAGCAACTGGGAGGGGTGATCAGGACACAGGACAGTTGGAACTGTGTCTCATGCTCCCTGTCACCTCCTTTCAACCAAAAAGATGGCTGCCCCCATGAAATCACAAACATTTGCCTGTTCTTTTAAAACAGGGTGGGTAAGAGATTATATTACCTATCTATTTTAATTAACGTAACTAATGTAACTTAATAACAGTATGTTTGTTTAGGCTGGAGTTCCTTTTTAATATATTCACCAATAACTTTTTTTTTCTTCTAACCACCCTCTGACTTTGTCTCAGTGCCCATGAACTATGTGCAGTGCTGATTGCATGAGAATGTAAATTTCCCAATCCACTCATCTCCATAGGATAGGGGCAACCGGGCAGGTGGCATTGCTTAAAAGTGCCTCCATCTGAGGGCATCATGAAAGTTTTGCTATGGAGCCCAACGATTTGTAGCTACACTCCTGCTGGCAGTGAACTGTATTTGCGCAGGCATAGTACAGCCACACTTGTACACTAATGAAAGCACTGCCACTGAGATAAAAAAAGGGGTCCTGGCCAGCAGCTGTGGGCTTGTAAAATATCCGGAAAGTCTTAGGCCTCGATTCATCATTGTCTTTGCGATAACTTTTTCCAGTTCGTTAAATTACCGAATTCGAAGTTTATCGATTTCTAGTTGTATTCACTATTCATCAAGGATTTTCCGCATTCGGTGTGAATTCAATAAAATATCGATAACAATGTCGTAACCATTTGGTAACGTGTCGATATTTCCATTTTACAGCGGTAATTTAACACAAGGCCATAAGATTCCCGTGGAATTGTGGGTAGAAAGGCAGTCCTTTGAACACCACATAGCAGCTTTCCGAATAGGGCGTAACACCTGGACCAGGATTCTGGGAGTGGCTTGGGACAATCCCACAATTTCGCCAGCTGCGGCTTGATAGGAGCCTTTTCTGAAAAAATGTAGTGCAGCTAGCAATTTAGTTAACCCTGGCACTGCCTGTGTTCTTTTACAAGATGATTCCAGAGAAATACAGATGTCCTGGTATAGCAAATAAATCCATTCTCTTGCAAATTGATACGGTTCTAGACCTTATTCTTGCCCTTCTGCGCCTTTGAATCACTCTCAGCTGATACATAACCACTTCAAATGGCTCCATCTTTTCTGTCAGCAATGATCTGACAGGAATAACGACAGAGCAGTGAAGGAGATAACTAATCCTAAATGTAACGCTAAACCACGCCCACTTTCATTTTCATGAATTGCACTTTCTTCCGTTTTAGCGCATCATTACCGAATGATTACCGAATGCTCGCTAACAGCTGTAGATAACTTTGATGAATCCTGAAATCAACTTATCGAGTTCGGTATTTTACTGATTCGACAAGTCTTCATGAATCAAGGCCTTTGTAGCTTCCAGCAACTTCTCACTACTGAGGTGAGTATCTATTTTTTTTTTACTTTTGTTATTTCACACGTTTGCTTTAAGTTGTATTGATGTACGTCTGATTTTCAGTGCATTGAGTGACTGCTTTTAAACTCGTGTGTGTGTTTATACACTCTGTTCCCGTCTGTGTGCGCCGGGTCTATCCAGGTTTCGCAAGGCTAGATGGAGGTTCTCGCAGCGGCAAAACAATGAAGTGTCAGTGAACGAGGATCCCGAAATGCCATCGCACAAAGTGCAACAACACCGCGGCCTAATCTGTGATTGGCGGCTCCGAAGGTCTTCCGTGCTGCGGCATTGTTCTCCCTGAGAGGGTTTATTTATCCCACGCCAAAATTCACCACCACGGATTATGGAATTGTGAAATCGTCACTCACTGATGCAAAACGCCAGCTCAGCCAAAGGAAGATGTCACTTTCAGATGAGGCAGAACAATTGTGTTGTGTGTATAAATACCGGGATGGAGGGAAATGTGTTATGAGGATGGAAGTTTGGTCCAAAGCCTGGTGAAATGTCCTTGTGAAGGTCAGCGGTGTAACCAGCGATCACAGCAGAGTCCTAATGCCCCTCTGCACTCACAGCTCAGATAGTACAGCATACAATATCATGTGATTGTATAGCACTGACTTATGCAGCACTTTACAGAGTACATAGTCATGTCGCTGACTGTCCTCAGAGGAGCTCACACTCTAATCCTACCATAGTCATAGTCTAATGCCCTACCATATTATTATTCTGTATTTATATAGCACTGACATCTTCTGCAGCACATTACAAAGTACATAGTCATGTCACTGACTGTCCTCAGAAGAGCTCACACTCTAATCCTACCATAGTCCTAGTCTAATGTCCTACCATATTATTATTTTGTATTTATATAGCGCTGACATCTTCTGCAGCACTTTACAGAGTACATAGCCATGTCACTGACTGTCCTCAGAGGAGCTCACACTCTATTCCCTACCGTAGTCATAGCCTAATGTCCTACCATATTATTATTATGTATTTATATAGCACTGACATCTTCTGCAGCACTGTACAGAGTACATAGTCATGTCGCTGACTGTCCTCAGAGGAGCTCACACTCTAATCCCTACCATAGTCATAGTGTAATGTCGTATCATATTAATATTATGTATTTATATAGCGCTGACATCTTCTGCAGCACTTTACAGAGTACAAAGTCATGTCACTGACTGTCCTCAGAGGAGCTCACAATCTAATCCTACCATAGCCATAGTGTAATGTACTACCATATTATTATTATTATGTATTTATATAGCACTGACATCTTCTGCAGCACATTACAGAGTACATAGTAATGTCACCGACTGTCCTCAGAGGGGCTCACAATCTAATCTTGCCATAGTCATAGTCTAATGTCCTACCATATTATTATTATGTATTTATATAGCACTGACATCTTCTGTAGCAGAGTACATAGTCATGTCACTAACTGTCCTCAGAGGAGCTAATCCTACCATAGTCTAATGTCCTACCATATTATTATTATTATGTATTTATATATCACTGACATCTTCTACAGCACTTTACAGAGTACATAGTCATGTCACTGACTGTCCTCAGAGGAACTCACACTCTAATCCTACCTACCATAGTGTAATGTACTACTGTATTATTATTATGTATTTAAATAGCACTGACATCTTCTGCAACACTGTACAGAGTACATAGTCATGTCACTGACTGTCCTCAGAGGAGCTGACAATCTAATCCTAGCATAGTCATAGTCTAATGTCCTACCATATTATTATTATGTATTTATATAGAACTGACATCTCCTGCAGCACTTTACAGAGACAGAGTACATAGTCATGTCACTGACTGTCCTCAGAGGACCTCAGCTGATAATATCATCCTACCATTGTGAACATGCACAAAAATTATGACCAAAAGTGTAAAAGTTACTGTCAAAAACATAAATTCACTCTGTCAAAATACGTAAATTGCACAAAACTACCAGTAATTTACGCATAGCTTTTATTGAGCAATTACGTCTATCTGCTTTCTGCTCATAATGTACAGTATGTTCTTTTCTTTATATACTTTGTATGAATGAAGTTGGAAATATTCCTTAATCCTCCTGGCGGTCTATTAAAAACCGCCAAGGGGCAGCAGAGCAGTTTTTTGTTTATTTATTTTTTTAAATCATGTAGCGAGCCCAGGGCTGTGCCGCTGTGCTCAAAGAACGGCCGGGATTTCCTGGAGGGCTTCCCCCGTTGCCATGGCGACAGGCAGCATGACGTCACCGACGTCATCGACGTCGTGTCGTCATTGGGAGTCCCGATCTACCCCTCAGCGCTGCCTGGCACTGATTGGCCAGGCAGCGCACGGGGTCTGGGGAGAGGGGGGGGGGGCGGCGCGGCGAGCGGCGGGTAATCGACGTGGAGCGGCGGCGATCAGAGTGCACACGCAGCTAGCAAAGTGCTAGCTGCGTGTTGCAAAAAAAAATTATGCAAATCGGCCCAGCAGGGACTCAGAAATCCTCCTGTGCTGCATAGGCACGGGCTTACCGCCAGGGAGGTTAATGGTTAAGGTCAGCATAACATGTTATTAAACGAATGTCTCCCCATCCCTCCCTTTAGCAATTCCAAACGATTCAAAATGTCCCAAAATGCTCCTAAATGTATGCATTCCATTAAAATCACAATTTTTATTTGAAATGGTACAGATGCTCTTGTGTACAAGGAATCTGCTATCTGCAACCAAACCCCCCAACCCCCCCACCTACAAACACACACACGCACGCGCGTGCACACACACAGGCACGCACACCACACATGCACACCACACACACTGTACACACACACTGTATACACACACACTGTACACACACATAAACACTGTACACACACACACACTGTACACACACACACTGTACACACACACTGTACACACACACACACTGTACACACACACACACTGTACACACACACACTGTACACACACACACACTGTACACACACACACACTGTACACACACACACACACACTGTACACACACACACACACTGTACACACACACACACACACACACACACACACACACACACTGTACACACACACACACACACACACACACACACACACACACACTGTACACACACACACTGTACACACACACACACACTGTACACACACACACTGTACACACACACACTGTATACACACATAAACACTGTACACTACACACACACACACACACACATACACCAAACTCCTCCATTAAAGAGACACTGAAGTGAAAAAAAAACATAATATAATGAATTGGTTGTGTAGTTCAGATAATTACTAGAACATTACAAGCAAAGCAAATATTCTCATATTTTTATTTTCAGTTATATAGTGTTTTTTATAACATCGCATCATTCTCTAATATTTGCAGTTTACACGCTACTAAGCATTCTAAATGATTTTACAGAGCAGTCCAGTGAACTATTTACCTGTTCTCTGGGGAAGAACAAAAAATACAATGCCTGACAGTTGAGATAACAAGCTTCAGATAACAGAGCAACTTTGAAAGTCGTGGAGCTCAATGGATTTTTTGCGTAGATATCAATTGGTGTTTCTTAACTCTCCCTGTACAGCATTAGACTCATAGATCTGCTGCTAATGTTTCATTTCTTAGCTGTACTACACATTCCAATCATTATATCATAATTTTACTTCACTGCAGTGTCTCTTTAAGCTCAGCAAGAGAGACATAGGACCGACCACTAGTGTTGGGCGAACAGTGTTCGCCACTGTTCGGGTTCTGCAGAACATCACCCTGTTCGGGTGATGTTCGAGTTCGGCCGAACACCTGATGGTGTTCGGCCTTTTAAGTTCGGGTTCGCCCCGAACTACTAAATGGCCGCGAACAGGGCCGAACAGGGCCCTGTTCGGCCGAATACTGCCCCCCTATGGGGTCGCAGGCATAAGGGGGGAGCATGCCCCAATCGCGGGGGGGTCGGAAATTCCCCCCACCCCCTCCGCTAGCGCTCCCCCCTCTGCCCGCTTCCCCATACAAAAGTTTAATGAAGTAAAACAGTACCGGTCCGGTGGTAGTGGGTGGCTGGCAGTGGGCGGCACTGTTTAGTGAGTGACTGAGGAGGAGGAGTCCGGAGAGTGACGCGTTGAGGGAGGCCGGGCAGCGGGCGGTTCAGCAGTAGTACCGTACTACTGCTGAACCGCCCGCTGCCCGGCCTCCCTCAACGCGTCACTCTCCGGACTCCTCCTCCTCAGTCACTCACTTCACAGTGCCGCCCACTGCCAGCCACTACTGCTGAACCGCCCGCTGCCCGGCCTCCCTCAACGCGTCACTCTCCGGACTCCTCCTCCTCAGTCACTCACTAAACAGTGCCGCCCACTGCCAGCCACCCACTACCACCGGACCGGTACTGTTTTACTTCATTAAACTTTTGTATGGGGAAGCGGGCAGAGGGGGGAGCGCTAGCGGAGGGGGTGGGGGGAATTTCCGACCCCCCCGCGATCGGGGCATGCTCCCCCCTTATGCCTGCGACCCCATAGGGCCCCCAAAAGCGGGATGTTCGGGGAGTTCGGGGTTCGGCCCGAACATGCCGAACATCGCGGCCATGTTCGGCGAACTTTCCCGAACCCGAACATCCAGGTGTTCGCCCAACACTACCGACCACCAACCCCACACCCTTGGGAGAGGTGGTGAAAAACAGCAGCTCAACCACACATGAATCCAGGAGAACATCACAGCTTGGAAATGCTTAAAAAGGAGGAGGACACAGGCACTGCTTTTCCAGAAAATAAAGGTATTTAAAGAGTAACTGTTAGCCCCCAAATTGAAATTTAAAACACTATTGCAATGTTTTATTTATTATATAAGTGAGCCTAAAAGTCAATGTAGAAGTTAAAAATCAATCTAATTTTGTTACTATGTAACCTTTTCCCCCAGCTCCGGACGCAAGCCGCATATCAGATACTATAGCATGCAGAGCATGCCTATGTCTGGCCGACCCCCCTCTCCCCCCCAGGACCAGGTGCCAATATATTCTCCCCACCGCAGCTGACCGCTCTGACACGGAGAGAGAGCGGCAGCACTTCCAGAGCAGCACCGCAGAGCAGCCGCCGCCGAGTCACATGTGAGAGAATCACATGTGAGAGAGATGCACGGCGCTGGCTGCTCTGCGGTGCTGCTCTGGAAGTGCTGCCGCTCTCTCTCCCTGTCAGAGCGGTCAGCTGTTTGTGGTGCGAATAGATCGGCACCTGGTCCTGGGGGGGGAGAGGGGGGTCGGCCAGACATAGGCATGCTCTGCATGCTACAGTATCTGATATGCGGCTTGCGTCCGGAGCTGGGGGGAAAGGTTACATAGTAACAAAATTAGATTGATTTTTAACTTCTACATTGGCTTTTTGGCTCACTTATATAATAAATAAAACATTGCAATAGTGTTTTACATTTCAATTTGAGGGCTAACAGTTACTCTTTAAGAGCATCTAGAAGCACTGATTAGACAACTGCGGGGAGGGGAAATGTTGGAAAATATACATGCAACAACTTTCATGCTTAGACTGCGTGTTACCTAAATAATAGCAACAAGGTAGTGATGAGTATATTGGATGTTTAGGACATTCTAGTCCATTGTCGTGTTTTCTAGCGCTTCTTTCACTGTATGATATGTTCATGCTATATTGCTGTTATCCCATGGTGATCAGAGCCGGATTAAGGCTAAATGGGGCCCTAAGCAAAGTAACTGATTTGGGCCCCCCCATCATGTCTTAATGGAATCAGAAGATGCAGCTGCACAGCAATATGCCGCACACACCGGGGCAGCCGAGCTACTGGTTGCTATGGGCAACAGCCCGCTTTCCTCTGTTGGTGCACAATGCAGGGAATAGCAGCGGCAAAATGCAGAGTGAGAGATGAATGGCTGGGACATTTGCACTCAGGGGCTGGGGCACCCGTGTGAAGAGGGCACCAGATATCACAGCAGCAGCACTTTCCCCCTGCATCTCCAGCCTGGCAATAACAGAAATCTCTGGACACCGCCAAACCGGAGGCCGTTCCCCAGACAGAATTACATAACCACCCCCACCACTGAACTACCGATTTCCTCCCAAACTAGACAGCCACCATGCAGCCTCCATCCCAGTGAATACGATAGTCCAGCAGAGAAGACAGCCGCAGCGGGGGAGAATGACAGCACCAGATGACTCACATTCACCTAATGCGATCCAAGCAATAGAGGTCCCGTCATCCGGAGCCCATCTGTCTCCTCTAGAGTGCTGCCGCTCTGTTACTACTACTATTACTACTTCCTACTTCCTGTATGATCTGAGAATCAGGAAGTTCAGAGCAAGCGGCTGCACTGTAGAAGAGACAGATGGGTTTCAGATGACGGGATCTCTATCGCTTGGATCATGGATAGGTGAGTGAGCGTTTGCCATCTGCTGCTATCATTCTTGCTGCAGCTGTGGTTCTCTGTGGGAAGGGAGGGAGGGGTGGGCAGCGGCAGAGCGCACAGTAGCAGGAGGGGGACCTAGGAGGAGAGCCTGGCTCTGAAGACAATCAGCAGCGCACGGCATCATTTGACAAGACAAGACAAATAACATTTATATCGCGCTTTTCTCGCGGACTCAAAGCGCCAAAGCTGCAGCCACTAGGACGCACCCTATAGGCAGTAGCAGTGTTAGAGAGACTTGCCTAAGGTCTCCTACTGAATAGGTGCTGGCTTTCTGAACAGGCAGAGCCGAGATTCGAATCCTGGTCTCCTGTGTCAGAGGCAGAGCCCTTAAAGGGACTCCGAGCAGTACCTGTGGGTATGCCTTTAAGCATACCCACAACTAATTAATTACATCCTCACACCTACCAGCATGATGTTTGTAATTATATCCCCCTGGGTTCCTTATATTTCATTGCATTGTGCTGAATCGAGCTGCCAACTTTGGAGAAAAGTCGTCCTGTGTTATACAATGTAACTATGGAAAGATGCATATCATTTTGAAGCTCTCTTTCTCCTCTTTCCAATGATAGATAAACTGCCACCCTACGCCTTTTAGTTTTCGCTATTTTCGCAATCGAAATTGCTGTGGCTGTGATTTCGATCGAGAAAATAGCGAAAACTAAAAGGCATAGGGCGGCAGTTTATATATCAATTGGAAAGAGGAGAAAGAGAGCTTGAAAATGATATGCATCTTTCCATAGTTACTGCACTGCTCAAAGTCCCTTTAACCATTATACCATCCAGCCACTGCAGACAGGATGGTGAGAGCTGGTTTATGTGCTGATGGGGCCCCTTTGACTCTGAATGGGGGGGCCCCAAGCGAGTGCTTTTGTTGCCTGGTCAGTAATCCGGCCCTGATGGTGATGCACAAGTAAGGCCCTGCGTAGTAGTTGCTCCTCCTATGTGATCTTCATATAGACTTCAGCTGCTAGACTTCTGCTCCCTCCCCTTTCTCTAGCAACATATTGATGAGAAGAGGTATTCCAAAGAATATATACAGTATAATATAAACACCAGGGTCCTAGCCTTGCACTCTTAGGACTACTGCACACTAAAGGTTCGTACACACGTCAGATAAAAATCATTTGTACATGAATGAGAGAAGGATCGATTTTTGCATGCACAACTGACGATCGTTCATACAAACATAACAAACGATGTACACGACCAATATCGTTAGTCGTTTTTGATCTGTCCTGTTGGATTTTTTGTAATGACCAATGATGAACGACCAAAGTGTGTACAGCTAATTTACAGATATAGAACGATCATTCAACACAGAACGCATGCGTCGCGTATACAGCCGCGGACTTCTCATCCGTACGCGTGCGTTGAATGAACGAACGTTCTTTTTTTATAATTTTTTTTTTGATTATTATTTTAAAGTAAAGACACAGTCATTACTACCCACACTCACATAGCTACACGCTCTCATGCATTCACACTCATACACTGTTCACACAAACACTTAACAGACGATCGTTCATATCAGTACATTAATTGGTCGATCTATGTCGTTATACATACGTCATTTCCAATGTACATTACCTCACTTCCCTTAAAATATTGTTCGTTCTTTACATCGTTTATATGTGTATTCAGCTTGTCGTTGAGCGGTCGTTACTTTATTGTTGTCTATCTTTGATTGCTCGTTTAGAACAATCATTCGTTTAAAAATGATCTGATGTGTGTATTTACCTTAAGGCTCCCTGCACAATGCATGTGATTCCGATTTGTAATCGGATTTTACATCCGATTCCGATTTTTAATCATTCCTGCATGCTGCGTTTTTTCCTCCGTTTTTCTGTTGATTTCATTCAGGGAAAATCGGAATTGCAAATCGGAAATGGAATCGGAATTGCAAAACAGATTTGCAGTGTGCAGGGAGCCTAAGTTCTGAGCGTTTTTAAAAATGCTGGCGATTTGAAAACCTGAATGTAAATGGGATGGAGCACACCAGAGCGATTCGTTTTTTTTCCTTAAACGCAAACTCGGGTCCTGCAGCATTTTTGTGGTTTACTGAGGTGATTCAGCCTCAATGTTAAAGAGGATCTGTAACGTCAAAAGATCCCCTGGGGGGTAATCACCTCGGGTGGGGGAAGCCTCCGGATCCTAATGAGGCTTCCCACGCCGTCCTCCGTCCCTCAGGGGTCTCGCTGCAGCCCTCCGAGAAAGATGACGTCATTATTTACCTTCCTGGCTCCTGCGCAGGCGCTCTGACGGCTGTCGGCTCCGAACTACACGGAAATACCCGATCGCCGTCGGGTCTGTTCTACTGCGCAGGCGCAAGTTTCCGGCGCCTGCGCAGTAGAGCGGACCCGACTAAGATCCGGTATTTCCGTGTAGTTTGGAGCCGAGAGCAGCCACAGCGCCCCCGCTGGAGCCTGCAAAAGTAAATATTGAACTGACAGTTGGGTCTGTCGCCGGCTGTTCGGAGGGCTGCAGCGAGACCCCCGTGGGACAGAGGACGGCGTGGGAAGCCTCATTAGGATCCGGAGGCTTGCCCCACCCGAGGTGAGTACCCCCCAGGGGATGTTTTTGATGTTACAGAGTCTCTTTAAGTATATAAGTGGGAAATTGCTCTGAAAAGCGCTAGAACAGAGCGATTTTCCAAGCATTTTTGTTACAGAAGCTGTTCAGTTTAAAGAGAAACTCCGACCAAGAATTGAACTTTATCCCAATCAGTAGCTGATACCCCCTTTTACATGAGAAATCTATTCCTTTTCACAAACAGACCATCAGGTGCTCTGTATGGCTGATATTGTGGTAAAACCCCTCCCACAGGAAGCTGTGAGGACCATGGTACTCCTGGCAGTTTCCTGTCTGTGAACCTTTCTGCATTGTGGGAAATAGCTGTTTACAGCTGTTTCTAACTGTCAAAAAAGCATGCAGCAGCTACATCACCTGCCAACAGTAAAAATGTCACCATGTAATAAATGTCAGTGTGTAAATCAGGGATTTAAAAGTTTTTTTACAATGGGCAAACACTGACTAAATCATTTATACATATTTATTGTAAAAATGAAGCACTTTTTTTTTATTACATTATTTTTACTGGAGTTCCTCTTTAAGGTCTACTGTAACAAAAAAACAAAACAAAACGCTCCAAAAAAAACACTGGGCATGTGTAGAAAATCGCTCTGCGCATGCCTAGAAACGCTCTAAAAAAATCTCTTCAAAAAGTGCTGAGCGTCTGTGATTATGCTATGGCTTTTTGGCGTGCACTGGCCCTAGCACAGACTGCTGACTTGGACTGTGTCTCCCCACCAAGGACGGAGAAGATGGAATCATGGAGAACTTGAGAGATCTCAAGGCATTCCCAGACTAATGCAGGGTGAGTATAGGTGGCATCTTGTTGCTATGGCAATACCGAGCCACACAAAATATTAGTTATTTTTTTTAATCACAGATATGCTTTTTTACCTTATTTTTCGGGGTAGACAGAGATGAAAAAAAAAAATTGCCCATGTTTGGAGATGGGAGATAAAAATCGAGATCGCGGGGGCACCCCAAGGACCCAATTTTCCTTCTGTATGAAATGCAATGACTATTTAGTGGTAGAATAAAACATATAACTCCGCTGATGGAATCTTTGAAAAAAATAAATATAATTAATAATAAAAGACCTTTAACTCGCATGACGAATTCAGCAAATAAGATTTATGTGTGGAATTCTCAAAGCTTTAAGAAAAACAAAAATTTATAGACCAAAAAAAAGGGGGATGGCGTCCTCCGCATGGCAGGAAATATTACCCGGCATCCAAAACACGCAGAATGATTCATTGTGGCCAATTTACTAACCCCCAAAATATTCCTTTTACTTTGAAAAAAAAATGGAATTTATCTGCTGGCAGCCGCCCGATCTGCGCTTGGCTCGCCCCAGATCCGTCATACATCGTCAAGATTTACGGTTCCCACCGAAAATAAGCAAAATCTGCCGTTTAAAAATACAGCGCTCAATTCCATAAGTGGGAAGATATTTAATTTTTACGCTGCCGAATGCTTTTACGATTTTAATAATCGTTAGCGGTTTTGATTCATCAATTTAGCCGGGCTGTAAACTCGCAGAGTTTATTGAAGGCGCACGTCGTAGATAATAAAGTGAAGGGGAGTAACTCGCCTTATCATCATAAGCCAATAAAACTCACATTTTTATAAGGGGGATTAACAGCTGTTAAATCACCCAGTGGCTCCCGCCACCCCCCTACGTAATCAGAACCAGGCTTTCATTAAATCAAATTATGATGCTGCACCGAGAGGCGTTCTCTCCACCGTAAAAATCAAAATCACCTGTAAATTAAATTTACCACGTAATTTTAAAAAGAGTTCCAGGAATGCATACCCAGAGGTGAGTCACCGGAATGACGATCTCTTAAAGAGAACCCAAGGTGGGTTTCTGCAATCAATATAGGACACAGAGGCACATTCTGCAGGAAGCAGGAAATTTGGGCACATGAGGCAGGTGGACAAAAAGGGCGCCGCCATTCACTCCCATAATAAATATCGTTTAAATCGGCGCCCAACAGGAAAAAAGGGCGCCGGAGAAAAATAACGTTTTAAAAGCGGCGCCCGGAGACTTTTAATGTTTTATAACTGTTTCTCATGATTACACATTATTTAATGATTTATAATTTTTAAAACATTATTTTTAAACGAAAAACAGTACAATATTTTTTAAAACATTACTTTTAAACGAAAAACCGTACAAATTTTTTTTTTTTTTTTTTCATTTTTAAACGAAAAACCGCACCATATTTTTTAAAACGTTATTAATGCTTATCACAGGGGGGTCTTAGGTTTAGGCACCAACAGGGGGGTCTTAGGTTTAGGCACCAACAGGGGGGTCTTAGGGTTAGGCACCAACAGGGGGGTCTTAGGGTTAGGCACCAACAGGGGGGTCTTAGGGTTAGGCACCAACAGGGGGGTCTTAGGGTTAGGCACCACCAGGGGGGTCTTAGGGTTAGGCACCAACAGGGGGGTCTTAGGGTTAGGCACCAACAGGGGGGTCTAGGGGTTAGGGATAGGTACAGGGAGGGTTCTGTGTGAGAGTAGGGTTAGGTATAGCTTTAGTAAAATTCTTATTAATGTTTTATAAAACGTTATTAGAAATTTCAATTTTTAAACAGGGAAGATTAACGTTTTAAAATTGCCGATTTTATACACATTATTTAATGATTTATAACTTTATAAAACATTATTTTTAAACGAAATATAGCACAATTTTTTTTAAACGTTATTCATGATTATCTTTTAAAACCCTGCGCCCTTTTTTCCCGGCGCCCTTTTTTAACGTACGCCATTCTGCATACTATCACCAGCCTCTATGTCCTTATAGTGTGCCCCCAGGTTCCCCCCGCTCTCTGCTGTCCCCCCTTTTAAAAACCGCCACGCTAGCAACACACAGATTGTCACTAGTCGGCTGTTTACATTCAGGCTGCCACTCAGCGCCGCTCCCCAGCCTCCTCTATTACGCGGCTCCCCACCTGCGTCCCTTCCCTCCCCGCCTCTGTAAGCCAACTGGAGGAAGCTTACGGAGGCGCTATAGAGGAGGCGGGGGAACGGCACTGAGTGGCAGCATCAATGTGAACAGCCAGCTAGCGACAATCTGTACGTTGCTAGCCTGGCGGTTTTTATAAGGGGAGACAGCAGAGCACGGGGGAGCCTGAGGGCGCACTATAAGGACAAAGAGGTTGGGAATTGTATCCAGAATGTACCTCTGTGTCCTAATATTGATTTCAGAAACCAGTGGCGTAGCTAAGGAGCTGTGGGCCCTGGTGCAAGTTTTACATGGGGCCCCCAAATCACTCTATACATACAATTGATACGCCGCACCAAAACCTGCCAAAGACAACACAGTGTCAGAGGTGCAAGGAGGGGATGGGGAACAGTTTGTTAATGATTATTACTACTAATTTTAAAGCATCTATAGAAGTGATTATTACCAACACAGGGCCAATAGAGAGCTAATACTGTGCTTGAGGGAGGGCCCCTCGGGGGCCCTTCTGACCCAAGGGCCCCGATGCGGTCCCTACCTCTGCAACCCCTATTGCTACGCTATTTTTTTAAATCATGTAGCGAGCCCAGGGCTGTGCCGCTGTGCTCAAAGAACGGCCGGGATTTCCTGGAGGGCTTCCCCCGTTGCCATGGCGACAGGCAGCATGACGTCACCGACGTCATCGACGTCGTGTCGTCATTGGGAGTCCCGATCTACCCCTCAGCGCTGCCTGGCACTGATTGGCCAGGCAGCGCACGGGGTCTGGGGAGAGGGGGGGGGGGCGGCGCGGCGAGCGGCGGGTAATCGACGTGGAGCGGCGGCGATCAGAGTGCACACGCAGCTAGCAAAGTGCTAGCTGCGTGTTGCAAAAAAAAATTATGCAAATCGGCCCAGCAGGGACTCAGAAATCCTCCTGTGCTGCATAGGCACGGGCTTACCGCCAGGGAGGTTAATGGTTAAGGTCAGCATAACATGTTATTAAACGAATGTCTCCCCATCCCTCCCTTTAGCAATTCCAAACGATTCAAAATGTCCCAAAATGCTCCTAAATGTATGCATTCCATTAAAATCACAATTTTTATTTGAAATGGTACAGATGCTCTTGTGTACAAGGAATCTGCTATCTGCAACCAAACCCCCCAACCCCCCCACCTACAAACACACACACGCACGCGCGTGCACACACACAGGCACGCACACCACACATGCACACCACACACACTGTACACACACACTGTATACACACACACTGTACACACACATAAACACTGTACACACACACACACTGTACACACACACACTGTACACACACACTGTACACACACACACACTGTACACACACACACACTGTACACACACACACTGTACACACACACACACTGTACACACACACACACTGTACACACACACACACACACTGTACACACACACACACACTGTACACACACACACACATACACACACACACACACACTGTACACACACACACACACACACACACACACACACACACACACTGTACACACACACACTGTACACACACACACACACTGTACACACACACACTGTATACACACATAAACACTGTACACTACACACACACACACACACACATACACCAAACTCCTCCATTAAAGAGACACTGAAGTGAAAAAAAAACATAATATAATGAATTGGTTGTGTAGTTCAGATAATTACTAGAACATTACAAGCAAAGCAAATATTCTCATATTTTTATTTTCAGTTATATAGTGTTTTTTATAACATCGCATCATTCTCTAATATTTGCAGTTTACACGCTACTAAGCATTCTAAATGATTTTACAGAGCAGTCCAGTGAACTATTTACCTGTTCTCTGGGGAAGAACAAAAAATACAATGCCTGACAGTTGAGATAACAAGCTTCAGATAACAGAGCAACTTTGAAAGTCGTGGAGCTCAATGGATTTTTTGCGTAGATATCAATTGGTGTTTCTTAACTCTCCCTGTACAGCATTAGACTCATAGATCTGCTGCTAATGTTTCATTTCTTAGCTGTACTACACATTCCAATCATTATATCATAATTTTACTTCACTGCAGTGTCTCTTTAAGCTCAGCAAGAGAGACATAGGACCGACCACTAGTGTTGGGCGAACAGTGTTCGCCACTGTTCGGGTTCTGCAGAACATCACCCTGTTCGGGTGATGTTCGAGTTCGGCCGAACACCTGATGGTGTTCGGCCTTTTAAGTTCGGGTTCGCCCCGAACTACTAAATGGCCGCGAACAGGGCCGAACAGGGCCCTGTTCGGCCGAATACTGCCCCCCTATGGGGTCGCAGGCATAAGGGGGGAGCATGCCCCAATCGCGGGGGGGTCGGAAATTCCCCCCACCCCCTCCGCTAGCGCTCCCCCCTCTGCCCGCTTCCCCATACAAAAGTTTAATGAAGTAAAACAGTACCGGTCCGGTGGTAGTGGGTGGCTGGCAGTGGGCGGCACTGTTTAGTGAGTGACTGAGGAGGAGGAGTCCGGAGAGTGACGCGTTGAGGGAGGCCGGGCAGCGGGCGGTTCAGCAGTAGTACCGTACTACTGCTGAACCGCCCGCTGCCCGGCCTCCCTCAACGCGTCACTCTCCGGACTCCTCCTCCTCAGTCACTCACTTCACAGTGCCGCCCACTGCCAGCCACTACTGCTGAACCGCCCGCTGCCCGGCCTCCCTCAACGCGTCACTCTCCGGACTCCTCCTCCTCAGTCACTCACTAAACAGTGCCGCCCACTGCCAGCCACCCACTACCACCGGACCGGTACTGTTTTACTTCATTAAACTTTTGTATGGGGAAGCGGGCAGAGGGGGGAGCGCTAGCGGAGGGGGTGGGGGGAATTTCCGACCCCCCCGCGATCGGGGCATGCTCCCCCCTTATGCCTGCGACCCCATAGGGCCCCCAAAAGCGGGATGTTCGGGGAGTTCGGGGTTCGGCCCGAACATGCCGAACATCGCGGCCATGTTCGGCGAACTTTCCCGAACCCGAACATCCAGGTGTTCGCCCAACACTACCGACCACCAACCCCACACCCTTGGGAGAGGTGGTGAAAAACAGCAGCTCAACCACACATGAATCCAGGAGAACATCACAGCTTGGAAATGCTTAAAAAGGAGGAGGACACAGGCACTGCTTTTCCAGAAAATAAAGGTATTTAAAGAGTAACTGTTAGCCCCCAAATTGAAATTTAAAACACTATTGCAATGTTTTATTTATTATATAAGTGAGCCTAAAAGTCAATGTAGAAGTTAAAAATCAATCTAATTTTGTTACTATGTAACCTTTTCCCCCAGCTCCGGACGCAAGCCGCATATCAGATACTATAGCATGCAGAGCATGCCTATGTCTGGCCGACCCCCCTCTCCCCCCCAGGACCAGGTGCCAATATATTCTCCCCACCGCAGCTGACCGCTCTGACACGGAGAGAGAGCGGCAGCACTTCCAGAGCAGCACCGCAGAGCAGCCGCCGCCGAGTCACATGTGAGAGAATCACATGTGAGAGAGATGCACGGCGCTGGCTGCTCTGCGGTGCTGCTCTGGAAGTGCTGCCGCTCTCTCTCCCTGTCAGAGCGGTCAGCTGTTTGTGGTGCGAATAGATCGGCACCTGGTCCTGGGGGGGGAGAGGGGGGTCGGCCAGACATAGGCATGCTCTGCATGCTACAGTATCTGATATGCGGCTTGCGTCCGGAGCTGGGGGGAAAGGTTACATAGTAACAAAATTAGATTGATTTTTAACTTCTACATTGGCTTTTTGGCTCACTTATATAATAAATAAAACATTGCAATAGTGTTTTACATTTCAATTTGAGGGCTAACAGTTACTCTTTAAGAGCATCTAGAAGCACTGATTAGACAACTGCGGGGAGGGGAAATGTTGGAAAATATACATGCAACAACTTTCATGCTTAGACTGCGTGTTACCTAAATAATAGCAACAAGGTAGTGATGAGTATATTGGATGTTTAGGACATTCTAGTCCATTGTCGTGTTTTCTAGCGCTTCTTTCACTGTATGATATGTTCATGCTATATTGCTGTTATCCCATGGTGATCAGAGCCGGATTAAGGCTAAATGGGGCCCTAAGCAAAGTAACTGATTTGGGCCCCCCCATCATGTCTTAATGGAATCAGAAGATGCAGCTGCACAGCAATATGCCGCACACACCGGGGCAGCCGAGCTACTGGTTGCTATGGGCAACAGCCCGCTTTCCTCTGTTGGTGCACAATGCAGGGAATAGCAGCGGCAAAATGCAGAGTGAGAGATGAATGGCTGGGACATTTGCACTCAGGGGCTGGGGCACCCGTGTGAAGAGGGCACCAGATATCACAGCAGCAGCACTTTCCCCCTGCATCTCCAGCCTGGCAATAACAGAAATCTCTGGACACCGCCAAACCGGAGGCCGTTCCCCAGACAGAATTACATAACCACCCCCACCACTGAACTACCGATTTCCTCCCAAACTAGACAGCCACCATGCAGCCTCCATCCCAGTGAATACGATAGTCCAGCAGAGAAGACAGCCGCAGCGGGGGAGAATGACAGCACCAGATGACTCACATTCACCTAATGCGATCCAAGCAATAGAGGTCCCGTCATCCGGAGCCCATCTGTCTCCTCTAGAGTGCTGCCGCTCTGTTACTACTACTATTACTACTTCCTACTTCCTGTATGATCTGAGAATCAGGAAGTTCAGAGCAAGCGGCTGCACTGTAGAAGAGACAGATGGGTTTCAGATGACGGGATCTCTATCGCTTGGATCATGGATAGGTGAGTGAGCGTTTGCCATCTGCTGCTATCATTCTTGCTGCAGCTGTGGTTCTCTGTGGGAAGGGAGGGAGGGGTGGGCAGCGGCAGAGCGCACAGTAGCAGGAGGGGGACCTAGGAGGAGAGCCTGGCTCTGAAGACAATCAGCAGCGCACGGCATCATTTGACAAGACAAGACAAATAACATTTATATCGCGCTTTTCTCGCGGACTCAAAGCGCCAAAGCTGCAGCCACTAGGACGCACCCTATAGGCAGTAGCAGTGTTAGAGAGACTTGCCTAAGGTCTCCTACTGAATAGGTGCTGGCTTTCTGAACAGGCAGAGCCGAGATTCGAATCCTGGTCTCCTGTGTCAGAGGCAGAGCCCTTAAAGGGACTCCGAGCAGTACCTGTGGGTATGCCTTTAAGCATACCCACAACTAATTAATTACATCCTCACACCTACCAGCATGATGTTTGTAATTATATCCCCCTGGGTTCCTTATATTTCATTGCATTGTGCTGAATCGAGCTGCCAACTTTGGAGAAAAGTCGTCCTGTGTTATACAATGTAACTATGGAAAGATGCATATCATTTTGAAGCTCTCTTTCTCCTCTTTCCAATGATAGATAAACTGCCACCCTACGCCTTTTAGTTTTCGCTATTTTCGCAATCGAAATTGCTGTGGCTGTGATTTCGATCGAGAAAATAGCGAAAACTAAAAGGCATAGGGCGGCAGTTTATATATCAATTGGAAAGAGGAGAAAGAGAGCTTGAAAATGATATGCATCTTTCCATAGTTACTGCACTGCTCAAAGTCCCTTTAACCATTATACCATCCAGCCACTGCAGACAGGATGGTGAGAGCTGGTTTATGTGCTGATGGGGCCCCTTTGACTCTGAATGGGGGGGCCCCAAGCGAGTGCTTTTGTTGCCTGGTCAGTAATCCGGCCCTGATGGTGATGCACAAGTAAGGCCCTGCGTAGTAGTTGCTCCTCCTATGTGATCTTCATATAGACTTCAGCTGCTAGACTTCTGCTCCCTCCCCTTTCTCTAGCAACATATTGATGAGAAGAGGTATTCCAAAGAATATATACAGTATAATATAAACACCAGGGTCCTAGCCTTGCACTCTTAGGACTACTGCACACTAAAGGTTCGTACACACGTCAGATAAAAATCATTTGTACATGAATGAGAGAAGGATCGATTTTTGCATGCACAACTGACGATCGTTCATACAAACATAACAAACGATGTACACGACCAATATCGTTAGTCGTTTTTGATCTGTCCTGTTGGATTTTTTGTAATGACCAATGATGAACGACCAAAGTGTGTACAGCTAATTTACAGATATAGAACGATCATTCAACACAGAACGCATGCGTCGCGTATACAGCCGCGGACTTCTCATCCGTACGCGTGCGTTGAATGAACGAACGTTCTTTTTTTATAATTTTTTTTTTGATTATTATTTTAAAGTAAAGACACAGTCATTACTACCCACACTCACATAGCTACACGCTCTCATGCATTCACACTCATACACTGTTCACACAAACACTTAACAGACGATCGTTCATATCAGTACATTAATTGGTCGATCTATGTCGTTATACATACGTCATTTCCAATGTACATTACCTCACTTCCCTTAAAATATTGTTCGTTCTTTACATCGTTTATATGTGTATTCAGCTTGTCGTTGAGCGGTCGTTACTTTATTGTTGTCTATCTTTGATTGCTCGTTTAGAACAATCATTCGTTTAAAAATGATCTGATGTGTGTATTTACCTTAAGGCTCCCTGCACAATGCATGTGATTCCGATTTGTAATCGGATTTTACATCCGATTCCGATTTTTAATCATTCCTGCATGCTGCGTTTTTTCCTCCGTTTTTCTGTTGATTTCATTCAGGGAAAATCGGAATTGCAAATCGGAAATGGAATCGGAATTGCAAAACAGATTTGCAGTGTGCAGGGAGCCTAAGTTCTGAGCGTTTTTAAAAATGCTGGCGATTTGAAAACCTGAATGTAAATGGGATGGAGCACACCAGAGCGATTCGTTTTTTTTCCTTAAACGCAAACTCGGGTCCTGCAGCATTTTTGTGGTTTACTGAGGTGATTCAGCCTCAATGTTAAAGAGGATCTGTAACGTCAAAAGATCCCCTGGGGGGTAATCACCTCGGGTGGGGGAAGCCTCCGGATCCTAATGAGGCTTCCCACGCCGTCCTCCGTCCCTCAGGGGTCTCGCTGCAGCCCTCCGAGAAAGATGACGTCATTATTTACCTTCCTGGCTCCTGCGCAGGCGCTCTGACGGCTGTCGGCTCCGAACTACACGGAAATACCCGATCGCCGTCGGGTCTGTTCTACTGCGCAGGCGCAAGTTTCCGGCGCCTGCGCAGTAGAGCGGACCCGACTAAGATCCGGTATTTCCGTGTAGTTTGGAGCCGAGAGCAGCCACAGCGCCCCCGCTGGAGCCTGCAAAAGTAAATATTGAACTGACAGTTGGGTCTGTCGCCGGCTGTTCGGAGGGCTGCAGCGAGACCCCCGTGGGACAGAGGACGGCGTGGGAAGCCTCATTAGGATCCGGAGGCTTGCCCCACCCGAGGTGAGTACCCCCCAGGGGATGTTTTTGATGTTACAGAGTCTCTTTAAGTATATAAGTGGGAAATTGCTCTGAAAAGCGCTAGAACAGAGCGATTTTCCAAGCATTTTTGTTACAGAAGCTGTTCAGTTTAAAGAGAAACTCCGACCAAGAATTGAACTTTATCCCAATCAGTAGCTGATACCCCCTTTTACATGAGAAATCTATTCCTTTTCACAAACAGACCATCAGGTGCTCTGTATGGCTGATATTGTGGTAAAACCCCTCCCACAGGAAGCTGTGAGGACCATGGTACTCCTGGCAGTTTCCTGTCTGTGAACCTTTCTGCATTGTGGGAAATAGCTGTTTACAGCTGTTTCTAACTGTCAAAAAAGCATGCAGCAGCTACATCACCTGCCAACAGTAAAAATGTCACCATGTAATAAATGTCAGTGTGTAAATCAGGGATTTAAAAGTTTTTTTACAATGGGCAAACACTGACTAAATCATTTATACATATTTATTGTAAAAATGAAGCACTTTTTTTTTATTACATTATTTTTACTGGAGTTCCTCTTTAAGGTCTACTGTAACAAAAAAACAAAACAAAACGCTCCAAAAAAAACACTGGGCATGTGTAGAAAATCGCTCTGCGCATGCCTAGAAACGCTCTAAAAAAATCTCTTCAAAAAGTGCTGAGCGTCTGTGATTATGCTATGGCTTTTTGGCGTGCACTGGCCCTAGCACAGACTGCTGACTTGGACTGTGTCTCCCCACCAAGGACGGAGAAGATGGAATCATGGAGAACTTGAGAGATCTCAAGGCATTCCCAGACTAATGCAGGGTGAGTATAGGTGGCATCTTGTTGCTATGGCAATACCGAGCCACACAAAATATTAGTTATTTTTTTTAATCACAGATATGCTTTTTTACCTTATTTTTCGGGGTAGACAGAGATGAAAAAAAAAAATTGCCCATGTTTGGAGATGGGAGATAAAAATCGAGATCGCGGGGGCACCCCAAGGACCCAATTTTCCTTCTGTATGAAATGCAATGACTATTTAGTGGTAGAATAAAACATATAACTCCGCTGATGGAATCTTTGAAAAAAATAAATATAATTAATAATAAAAGACCTTTAACTCGCATGACGAATTCAGCAAATAAGATTTATGTGTGGAATTCTCAAAGCTTTAAGAAAAACAAAAATTTATAGACCAAAAAAAAGGGGGATGGCGTCCTCCGCATGGCAGGAAATATTACCCGGCATCCAAAACACGCAGAATGATTCATTGTGGCCAATTTACTAACCCCCAAAATATTCCTTTTACTTTGAAAAAAAAATGGAATTTATCTGCTGGCAGCCGCCCGATCTGCGCTTGGCTCGCCCCAGATCCGTCATACATCGTCAAGATTTACGGTTCCCACCGAAAATAAGCAAAATCTGCCGTTTAAAAATACAGCGCTCAATTCCATAAGTGGGAAGATATTTAATTTTTACGCTGCCGAATGCTTTTACGATTTTAATAATCGTTAGCGGTTTTGATTCATCAATTTAGCCGGGCTGTAAACTCGCAGAGTTTATTGAAGGCGCACGTCGTAGATAATAAAGTGAAGGGGAGTAACTCGCCTTATCATCATAAGCCAATAAAACTCACATTTTTATAAGGGGGATTAACAGCTGTTAAATCACCCAGTGGCTCCCGCCACCCCCCTACGTAATCAGAACCAGGCTTTCATTAAATCAAATTATGATGCTGCACCGAGAGGCGTTCTCTCCACCGTAAAAATCAAAATCACCTGTAAATTAAATTTACCACGTAATTTTAAAAAGAGTTCCAGGAATGCATACCCAGAGGTGAGTCACCGGAATGACGATCTCTTAAAGAGAACCCAAGGTGGGTTTCTGCAATCAATATAGGACACAGAGGCACATTCTGCAGGAAGCAGGAAATTTGGGCACATGAGGCAGGTGGACAAAAAGGGCGCCGCCATTCACTCCCATAATAAATATCGTTTAAATCGGCGCCCAACAGGAAAAAAGGGCGCCGGAGAAAAATAACGTTTTAAAAGCGGCGCCCGGAGACTTTTAATGTTTTATAACTGTTTCTCATGATTACACATTATTTAATGATTTATAATTTTTAAAACATTATTTTTAAACGAAAAACAGTACAATATTTTTTAAAACATTACTTTTAAACGAAAAACCGTACAAATTTTTTTTTTTTTTTTTTCATTTTTAAACGAAAAACCGCACCATATTTTTTAAAACGTTATTAATGCTTATCACAGGGGGGTCTTAGGTTTAGGCACCAACAGGGGGGTCTTAGGTTTAGGCACCAACAGGGGGGTCTTAGGGTTAGGCACCAACAGGGGGGTCTTAGGGTTAGGCACCAACAGGGGGGTCTTAGGGTTAGGCACCAACAGGGGGGTCTTAGGGTTAGGCACCACCAGGGGGGTCTTAGGGTTAGGCACCAACAGGGGGGTCTTAGGGTTAGGCACCAACAGGGGGGTCTAGGGGTTAGGGATAGGTACAGGGAGGGTTCTGTGTGAGAGTAGGGTTAGGTATAGCTTTAGTAAAATTCTTATTAATGTTTTATAAAACGTTATTAGAAATTTCAATTTTTAAACAGGGAAGATTAACGTTTTAAAATTGCCGATTTTATACACATTATTTAATGATTTATAACTTTATAAAACATTATTTTTAAACGAAATATAGCACAATTTTTTTTAAACGTTATTCATGATTATCTTTTAAAACCCTGCGCCCTTTTTTCCCGGCGCCCTTTTTTAACGTACGCCATTCTGCATACTATCACCAGCCTCTATGTCCTTATAGTGTGCCCCCAGGTTCCCCCCGCTCTCTGCTGTCCCCCCTTTTAAAAACCGCCACGCTAGCAACACACAGATTGTCACTAGTCGGCTGTTTACATTCAGGCTGCCACTCAGCGCCGCTCCCCAGCCTCCTCTATTACGCGGCTCCCCACCTGCGTCCCTTCCCTCCCCGCCTCTGTAAGCCAACTGGAGGAAGCTTACGGAGGCGCTATAGAGGAGGCGGGGGAACGGCACTGAGTGGCAGCATCAATGTGAACAGCCAGCTAGCGACAATCTGTACGTTGCTAGCCTGGCGGTTTTTATAAGGGGAGACAGCAGAGCACGGGGGAGCCTGAGGGCGCACTATAAGGACAAAGAGGTTGGGAATTGTATCCAGAATGTACCTCTGTGTCCTAATATTGATTTCAGAAACCAGTGGCGTAGCTAAGGAGCTGTGGGCCCTGGTGCAAGTTTTACATGGGGCCCCCAAATCACTCTATACATACAATTGATACGCCGCACCAAAACCTGCCAAAGACAACACAGTGTCAGAGGTGCAAGGAGGGGATGGGGAACAGTTTGTTAATGATTATTACTACTAATTTTAAAGCATCTATAGAAGTGATTATTACCAACACAGGGCCAATAGAGAGCTAATACTGTGCTTGAGGGAGGGCCCCTCGGGGGCCCTTCTGACCCAAGGGCCCCGATGCGGTCCCTACCTCTGCAACCCCTATTGCTACGCCACTGTCAGAAACCCACCTCGGGTTCTCTATAAAGCAGGAGGATTAGCCATACTATGTCAGGGGAAAAAAACACATATATAAGTAGATAAATACTTGATCTACTTACACAACACATTTATTGTACTGTCCACGTTTTCATTTCAGTGAATTGTATATAGTAAATGAAGCAAATTCTGTTCCTGGTGGGAACCATGTCTTCTTCCCACAGTTTGAGGCTAAATCCTGATGTCATTTCTGCCCTTAACTTTTTTTCCTCCAATCGCTGAAGGTTTCAGCTAGGCAGCAGTCTGCTCAGCCAATCAGTCAGAAGCAGCAAAGTGGGAGGGGAGATAACAAGCCTATATTCTCTCACTGTGGTTGGCGATGGCACAGAAAAGAGCCTGGGGGACTGAGAGAATATAATAGCAGCAGAGAGATTCCTGAATAGATTGGAGAGCTTGTACTGCAGGGTGAGATTCCTGGCAGCATTTTAAACACACTGCAGTGCAATGTAATCACTTCCTCAACTTCGGATTTGGATTTAAGCTTCCCACTGAATAGGAAATTGTGTTTCACTGTTTGAATGCTGTTCTGCTACCATTTTTATTTTATGGTAGTAGGTTTTATGTTGTAAAGAATCTTTAAGAGCAAAGAAGAAATTCTAAGTGCCATCCCCCCTTAATGCAAAACCACTCAGTTTATCCAGCATTACAGCACAAAAATGGAACTGGAAAATGAATGCCTCTCACTTTATTTCAGCCTCATTGTGTCTGGTTCTAGTAGAAAAGGTGGACACTGTGGAGATACCCCGTAGAGTTGGGCCGAACGGTTCGCCTGCGAACGGTTCCATGCGAACTTCCGTGGTTCGCGTTCGCGTCCCGCAGGCGAACCTTTGCGGAAGTTCGGTTCGCCCCATAATGCACCATGGAGGGTCAACTTTGACCCTCTACATCACAGTCAGCAGGCCCAGTGTAGCCAATTAGGCTACACTAACCCCTGGAGCCACTCCCCCCCCCCTACTAAAAGGCAGGCAGCGGCGACCATTACGGTCACTCGTGTGCCTGCATTAGTGAGAGTAGGGCGAGCTGCTGCACACTCTCTCTCATAGGGAAAGATTAGTTAGGCTTAGCTTGTCCCTGGCTGCATACCTGTTCTGTGAACCCACCACTGCATACCTGTTCTGTGAACCCACCACTGCATACCTGTTCTGTGAACCCACCACTGCATACCTGTTCAGTGAACCTGCCACTGCATACCTGTACTGTTCAGTGAACCCGCCACTGTATACCTGTTCTGTTCAGTGAACCCGCCACTGCATACCTGTTCTGTTCAGTGAACCCGCCACTGCATACCTGTTCTACCCGCCACTGCATACCTGTTCTGTTCAGTGAACCCGCCACTATATACCTGTTCTGTTCAGTGAACCCGCCACTGCATACCTGTTCTGTTCAGTGAACCCACCACTGCATACCTGTTCTGTTCAGTGAACCCGCCACTGTATACCTGTTCTGTTCAGTGAACCCGCCACTGCATACCTGTTCTGTTCAGTGAACAGTTTGGTGTGTCAGTGTGAAGCAGTACCTTAATTACACTACCTGATTGATGTATACACATGCAAGATGTTTTAAAGCACTTTAGGCCTGTCATTAGCATTCAATATGATTTCTACCGTTAAAACGCTGCTTTGCGTCAAATCCAGATTTTTCCCGGGGACTTTTGGCGTGTATCCCACTCCGCCATGCCCCCCTCCAGGTGTTAGACCCCTTGAAACATCTTTTCCATCACTTTTGTGGCCAGCATACATTTTTTTTTTCAAAGTTCGCATCCCCATTGAAGTCTATTGCGGTTCGCGAACTTTAACGCGAACCGAACCTTCCGCGGAAGTTCGCGAACCCGGTTCACGAACCTAAAATCGGAGGTTCAGCCCAACTCTAATACCCCGGTCACCTGTATGACCCACAAGAGGCCAGGAGCCAAATGGTGCAGTATCGTGGGGTATTAGATGTTAGATTGTAGTATAAGAGTATTTATACTCACAAAGGTGGCTTCCAGTCCCTGCAACCACCGTATATCGCCAACGTGGAAATAACCATCCCCGCTCAGTATTCCAGGTCCTACTGGAACTGGATGGTCGCACTCCTGGTTGGTCCTTCTTGGTTGTAGATAACACCGCACCCGGAAGGTGAGCACCTCCGAAGGAGATGTAATGTACAGTACTGGAGGGCGGGGGCGCCCAAAGATAGGTAATGTGATGAAACAAAAAATAAAAAGAAGGTGGAGGGAGGTGTCTTTACCCCTCCAGATGGAAGAACCCAAACCACAGGGATAATGTAAAAAATTAAATTATTTATTCAGCACAATAAAGAGACAACGCATTTCACGGGGTCTTTTAGCCCGCTTCTTCAGGTCAATACAAATGTGTAACGATCGGTGTCAGCACACAAAGAGAATCTGATTATTGGTGATCTGCAGTATCACCAAGAATACAGATATATACCCGATTATTGATGATCTGCAGAATCACAGATAATCCAAGTATAACTAACCTCTGGACACCTATATAGTGTGAGTGTTTGGTGCAACAGTAATGACTTTGAGTAAGACCACCCGAGGAGCAGGTGGTCTTTGGCAGTATGGGCGATACTGCCTTCTGGGAAGTGCGAAGACCCTCCAGCAGCCTGAGATCTCCAAAGGGGTGGAGTCCCAGTCTGAAGGTAGGAAGGACCTGTGAGTGAGTGACACCTGAAAGGTGGATGTCACTAGCAGGTCTAGAGACTATCTCTTAAAGGAGAGAGATAGCTCTCAAGGTCGGGCAAGCCAGGTCGGCAACACACGGACAGACAAGGTACAGAGACAGAAGGCTGATTCGGTATCCAAAGGCAGGCAGGGTTGGCAACAGATAATCAGATATGCGTAGGTACCGAATCAGAAAGCAGAGGGATAGTCAGAAAAGCAGTAGGTCATAACAGATATCAAACAATGCCTAGTCTTGGGTGTGAGGTCCGTGGTCTCTACACCCTGGAACTAGTCTGGAGTATAATATGATGGTACACAGTATCCCTAGTCTTGGGTGTGAGGTCCGTGGTCTCGACACCCTGGAACTAGTCTGAAGTATAACAGAATGATAACACAAAGTCCCTAATCTTGGGTGTGAGGTCCGTGGTCTCAACACCCTGGAACTAGTCTGAAGTATAACACAATGATAACGCAAAGTCCCTAATCTTGGGTGTGAGGTCCGTGGTCTCGACACCCTGGAACTAGTCTGAAGTATAACACAATGATAACACAAAGTCCCTAATCTTGGGTGTGAGGTCCGTGGTCTCGACACCCTGGAACTAGTCTGAAGTATAACACAATAATACACAGAAGTAATCTGGCTCAGTGTGAATTCCCAGGTCCTCCTGGTTCTAACACACTGTAGGATCTGACTAAGGTCTGAGTGCTTCCACGTAAGTGTTCGCAACGGCAGACAACCTGAGACTGACCAGCAGTAACTATATATAGAGCAGCGCTCTCCGGCGCCACCCGTCAGTGATTGACCAATAGTCACTTGCTCTGAGGTCAGCTGACCAACCTGGTCAGCTGATCCCTCCTCGGCTGTCATAAAGGTTCTGCCTCTCAGCGCGCGCGCACGTATTTCTCAATCTGTGTGAACTAACAGACCCAGCCACACCAGACGCACGCTGCTGCGTGCAAACCGCCACGCTGGACGCGGAATCAGCCGTCTTGCTGTCAGTACACGCGGCGGCCTTTCCGCGTTCCATTACAAAGTGCCTACAAAATATGGTCACTCACAAGCATGGATGCCAGAAATTCATGGACTTTCTGGCGTCCATGCTTGTGACCATATTTTAACCTCCTTGCCGGTTATCCCGAGCTCAGCTCGGGGTAACCTGCGTAGGAGGATTTCTCAGGCCCCGCTGGGCTGATTTTCACAATTTTTTCTCCTGCACGCAGCTAGCACTTTGCTAGCTGCGTGCAGTTTCCGATTGCCGCCGATTCGCTGCTACCCACCACGCCGCCCCCCCTCCAGACCCCTTGCGCAGCCTGGCCAATCAGTGCCAGGCAGCGCTAAGGGGTGGATCGGGATTCCCTCTGACTTCCCGACGTCCATGACGTCGGTGACGTCATCCCACCCGGTCGCCATGGAGACCGGGGAAGCCCAGCAGGAAATCCCGTTCTGAACGGGATTTCCTGCTTACTCTGATCGCCTTCGGCGATCAGAGTGGATAGGGGGATGCCGCTTGTCAGCGGCTATCATTTAGCGAGCCCTCGGCTCGCTACATGATTTAAAAAAATAAAAATTAAAAAAAAGTGCTGCGCTGCCCCCTTGCCGCCAGAATTGTAACGGCAAGGGGGTTAAAGGCACTTGTATTGACCTGAAGAAGAGGACTGAGACCCGTGAAACGCGTTGTCCCTTTATTGTGCTGAATAAAGAATTTATTTTTTTTACATTATCCCTGTGGTTTGAGTTCTTCTATCTGGAGTAGTAAAGACACCTCCCCCCACCTTATTTTTATTTTTTGTTTCATCACATTACCTATCTTTGGACACATCCACCCCCCAGTACTATCATTCAGTGATGAGCGAAAGTGCAAAAATTCGTTTAGCCGAATTTTCGCCTAATTTCGTTTCAACGGGCGAATTTTCGATCGAAATTTTTCGCATTAATTTTCTCCTAATGCCCGTCATTTTTGCGTTACTTGCATATTATTGCGGACATTTTTCCGCATTAGGGCATTAGCCTCCGCATACAGAGAAGTTTAGAAGGACATAAAGTTCAAAACGCTCGACCCCCTAGATTACAAACCAATGGGTGCAGGATCTGGAGAGCCAAGCCAATCCACAGATATATACGGAAGGATCCGCAAACCAGGCAGTGGTTGAAAAAACGCTGGTATTCTTTATTCAAAGATTCCACATAACAGGTGCAATCTAATCACAAAGTTCAACTGACGCGTGTCGGGCTTTTTAGCTATGATTAAGGGCAGATTGTAAGCCCGACACGCGTCAGTTGAACTTTGTGATTATATTGCACCTGTCATGTGGAATCTTTGAATAAAGAATACCTGCGTTTTTTCAACCACTGCCTGGTTTGCGGATCCTTCTGTATATACAGAGAAGTTTCTTGCGCATATGAATTTCCATTGCGGACATGGATTATTGCGGACATTTTTCTGAATAAGCGTCCGCATACAATTTTCGATGCTGGCCGAAAACGCAAATATTTCTGAAGATTTTCGTGAAAATTCGCCGAATTCGAAAACGGGATTTTCGATGCGAAAAATTACTTGGGCGGAAATTCGCAAGCAACACAGCTATCATTGTGCCTGGTGCCAGTCCTGCTCTATGTTTTACATATTTTACATCATCTCGGTGAACTTTCGGTGTCCTCACTCTCACCTTTCATTACAAATATCTTATTTTTCATTAGAGGTATATTATTTCCTAGAAAACACAAACACTGGTGCACATGACAGATGGGGCCACGGGCTCTGCTGCCGCCCGGGACCCCCAAACTCACATGCGACACCAAGAGGGAGAGCGGCGCAGGTGGGCCCCGGTACTCCCACCACCAGGGATTTCCCACACTGCCTCTAAATCAGGGGTCTCAAACTCGCGGCCCGCGGGCCATTTGCGGCCCTCGATACAATATTTTGTGGCCCTCGCCGGCAAAAGCTTCCTTATAGTTGGCTTCAGTGCTCCCAAGTAATCCGCCGCATCCCCGCCGCTAAACGAGGGCTGCAGAGCCCCCAAATCGCCCAGGGGGCAATCCGCCGGCATTTCCTGGAAGGGGCAGAGCTTTCAGCCTCAGCTCTGCCCCTCCTGACGTCAATCACGGATCGCCGCCTCTCCCCGCCCCTCTCTGTGAAGGAAGAGTGAGAGGGGCGGGAAGAGGCGGCGATGCGCCGCAATTGTGAAATTCCTTATGTGGCCCAGCCTCATCCTGACTTTGCCTCCTGTGGCCCCCAGGTAAATTGAGTTTGAGACCCCTGCTCTAAATGCTGAATGCAATACACACGAGAAGCAAATGCTCACTCCCAGCCAGTAATTTGCCATTTTATATTGGTCCACAGACAGCCTGTCAGCCAATCAAGTGTAATGATATACACCCGTGTCTGCAGTGCCAAATCTAGTAGGAGCTGCACAGGTTCAGCAAAAACAGGTAAGAGGGTTTGACCGCACATAATCGTAGACTATGTAACCAGCGGGGGGGGCACTACGGGCAGATATGCCTCTCAATGCCCCCTCCATAACCACTAACCTGCATCTACATACCGGAAGCCAGCAGGGGGCACTACGTGCAGATATACCTCTCAATGCCTCCCTCCGTAACCACTAACGTAAATCTGCATACTGGAAGCTGCAAAAAGGAAAATTAAATACAAAATTAAATATGATTATTATTATTATTTATTGTATTTATAAAGCACCAACATATTATGCAGCGCTGTACAATAGATAAGTGGGTTAACATACAAGGTAGGACATACAGGAAACTTACAACAAAACAAGATCATGCAAATGATTTAATAACGGTACAGTGTCATAGGCCAAAATAGAGACTGTTCTAGTCCACAAGAGGGGTGATGGACAGTGAGATTGCATAATCAAGTTGGAAACACTTGGGAGGAGGGCCCTGCCAGAGGCTTACAATCTAAAGGGTGGGGGTGGAGACAAGAGGTGCATCTGTTGAGAGGGTGTCTAATAGAACGTATTATGGTGCTGGTGTAGGGGGGTATGCGAGTATGAAAAGGTAAGTCTTGAGAGCTTGTTTGAAGGTATTAAAGGTGGGTGCGAGTCTGATGGCTGGTGGAAGTGAGTTCCAGGGAGTGGGGGCAGCCCTAGTGAAGTCCTGCAACAGTGCATGGGACTGAGATATGAGTGGTGCGACTAGGCGCAGGTTATTGGAGGATCGGAGAGGGCGGGCTGGTATGTGCCTGTGGACCAGATCAGAGATGTAGGCCGGGCAGGTCTTGTGCACGGATTTGTAGGCCAAGCACAGGACTTTGAAATTGGTCCTAAAGCTGATGAGGAGCCAGTGTAGGGGTTTGCAGAGCGGAGTCATAGAGGAGCTGCGATGTTTAAGTTTCACATGTGAGTTTGGGGGTCCCGGGAGGTAGCAGAACCTAGGGCCCTCTTCTGTTATGTGCACCAGTGCTGCTCGGATACCCCTTTTCAAAATCCAAATTGAATTCAGATCCGGATACCCAGATATCCGATCCGAATCAGATATCCGAGTTTGAACTTTTGGAATCCGAATCCGATTCGGATATCCGAACCCAGTATCCCAGATATCCACCCCGATTTGGATATCCGGATTGAAAACTGGAAGTGGGCTTTAAATTGCTTTTAAAACCTTTTTTTAGGGTAAATGAGGCATGTAGCATCATGTTTTTTTAAAGGGAAACACTAATTGATGATGTGGGGACTTAAAATCCCCCCCCCCCCCCCCAAAAAAAATGGCTGTCAATTAACATCAGGACTATGTTACAGACAGCGGTCGTGCAGCCCACATTGTGTCCAAAGTCCAACCGCACAACTGGGACATGGCAGTTTTCAGCCCAGAAACCTCCAAAAAATTACGCAGCAATTGTGTTTTGGGTTAAATATAGGTGGTATCAGCACAGCAGCAGTGGCCTGTGGCACCCTGGCCTGGCGGTGGGAGCAGCAAAGGCAGCTGGAGCAGGGCAATGCAGCAGCAGCAGGTGTAAAGTCTGCCAGGAGCCACATGCCAAGTGCCACGTGACAAGTGCGACGTGCCAAGTGCCACATGCCAAGTGCCACTAGCTACCTAATAAACAATAGAACAATAGTGTAGTGATAGTGAAGGTGTTAATCACTGAACAGCTTTAGGTTTATCACTGTGTACAGCACTTGCTAGGCCAGCAGCACTGGAGCATGTCTCTCAGTGAGCAGTGACAAGCAAGGACAATATTTCTCATCATGGCACCCCTCCTTATTATACAGGGGGGTTTGGCCAGGGTTCATTTCTGTGATTGGGTGCCAGGGCTTAGGGTGGGAGCCCTCTGATTGGCTCAATGAGGTCAGGTAGGGCTGGTCAGGGTTCCCTTCTGTGATTGGTTGCTAGGGCTTCTGCTGGGAGCCCTCTGATTGGCTCAATGACGTCATCTTCTTAGTTACAGTATCTCAACAGTCAGATATCCACGGATATCCGGATTGTCTGACAACTATCCTCAGATTTCTATCCGGATTTGGGCTCAGGTATCCGGAATCCGAATCCAGTCGATAGCTGAAAAAGTTCTGGGTAGTTCAGATATCCGAAATCTTGCTGAGCACCACTGATGTGCACCAGTGTTTGTGTTTTTAATTTTTCTTCTTGCAGCTTCCAGTATTCAGATGCAGGTTAGTGGTTAGGGAGGCGGGCATTGAGAGGTTTAACCTGCATGTGGTGCCCCCTACTGGTCACATAGTCTTCAATTACCGTATGTTCCGGCGTATATAAGACAGCAAGGCATGTAAGACGACCCCCCAACTTTTCCAGTTAAAATATAGAGTTTGGAATATACTTGGCGTATAAGACCCCTCTTTCTACGCAAACCTGTGCTCGTTTTCATAACTGGCAAAGCTGTCATCCCGATAGTACATTGTTCAACATAGTAATAGTAATTGTGCTACATTTTGCTACAGCTATAAATTATCGCAAATACCAGGTGGTGCAAAGATAAAATCCCTTTCCAATAAAATCTTGCAGCAATCGTTATAGCTTTTTGCCAGCAGCCGCTCGCGTGAGTAGCAGAGCAGCTTCCTGGTCCTGGGTCACCTGATTGGCGATGTGTGCACTCAGGAATGTGCTCCTCATCCGGAAATCATCTGGCAATCTCCAGCGTGAGCGCACACGTCACCAATGGAGCACATGTGTCATCGGTCAGGTGATCCCCTCACGCATGTGCTCCATTGGTGACGTGTTCACTCGTGCTGGAGATTGCCGGAGGATTTCCGGATGAGGAACACATTCTTGAGCGCACACGTCACCAGTCAAGCGACCCGGGGAGAACCAGGAAGCTGCTGTGTTACCCGCTGCGAGCGGCTGCTCGCTTGATGCTAGTGTTTTTGCAGGAAGCTTTGACTTCAATAGGAACCTTCCCCCGATGCTGCAGCATTAGGTTTGTAATTTACTATAATTTCTGGTTGAAGTAGTGACGACCGCTCTGGTGGCAGAACGGCAAGTAGAAGAATGGGGGGGGGGGGGGGGGGGCAGCCAAAAGCACATAACTGCTAGGGAGCTGGTGACACGCGGTGTAGCCAAATGAAAGAAGAAGACGATTACCAGCGCTATCACCTTCCTTGCCTCCTCCTGGTCTGTCTGCGTCAGACATCAAGTCATCATCACGTCCCCACCGCATGATGACACCTGATGTCCTGTAGCGGTACTGCAGGCTGTCAGTGTGTGGCACCCATGCAAGAGTCGCTTTTCCGGACTCTCTTCACCTGTGTGTTTTAATGGTCCCTGTGTCCTCCTGGGTGAGCGGCTGGTCACTAGTAAGTAGGCAGATCTACTTGTGACCTGTGGCTGTATGACTGTCCCTAAGAGTAAGGGTTCATGAGTCCACAGGGGTGGGGGGAAGGGTGCACAATTTTTACACCCTCGACCTGGGTGCAATTTAGCCTAGAAACTGCCCTGTGTCTGTGGACCATATAAAATGGCAGATTGCTGGTTGGGGAGTGAGCATTAGAGATGTCGCGAACGGTTCGCCGGCGAACTTCGGGTGGTTCGCGTTCGCCTGCGATGGCGAACTTTCCCGGAAGTTCGATTTGCTCCATAATGCTCTATTGAGCAGAACTTTGACCCTCTACATCAGTCAGTAGGCACATTGTTGCCAATCAGACTGCACTCACTCCTGGAGCCCCACTTCCCCTTATAAAAGGCAAGGTCCTTGTGCCGTTTTACTCACTAGTCTGCCTGCACTAACTGGTTAAGGAACAGCTGCTGACAGACTCTGCTAGGTAGAGTTTAGTTAGGCTCTTATAGGCTTGTTCTTAGCTAATTGTTATTACTTTCCTCACTCCCTCTCTCCATCCTCCCTCCGGGAGGAGGGTCTCATCTTTAAGGGAATTGTAGAATTTCAAAAGCCAGCTTATATACCTTGGCCGGGAATTGAACCCAGGTCTTAGTGCTTGGTAGATACCTCTCTTAACCGCTATACCACCACCAACACTACATGCTGAAGGTAGCCTAGCAATGTACCATTATGATATATCCTAGAGAAAAATGAGCTTTAAAGATTTGCAGGCTTTCAAAAGCCAACTTACATACCTTGGCCGGGAATTAAACCCATGTCTGAGGGCATGGTAGATAGCTCTCTTAACCGCTATACCACCACCAACACTACATTCTAAAACCAGCCTAGCATGTACCATTATGATATATCCTACAGAAAAATGAGCTTGCTTATAGATTTGTAGGCTTTCAAAAGCCAGCTTACATACCTTGACCGGGAATTGAACCCAGGTCTGAGTGCTTGGTAGTCACCGCTCTTAACCGCTATACCACCACCAACACTACATACTGAAGGCAGCCTAGCATGTACCATTATGATATATCCTAGAGAAAAATTAGCTTTCTTAAGGATGTGTATGTCAAAAGCCAACTCACATTGGCCAGGTATAGAACGCAGTCTCTGTGGCACAATTAGTTAGTGTGTTTGGCTATTAACTAAAAGATTGGTGGTTCAACCACACCCAGGCATGTGTTCAACAGTTGTCCGAAGAGAACCCCAGATAGCCATGTAGATTCATCTCTCTCTCTCTAGTAGGGATGGTCACCGTTTTCCGCGGAATTGTATTTTCCGCAATTTTGGGCGGAAATTGGTCATTCCATTCCATTTGGTCGGAACGGAATTGCTTTTTCAATCTGGCAGAATTACGAAATTGCCTGTGAAATTCTGCTGGTATCCGTTGATGCCATTGGAGTGAATTTTCAGCTTAAAACCATGAAGTCCTAGAGAGAGAGCAAGCTCATTTTTCTCTTGGGTATATCACAATGGTACATGCTAGGCTGGCTTCAGCATGTAGTGTTGGTGGTGGTATAGCGGTTAAGAGAGCTATCTACCATGCACTCAGACCTGAGTTCAATTCCCGACCAAGACCTGGGTTCAATTCCTGGCCAAGGTATGTGTAAGCTGGCTTTTGAAAGCCTACAAATCTTTAAGCAAGCTCATTTTTCTCTATGATATATCATAATGGTACATGCTAGGCTGGTTTCAGCATGTAGTGTTGGTGGATGGTATAGCGGTTAAGAGAGCTATCTACCATGCACTCAGACCTGGGTTCAATTCCCGACCAAGACCTGGGTTCAATTCCTGGCCAAGGTATATAAGCTGGCTTTTGAAATTCTACAATTCCCTGGAAGATGAGACCGAGGGAGAGAGGGATACACTGCCTGATGTTGTAAAGCAGTGTAGGCCTGTAATTGAACATTGAATGAGATTTGTGACCTTAAAATAGGGGTTTATGTAAAATCTAGATTTTTGCCTGGAACTTTTGATGTGTATTTCACTCAATCATGTCTTCCTTCAGGTATTAGATCCCTTGAAATATGTTTTCTATCATTTTTCCAGCCGGTAGAAATTTTTCAAAATTTTTAAGTTCGCCTCCTCATTGAAGTCTATTGCGGTTCGCGAACTTTTCCGCGAACCGAACCTTCTGCGGAAGTTCGCGAACACGAAAATCTGAGGTTCACGACATCTCTAGTGAGCATTTGCTTCTATTGTGTTTTTTATATTACTTCTCACCAGAAATATATAATTTTTCATTAGACATCTATCATTTTTTGTAATTCTACTTTTCTCCGTTGGCCTGGGGGACACTGATTTGACACATGGCCCTAGAATTGAATTCAGACACAAATCCTTTATCACACGTAGGTGATATAATCTGAAAGCATGGGGCCGCCAGATGATGCATTATAAGCCGTACGTGCGCAGCAGCTCGCCACTCAACTGCTATTTCTATCTTTTCTTTTTCTTTTTTAGTTCCTTCTTTTCAATTACCGCTGCGAGAGATAAGCATTAATGTAATGCTGCTTCTGTTTATATCTTAAATGTCTGCAGGTCCACACCTAATCTAATCTCTCAGAGGGGTTAGAACACTTCCCATGGCTAATGGTCATTTAGCCACCCCTGGGAAGATTAAAGAGATAAGAATGTGCAAGCATGGAAAATGCATGAGAAAATAAAAATAGCAATAAAAGCCATTTTGGTTTTTTTTAAAGTGTACCTGAGACGAGGCTGAGAGCGCAATGGGGGAGCGCGCCTATGCGAGATGAAGCGAGAGTTGAACAGGCTTTTGGGCCAAATTGCAAGTGGCAGGAGCCACCCGGGGACTAGGGGAGACAGCGAGGGACTGAGCGTTCTCAGGGGGGCTTAACCTGCTGGACGGTCTGGACGAGCTCAGCTCGTCCAGTACCGCCGGAGCCTGCCGCTCAGGCCCTGCTGGGCCGATTTGGCTCAAATAAAGTGCAGCACACGCAGCCGGCACTTTGCCAGCCGCGTGTGCTGCCTGATCGCCGCCGCTCTGCGGCGATCCGCCGCGAGCAGCGGCGAAAGAGGGTCCCCCCAGCCGCCTGAGCCCAGCGTAGCCGGAACAAAAAGTTCCGGCCAGCGCTAAGGGCTGGATCGGAGGCGGCTGACGTCAGGACGTCGGCTGACGTCGATGACGTCACTCCGCTCGTCGCTATGGCGACGATATAAGCAAAACAAGGAAGGCCGCTCATTGCGGCCTTCCTTGTTTATTCTGGGCGCCGGAGGCGATCGGAAGAACGCCTCCGGAGCGCCCTCTAGTGGGCTTTCATGCAGCCAACTTTCAGTTGGCTGCATGAAATAGTTTTTTTTTTATTCAAAAAAAACCCTCCCGCAGCCTGCCTGGCGATCTTAATAGAACGCCAGGCAGAGAACCTCCGGACTAAAAATCTACTCAGCAGCACTGAAAAGGCTTGGTGTTTCTTTAACAGTTTCACAGCATCAGAACTTTGTTTTTCTTACCAAAGCATAATTTTTAGCTGCATCTTTAGCTAAGCTCCACCCATCAAAGAAAACTGCCCGGGCTTTTTTCCCCTGATGCTGTGCAAAGCATGATGGGATTTTCTATGTTGTTATTCACGTTGCCTAGCAACTGGGAGGGGTGATCAGCACACAGGACAGTTGGAAGTGTGTCTCATGCTCCCTGTCACCTCCTTTCAACCAAAAAGATGGCTGCCCTCATGAAATCAAACATTTGCCTGTTCTTTTAAAACAGGGTGGGTAAGAGATTATATTACCTATCTATTTTAATTAACATAACTAATGTAACTTAATGACAGTATGTTTGTTTAGGCTGAAGTTCCTCTTAAACTACTTGCTGTCCCTGTCACGCTGATGGGTGTGGCCACGGCGGCAGCCCCAGGACCGCCTAACGCCGATCGGCGTAAAGTCCTGGGGCGGGGATTTGCAGGGGATCAGGCGCGCCAATGCATGCGCATCTCCACTTGGGTGATGGTACACCGCTAGGAGTAGTTAAAAAATAAATAAAAAGTTGTAAAATGTAATGAAAAATTAATAAAATAGATATTTATAAAAAAAAAAAAAAAACATTGGGGGAGCGATCAGACCCCACCAACAGAGAGCTCTATTGGTGGGGAGAAAGGGGGGGGGGGGGGGGAATCACTTGTGTGCTGAGTTGTGCGGCCCTGCAGATAAGCCTTAAAGTGGACCCAAACCAAACATTTTTTTAATTCAGAATATTTAGTTGCACCACTCTGACACATACTGTACAAAGATAAATAAACACTCCTTCAAGCCTATGAGCATTTCAGTGCCTGCTTTTCACCCTTCTCTTTTCATCACTAGGGTTATACAGGTGGCGGCCATGAGCAATTCCTCCTTTGCCAGACACCATCTACTCCACCAGTTTGCCGGTTTCTGTCCCGGCAAAATGAAAGGAAGAGAGGGGTTCCTCCAATAAATGTAAAATATTTTATATTGTCATACATTTGTCATCATACAGCTGAAAAAGGCTGTTATTTATTATTATAATTTAGAAAATAGATTTTATTTCTGAAATCTTGTATTTTTAGTTTGGGTCCACTGCTGCAGTGGCTCAATTAGTAAAAAATGGCCTGGTCACTAGGGAGTTTTAACACCGCGGTTCTCAAGTGGTTAAGTAACTCTTTTGCTGTGAAAACACCAAAATAAATGGAAATGACTTGCAAATTGTGAAAATTTCCCGGAATGGGTGGTGAATCTTTAGAATGAACCGCTTGACACACACGGCGATTTAAGATAACGTTTCGCAGTAGACACAGACCTCAGAATGAAGGGTACAGATTACACACGCGAGATCCGTGTTTCTTGGCAGATAAGGAGCTGAAAGTTTTGTCTTGTCACCCTTACTTCATATTCTGCTGCCCATTTTCTCCACGGGATGGCTGAGATAAGATTGTCCTTCAACAAATCATCATACGAGACACGAGTCCACAGAGCAGCCTCAACGAGCTACAAATTCTTCCACAAAACCTGTCCAACCTACATTTCCGATCTTACCCAGAGGTATACACCTAGCTGCTTACTCCGCTCCTCCAATGAACTTCGCCTGACCGCCCCCCGCATCATCCAGTCCCATGCACGCCTCCAGGACTTCTCAAGAGCTGCTCCAACACTATGGAACTCCCTACCTCCACCCATTAGGGCAGCCCCCTCCATCAACATCTTCAAGAAGCCCTCAAAACTCACCTTTTCACTCTGGCCTACCACCCCTCACTAGTGCTCTAAACCCACAGCTGAACTCTGGTCCTCTACTATCCATGTCTCTACCTCTCCCTCTAGATTGTAAGCCTTTGGGCAGGGTCCTCCTCCTTTTGTGTCCTACCTGATCATGCACCTCCATTACTGTCAGGCATGCTCGGAAGAGCCCATTTCCGATTCCGCGGTAATTCCACATACCGTCATAACGAAATTCCGCTACCGCTGCATTCTACCGTAATTCCGATACATTCCGGCGGAATATGCGGAATTCCACCGGGTACATTTTCCGTAATTTTTAAATGGATTTCCGTAAATTTCGGAGGAATTACTCAGTCGCTCATTTGAAACATCGTTTTTGTATCTGAAATTTAAGATGATCATCAATACTGTTGATAATAGTCTATTGTTAATAAAGTTGATTTGTACTTTTTAAATTTGGCTAAAAAAAAGTACTTTCGTTTTTTGCAGAAATCCGTTTCTTTTGTAATGCGGAGTGATTGGGTGACGCCCAGGCGGAAGTTGGCAGATGTCACTTCCAGCCAGGAGTCCCTGAGTGCATGTGGACGGCGATAGTGAAGAGAGTTACCAGGACAGGAGGAGTGACGTCAGCATCAGCAAGCATTTGCAAGTGATTTCACCAGCTCATCATCTCCTGATTGGTAAAAAATTCTGATTCCGAATTCACGGTATTCCGCATATTCCGACTACCATTTTGAAATTTCCGCGTTCCACGGTACAATGCGGAACACCCAATTCCGGCGGAATTTCGGAAAATTAGCTTCCGGAATTCGGAAGCTCATGCCTGATTACTGTGCACCCATGCTATGCATTTAAATCAGGGGTCTCAAACTCAATTTACCTGGGGGCCACAGGAGGCAAAGTCAGGATGAGGCTGGGCCACATAAGGGATTTCACAATCACAGCGCATCGCCGCCCTTCTCACTCTTCCTTCACAGAGAGGGGCGGGGAGAGGCGGTGATTGATGTCAGGAGGGGCAGAGCTGAAGCTGAAAGCTCTGCCCCTTCCAGGAAATGCCAGCGGATTGCCCCCGGGCGATTTGGGGGCCCTGCAGCCCTCGTTTAGCGGCGGGGATGCGGCGGATTACTTGGGAGCACTGAAGCGAACTATAAGGAAGCTTTTGCCAGCGAGGGCCACAAAATATTGTATCGAGGGCCACAAATGAGACCCATGATTTAAATGAACCTAACTTGCCTAATCTCCATGCTCCCCTGCAGTGACTGACTCAGGCTCAACACACACCATACAATCTTGGTTGTTCAATCTTACCACTTTCATGTAGTATAAGAGCTTATCCACTCAATCATTCAAGGTATTTTCAATCTGTTGACTCTTATACTACATAGATTTGGTAAATCTGTACAACCAAGATTGTATGGTGTGTGTTGAGCTTAAGCATTACCTGGTACTCTTACTGTGCTGCATGATCTGGTTTTCTTGTATTCCTGTATTGTCATATTGCTGTATGTCACCCCTAAATATTGGCTGTAACCTAAACTAATGTCCAGCGCTGCGTAATATGTTGGCGCTTTATAAATACAATAAATAAATAAATAAAACAAATAAGGAAGATACAAAAGGCTCTGGCAACGGCTGAGGCATAAAACTTTTAAAGGACAACTGTAGTGATAAGAATATGGAGGCTGCCATGTTTATTTTCTTTTAAACAATACCAGTTGCCTGGCAGCCCTGCTGGTCTATTTGGCTGCAGTAGTGTCTGAATAACACCAGAAACAAGCAGGCAGCTAATCTCGTCAGATCTGACAATAATGTCAGAAACACCTGATCTGCTGCATGCTTGTTCAGTGTCAATGGCTAAATGACAAATATATTAGAGGCAGAGGATCAGCAGGACAGCCAGGCGACTGGTATTGTAATGCTTAAAATTAAATAAATATGGCAGCCTCCATAGCCCTCTCATTACAGTTGTAATATAAATCCCCAGCTCAGTCAAAGTTTTTTTGATATGCATTACAAAGGATGAATGTTGAACTATTTCTGAACCAGACATACACTGTAAGAAGCTTGAAAAATGGAGGAGAAACCGAGAGCCCAATATGGTGCACTACAGGGTCGGACTGGGCCACAGTAGTACAGTTTTTTCCCTCGGTGGGCCCCGCCTCCAGGTCTCTGGTGGGCTCCCGTCCTCCTTGACTGACAGAGCTCCAATTGCTGCCTGCAGCACAAAAATTCTCTTCTCAGTGCTGTAATCACTCATGCTGAGAGCAGTGGCGTAGCTATGGAGCTGTAAGCCTCGATGCAAGTTTTACAATGGGGCCCCCCAAGCACTCTATACATAACAATTGATACGACGCACCAAAACCTGCCAATGGCAACTACAGTGTCAGAGGTGCAAGAAGGGGATGGGAAATAGCTTGTTAATGATTACCACTGTTCAAAGTATCTAAATAAGTGATTATTATGAGCACAGGACCAATAGAGAGGTAATACTGTAGTTGAGGGAGGGCCCTTCGGGGCCCCTTTGGCCCAAGGGCCCCGGTGCGATTGCAACCTCTGTGGTCGCAACCTCTGCAAAGTAGGACATTACTTTATATTGAAGGAGGGGACTCTATGCAAAGTTTTGCTGGGCAGCAGTGTCTCTGAATTACAATGCTGCTAAGATCATGTACATTTGGCCCTGTCCATAATACATCATGACCATGCCCACCTTCCGGTGCATGGTCACGCCCTTATTTCACCGGAATCCGGCAAGTGGACTTTCCAACGCGGGATGCGGAAATTCGTCCGCATCCACTGCGCAAACCCGTCCGAGCACTCCGTGCTCCAAACTCACCAGCATGCTGCTCACCAGGACTCTGCCATCTTGCCTCTAGAGGGCGGACGCTCCCGACAGACACGCCTTTATACTCTTAGGAAGCGTGTCAGCTGACCTGGAGATCAGCTGACATTTTAGCCTGCTCTGATTGGTTGCTGCCTGGGGTGGAGACTTCTCTCCCAGGCAGTATATCCAAAAACATACGGATAAGTTAATTGGCTCCCCCTAAAATTGGCCCTAGACTACAGTACTTACACTACATAATATAGACATATGGCAATGGTAGGGATTAGATTGTGAGCTCCTTTGAGGGACAGTTAGTGACAAGATATATATATACACTGTACAGCGCTGCGTAATATGTCGGCGCTATATAAATACTAAATAATAATAATAATATATAAGGAAGTGCTTTTCAGTCACACTTCGTCTGTGTTTGCGATACCCTGTGTCAGCACTAGTCAGCCTTGTCTCTGATATTGTGTTATATATTGGTTTATCGCCAATATATACACATATTATACTGTTTGATTTATCGTGTATGAGTCTGTGCCTGTCTTGACTACTCCTCTGCTTCCTGATTTTGTACTTCGCCAGCCCGTACCGTTATCGACTATTGGCTTGGTTTCCGACTATTCTCTTGTCTCACGTTTCTGTACTGCTGCCGCCTGATCTGTTGTCGAACCTCATTTTGTCTGACCTTTCTCCCTTCAGTGGAACGTCTCCCACTGTAGGGTTCATTGAGAGGCTTGCCTCTTTGAGACGACCGCCACTAGCAAACCCTTGCTGCTAGAGGCCGAGAGTCCTCTACTCCGTCCTTTGGAGGATCTCACACACAGGGTTCCCATTCAGAGGTAACCACACCTCTTAGGAATTACGGTGTGGCGGATATTTCCACAGACTTGAATTTACGCTGTATATTATTATTGTTGTCTGCTGTTCCAGCTTGCTGGAGGTTGTATCTCTGTGCCCTATAGAGATACTATATTGTACCCAACACCCTCTTGCGTACGATTGTATCGTGTCATGCTATACTTGCATTATTGGTGATTCTGCAGATCACCATATAATCAGGTATAGCATCTGTATTATTGGTGATACTGCAGATCACCAATAATCAGAATATCTGTGCTTGCTGGCACCAATCGTTACAGCGGGACTGTTACCCATGAAACGCGTTGCACTTTTGGAGTTACTAATAAATGTTACTTTAGACTGTAAGTAACCCGTCCATTGTCCGCCTTTTTTTCAGAAGGGAGGTGAGTCCACCCACTTCCCCCTTTTTAACAATTTGAACTAATTTTATTCTGCTTGGCGCCTCTGTTATCGTATTTCAATGTACACTCTAAGAAATTCAGATAAAATTCTGATTTGACCAATGAAATGTAGAAAATATGAGAAAAGCAAACAGTTACTTAAAGGGAACCTGAATTGAGTAAAATTATTAATTACTTAAAAAAATTCCATTCTACTCCTTTTTACATTTCAATGTTTGTTAGAGGATTTTATTACCCTATTTGCACAGCCTGCTGTCCGCACAAAGAGCAGGCAGATAAGAACTGTTGTGATTAGCAATAGCAATGAGCAAATAAAAGCTTTCATCAGAAGGGGGGTTAGGTAGATAGGACACTTTAAACAGTTTAAAAAAGTCGCAATTGATTACATTCACACCTGGAGAAATAAGGAGAGAGGGGGAAATGGCCACTCCTACAAACCAGGACAAACTGCAACTGAAAAAAAGCTGGTTTGACCCCGGCGGCTGCTGTTGCGTTGCTGCGCGCTCTCGCGCGTGCTCCCGTGTTGCACCCCCCCGTTAGCCTGGAGATCAATGAATGGGAACATAGTTCCCATTAATTGTTGTAAATCCCTGGTACAAAGACTGACGGCTTCTTATCAGAAGCCGCAGTTTTTCTGATAAAAAAAAAAAAAGTTTCCCGTCCTCATTATAGTTCCTGGAAGCGAGAGCATTCGCTTCCAGGACTAAAATAATTTTTTTGACTGTGGCCATCTTATGGCCAAATAGTAAAACCACATCCACATACATTTTTTAAATTAAATAAATACAATGTATTACATTTAAAATTAACTGTTTACCCCCCACACCAAAAATTACGCAAATAACATTTTTAATGAAAAAAATATATAATTAAAAAAAAACATAAATAGTTACCTAAGAGTCTGAACTTTTTTAATATGCATGTAAAGATGGTATATTACAAACATGTTTTTAAATTATAAGCTTTTAAATAGTGATGGACGCAAAACTGAAAAAAATGCACCTTTAATTCCAAATAAAATATTGGCGCCATACATTGTGATAGGGGCATAATTTAAATGGTGTAATAACCGGAACAAATGGGCAAATAAAATACATAGGTTTTAATTATGGTAGCATGCATTATTTTAAAGCTATAAGGGCCGAAAACTGAGAAATAATGATTTTTTTTCCATTTTTTTTAAATATTCCTGTGAAAATGCATTTAGCAAAAAAATTATTCTTAGCAAAATGTACCACCACAAAACACTGGTTCACACGACAGTCAAGGGTCCCGTAAGTTTTGCAAAATGTATCACCCAAAGAAAGCCTAATTGGTGGCAGAAAGAAACAAGCTATAGATTAATTCATTGTGATAATAAGTAGTGATAAAGTTATTGGCGAATGAATGGGAGGTGAAAATTGCTCTGATGCATAATGTAAAAAATACCCATGGGCTGAAATGGTTAAAGGACACCTGAGGTGAAAAAGGATATAAAGCTTTACTTCGCTGAGGCTTCTACCAACCCCTAGATGTCTCTTTGGTCCCTCGCTGCAGTTCCATCTTCATCAATAATCTAGCTGCCAGCCCGGTCATGATTGTCTACCCTGCGGGTCAGCAGCTTTGGCGCATGCGTGGGCACGCCTCTCACGATTGCACTCCCATTGCTGAGTTGCCAATCATTATAGAGAGGACAGCTGAACACTGGAGCACAGTGGCTCTGCGTTGAAGGACCACCCAGACTTCTAGAGGCTGGAAGAATCCCCAGGCACGCAAAGCTTTAGATGCAGCTTTCACCTTATGTATCCTTTAATGTCGAAGATTGTTCAGAGAGTTCCAGCGTAGGAGGGGCATAGGGAGACCAATGAAGCCTCTGGACCACTCAGACGATTCCCCCTACTGAGGGACTTATCCAATTTTCCTCTTTTAGGGTTACATGTGTCATTTATGTGTTCAATGTAAGTAGTAGTCATACCTAAAGCATCATGTGGGGGCAGCCTTCATTCACGAGACATGTTGGAGGAGAGGAATGAGGGTGGAAGCAGGCCCCCACCACACTGGCCACCCCGGCCTGACCTTTCGTGTCTGTTTACCATGATCCTAATTTCCAACACATGAAAGATCTGATCACAGGCGGCAGAGAGACACAGCAGAGCGGCGCAGGGGGCGCAGAGATAGCAGCTGACCCCCCGGATTGTATTTTAGTCTTTGTGACTGAGGGGCACAGCTCCGTGCCCTTGATAAATGTTTCTCTATCGTGTATATTAATGGACCCCAGAAGAATCCCGGGGAAGTTTGCGACGTTCTCGAAAAAAAGAAGAGCCTAAGAGTAAATAAAACATGGATTCCCAGGGAAATAATTTTATCTTGTTTGTTTTAAATTCATTAAAATGATGAGAAACACACATTTCCTGCAGCAGCCTCGCTAAATCCCGCGGACGGCCAAGCGTTTAATCGTATTCATTAAAGCGCGGCTAATCTGGGAGTGTAAATTGAGAGGTGCCGGAGCTGTGAGCGCTGACCTAAATAACGTACCTGCGATGCTGCGAAAGTGCAGCTATGGTGACTCCTAGTTCAAGCTACGCCGGTGGATGTGGAGGCGGCGGCGGGCAGCGGGGGGAGCGCGATCTCGCTGAATGATAAGCTGCAGTGTCTCGAAGCTGTGGGGCATCAGCTGGAAGCGACAATCACTAACACAACACAAGAGGAGACAGATGGCAAATGAATGCCCCCAGTTCAGACATAAATGTCCTCTTCTGAGCTCTGTGCAGCCCATTTATTTATACTGTAGTTCTGTAGTTAGGAAACAGAGTGATGGATTTTGAGACAGAATTATGCAGGCCCCAATTAACAAAACAGACCAGAATGAACAACTACTTAAGGACTAGAAGAAAGTCTGATAGACACAAGACAAGACAAATAACATTTATATTGCGCTTTTCTCCTTGCGGACTCAAAGCGCCAGAGCAGAGCAGCAGCCACTAGGGCGCGCTCTATTGGCAGTAGCAGTGTAAGGGAGACTTGCCAAAGGTCTCCTACTGAATTAGTGCTGGCTTACTGAACAGGCAGAGCCGAGATTCGAACCCTGGTCTCCTGTGTCAGAGGCAGAGCCCTTAACCACCATCAGCCACAGGGCATAACAATAGACCCTGCAAGGGATGCAGCCGCAGGTGGCCCTGTGGGGAAAGAAGTTTCTTTTCCCTGTCCTGAGAGACTGACAGCTAAGGGCACAGAGAGAAACAACTTCCTGCACTGTGCTGTCTGTTTCCATCGGCATGGGAAAAACACATTCAAGTGTGCACTAGCCTATTGATCAACAATGGTTCTCAGATTACCTGTCCAGAGAGCGGGGGGGGAGGGGCATCTAAACTTTCGCAGGGAAACAGAATGTTTGTTTGAGAAAGATCATCCAAAACATATATAAAAACTTTTAAAAGGATGTGCATAGGAGTATTTCTTAATTTAAAGAGTCCAGTATCAGGTTAAGCACAACGACAAGTCGTTCCAACTCACCCTACACTTCTACACTGGAGTAGGTCTTCACATGCAGTGAATGACCCCCCCCCCCCCCCCCACACACACACACACACACACTCAACCAGGGGTGTAGCAATAGGGGTAGCAGAGGTTGCGACTACATCTGGGCCCTTGGGCCAGAGGGGCCCCGCAGGGCCATCCCTCAACTACAGTATTAGCTCTCTTTTGGTCCTGTGCTCATAATAATCACTTCTTTAGGTACTTTGAATAGTGGTAATCATTAACACACTGTTCCCCATCCCCTTCTTGCACCTCTGACACTGTAGTTGCCATTGGCAGGGATTGCTATGTATAGAGTGCTTGGGGGTAATCAGTAACACACTGCTCCCCATCCCCTTCTTGCACCTCTGACACTGTAGTTGCCATTGGCAGGGATTGCTATGTATAGAGTGCTGGGGGGTAATCAGTAACACACTGTTCCCTACCCCCTTCTTGCACCTCTGACACTGTAGTTGCCATTGGCAGGGATTGCTATGTATAGAGTGCTTGGGGGTAATCAGTAACAAGCTGTTCCCCATCCCCTTCTTGCACCTCTGACACTGTAGTTGCCATTGGCAGGGATTGCTATGTATAGAGTGCTTGGGGGTAATCAGTAACACACTGTTCCCTACCCCCTTCTTGCATCTCTGACACTGTAGTTGCCATTGGCAGGGATTGCTATGTATAGAGTGCTTTGGGGTAATCAGTAACACACTGTTCCCTACCCCCTTCTTGCACCTCTGACACTGTAGTTGCCATTGGCAGGGATTGCTATGTATAGAGTGCTTGGGGGTAATCAGTAACAAGCTGTTCCCCATCCCCTTCTTGCACCTCTGACACTGTAGTTGCCATTGGCAGGGATTGCTATGTATAGAGTGCTTGGGGGTAATCAGTAACACACTGTTCCCTACCCCCTTCTTGCACCTCTGACACTGTAGTTGCCATTGGCAGGGATTGCTATGTATAGAGTGCTTTGGGGTAATCAGTAACACACTGTTCCCTACCCCCTTCTTGCACCTCTGACACTGTAGTTGCCATTGGCAGGGATTGCTATGTATAGAGTGCTTGTGGGTAATCAGTAACAAGCTGTTCCCCATCCCCTTCTTGCACCTCTGACACTGTAGTTGCCATTGGCAGGGATTGCTACGTATAGAGTGCTTGGGGGTAATCAGTAACAAGCTGTTCCCCATCCCCTTCTTGCACCTCTGACACTGTAGTTGCCATTGTCAGGGATTGCTATGTATAGAGTGCTTGGGGGTAATCAGTAACACACTGTTCCCTACCCCCTTCTTGCACCTCTGACACTGTAGTTGCCATTGGCAGGGATTGCTATGTATAGAGTGCTTTGGGGTAATCAGTAACACACTGTTCCCTACCCCCTTCTTGCACCTCTGACACTGTAGTTGCCATTGGCAGGGATTGCTATGTATAGAGTGCTTGTGGGTAATCAGTAACAAGCTAAATATAACAGTAAGAGTAGGCGCTGGGAGGACTTATATCTATTGAGCTGCACGTTTCCAAAAAAAGGGTGATCCCTGAACCCTCAGAGAATTAGAAATAATTATAATCAAATGGACATGCGCTGTCTATAAAGAAATGATTTAATCATTGATTTTCTTCACATTTACATAAAAAACTTCATAAAAATTCTGTGCTAAAAGTGATTACTCTACACGCAGCAAGAAACTTCACAATCAATCGCTCAGAACACCATGCATACATTTAAAATAACGCATACTTATGTAAACACAGGAACTGCACGCTACAGATTAGTATTCCCCTCTACCCATAATAGGCAAGGCAAAGATTATGAATATTGATTCCAGCAACCCCCTCAAAAAATAGATCGTTATGTAGGATCCTACTTCAAGAAAAAATGCTGGCCAGCCTCTTAATACAAGGAATACTTCCACTTCCTGAAAGTAGATGCGTCCGTTGTTAATGGTTTTATCCAATACAATGCACGCTGACAGTCACATTAATATGCACCTCTTTGTAGCTTGGTTTCAGAGCAGGCTATATCTACTATGGATACCTCTGAATCTTAGGGGCTCCTCTCACGAACTTCCAAGATGTGGAGTTGTGTACTCAGCCCGATACTGCAGGGCCTCTTTCTCCAGTCAGCTCACGGCGTTGCTCGGCGGCCTGCGTCACTTCCTGCTGGCAAGTCCAGTGTGACGCTCGCTCGCTTACCCTGCAAGCCCGGAGCAGTCTCTATGGGTGACGTCACCTTAAAGCAATAGGACCTTAATTCCAGGGATGGTCGTTTCAGCGCTACTGCGGCCAACCGGGTTCCTATACTTCAGAAACAACTTATCTTCAGGAGAACCTCTACGCGTTTCAGCTAAAAAACGTTAGCCTTCATCAGGAGGGATAGCTCTGCTGAGTACAGTTCATCCATTTATACAGGTCTCTGCCCATATGCAAATGTCTCTCCGCCTACTACATAATTAAATTCACATGGCCATATGCAAATCCTGCTGTGCTGTTATACAGGTCTCTGCCCATATGCAAATGTCTCTCCGCCTACTACATAGTTATATTCACATGGCCATATGCAAATCCTGCCATGCTGTTATCGTGCCAGACACCCTCCCTCTACTCCCCATCGGCCAATCTAAGCAGCTGCAGTTCATCAAACATGACACATTTACCTCAAACATATCCCATAATCGTCAAAAAAAGGCAAATGTTTCCATCTCACTGTTAAGTCCCCTTGGCATAAGTGTATCCAGCTGGAAAATCCACCTAGATTCATTTAATGACATTTTTTTGATAAAATCTCCCCCCCTAGGGTTCCTCTTTATCACCTCTAAACCAAAAAAGGTAGTGCCTCTCAATTTCCCCCCATGTTTATCTTTATAGTGATTAGAAAGTGGGTGCTTATCATTTTTCTTAAGAATATTCTTAAAATGCTCATTTATGCGTTCATGTAATGCTCGCTTCGTCCTGCCCACATATCTTTTTTGGCAGGGACATTGAATGCAATAGATGAGCCCCTTTGTATTGCATGTCATAGAATCTTTAATCTTAAAGGACACCCCCGCTGGCGTGATAACTTCAGTGACCTTCCCATAATTATTTGTCAGTCTACAATTTTTACAGAATCCACACTTTGTGAATCCTTGTTTCCCTTTTGATAACGTCACCATATTTTCTTTAGTGACTTGATTTGCAGCTGTAGCAATAGACAGACCCACATTAGGGGCTCTCCTAAAAATCAGTTTCGGGTCTACTGACAATAGCTCCCCCAAAATTTTATCCTCCCTTAACACACTCCAGTGCTTCCGGATAATTCCAGATATTACCTTGGATTGTGAAGTGTATTGCAGTACCATGGAAAAGTCACTGCCGCTCCACTCTGATTTGGCCCTGGGGGCCAGTAAATCCTTCCGTTCTCTGCAGGCAATCTGTTCTCTAGACTCCTCAACCTGCTCCCTAGGATAACCTTTCTCCAGGAGGCAGTCCACGAGTCTCCCAGCCTCCTCTCTGTATTCAGTTATTTCCGTACAATTACGGCGCAATCTCGTGAACTGCCCCCTGGGGACACCATTCAGCCAGCGTGGTAAATGGCAGCTGGTGTGTAGGATATAACTATTAACATCCACTTTTTTTTGGAAGGTCTTGGTCTTCAACACCCCTGACTCAACATATACATCTAAGTCCAGAAAATTGACCCTCAAATCACTTATATTGGCTGTGAGGGTAATACCCCAATTATTATCATTGACATTCTCAATAAACATCTCCAATGAGTGTCGGTCGCCTCTCCAAATCAGGAATATATCGTCTATGAAACGGCGCCACAGGACCCGGCTCGCACCAGGACCACCCTCTCCAAAAATATGGTGGTCTTCCCAATAGGCCATAAACAAATTTGCATAGGCCGGTGCGAACCGGGTCCCCATCGCCGTTCCACTGACCTGTAGGTACCAGCCCTCCTCAAATTGGAAGTAATTGTGCTCTAGAATGAACTGTATTGCCTCCAGAATAAATTCCACCTGCACTTGTTCCATTGTTCCATCAAGACATAGATGGAACCTCACTGCTTCCAGCCCCCTCTGGTGGTCAATAATTGTATACAATGAGGTCACGTCCAAGGTACATAACAGCCACCCTTCCTCCCATTTTAAATCCTCTATAATGTTTAGGATATGTTTGGTGTCCTCAAGATATGCCGCCGTTTCCTTTGTATATTTTTGTAGGAACGTGTCGACATATCTGGAGAGATTAGAAGTTAGGGACCCCACCCCCGATATAATAGGCCTACCAGGGGGTGTGTCCATACACTTGTGGACTTTCGGCAGATGGTAAAAAAGTGGTCTCCTTGGGAACTTAATGTCCAAGTACTGATATTCTTTGTTGGATAAAACACCTAATTTTAGTCCCTTATCCAGTAGGACCTTTAGCTCCGCCATAAATCTAACAGTTGGATCATTCTTCAGAGGTCGATATGTATTCTGATCTCCTAATAATCTTTTTGCCTCCGCTCTATAAGCACCTGTGTCCTGCACCACTATTCCTCCACCTTTGTCTGCTGGTCGTATAGTGACTGCTGGATCATTACGTAATTCTCTCAGGGCCTGTCGTTCGCCTCTTGTTAGATTATCATTATAGATTCTTTTAGTTTTTATACGTCTAATATCTTTTTCGACTAGATTTTCAAATGCTGTCATTGCATCACTATATTCATTTAATGGGAAAAAGGATGAGGGTTTTTTTAAAGTGGTATGTTGGAAATCCTCATATTGGGGTTCTTCCCTCAATGGTCTTTTCAGGAAGTATTTCTTCAAACACATTTTCCTCATAAATTTCTTTACATCAACATATGTGTTGAAGTGATTAATTTGATTACTTGGTGCAAACTTTAAACCCTTTTTCAAGAGACTAGTTTCCTTCTCAGTTAGTATTCGCTTACTTAAATTAAACACCCCTCCCCCTCCCTCACCTTCTACACTGGGCCCCTCTTTTATCCTCTTTTCTTTCTTACACTTTCTCCTCCCCCCCCTACATCCCCTTTTGCGGCGTATGGCCTGGGTGTCCGTAAAAAATATTGGCTAATTGAATTTCGTGGGGGTTCAACTATAATGTTATTCGTTTTAACACTTCTAGTCTTAATATAACTCCTATCATTATGATTTATCGGCTGTGGATTCTGCCGTGTATGCGCGGTCGGCTGTCTCTGCTTGCTTGTACTTTTACGGAACCCCATTTGTCTCCTCAAGGGGGGTCCATTAGGGGTCCTATTCCTTTCTAAGGATTTTCTCTTTCCCGCTGAGTAATCTATCAGTGGTGTATATCTGTTAGACACTGGAACACCAAATGTTACAGGACTTGGAATTGTCACTGTGTCCTTTTTACTTTTACCAGGATTCTCTTTACTTTTCTTCTCCCTGTTTACTGCATTATCCCACGCCTGATGTATGTGTTTTTCATTTTCCCAGCTCATGGAACTCCTTGATCTATTTACTTCGCTATCTATATCTACATCTGACTCATTCTCTTCATCACTAATGTCTATATAATCCTGCGCGAGTGAGTGTCCCCCTATATCCTCCCCTGTTTCATCTATTGTCTCAAGGGTTCCTATTTCACTTCTCATGGTTTCCCCCATACTTACCTCCGCTGCCAATATCTGGCTCTCATCTCCAACAGGTACTTCATCCCTTATAAATTTTTTTATTTTTTTACTTATAATTTCTCTTTCCAATGACTCTAATCTAGCTTTTATACTCACCTCCAGATTTCTATAATCCCTCTGGGATCTATGTGGAACCAAGGTCCTCTGGATATCTCTAATGTCACCCCCCAATTTTAATGATTGGGCTTTTCTTGCATCTAGGACAAACTGTACTGTTTCCATTGAGAAAACATGGAACATATATTCCCACTTTTCCAATGTTTCAGCATCCGCCAAATCTTCTGAGAGAACCTTTGCTACCACCAAACCCACTGGTGCTATCTCCCACTGTAAATATTTCTCCAAAGAGGCAACCTCCCATACATTCTTTGTCTCCTTCGTCATTAAGCGTTCTAATTCTTTCATTTGATAAGCCATATTAAACTGTTCAGTTGTCTCCACCTTTCCACTATCATTGTTAAAAAACTCTCTCACCCTACTCCCCTGATTACTTCTAAATTCCCATAAACAACCTCCTGCTGCCATACTTCAAGGGATTTCCTAGCAAACAATATAAATATAACAGTAAGAGTAGGCGCTGGGAGGACTTATATCTATTGAGCTGCACGTTTCCAAAAAAAGGGTGATCCCTGAACCCTCAGAGAATTAGAAATAATTATAATCAAATGGACATGCGCTGTCTATAAAGAAATGATTTAATCATGCCTTGCCTATTATGGGTAGAGGGGAATACTAATCTGTAGCGTGCAGTTCCTGTGTTTACATAAGTATGCGTTATTTTAAATGTATGCATGGTGTTCTGAGCGATTGATTGTGAAGTTTCTTGCTGCGTGTAGAGTAATCACTTTTAGCACAGAATTTTTATGAAGTTTTTTATGTAAATGTGAAGAAAATCAATGATTAAATCATTTCTTTATAGACAGCGCATGTCCATTTGATTATAATCAGTAACAAGCTGTTCCCCATCCCCTTCTTGCACCTCTGACACTGTAGTTGCCATTGGCAGGGATTGCTACGTATAGAGTGCTTGGGGGTAATCAGTAACAAGCTGTTCCCCATCCCCTTCTTGCACCTCTGACACTGTAGTTGCCATTGGCAGGGATTGCTATGTATAGAGTGCTTGGGGGGTAATCAGTAACAAGCTGTTCCCCATCCCCTTTTTACACCTCAGACACTGTAGTTGCCATTGACAGGTTTTGGTGCGCCGTATCAATGGTTATGTATAGAGTGCTTGGGGGGCCCCATTGTAAAGCTTGCATCGGGGTCCACAGCTCCTTCGCTACGCCACTGCACTCAACCTTTCCAAATGACCTTTAGTGACATGGGTCTACAGCACTAACAGGCTTATTAAGAGGCCACCCTCTGTCTATCACAATCCTCAGCCTCCTCTATGATTAAGCTATGATTAAGGAGCCATCTATTGCTCCGATACACGTGAGCTCTTATCTGTAATATTGATGATGGATTAAAGAATAAAGACTTTCAACTTTACCCTGGCATTTGCTGCAGCAGGATTTCCCTGGTTATCTTCCTCAGCCTCCTCTGTTTCAACTGTAATCTTCCAAACAATTACACCTCACAGATAAAAATCTTGCCCCTCCATAGCGTAAAACCATTCAAGAATTTATTAAGTGCAGGTAGTCCCCAGGTTACGAACGCCCGACTTACAAACGACCCGCCGATACGAACGCCCGTTGACCAGCCGCAATGACGTCACGCCGCCGGGGACTACCTCTTGTGCCGCCTTTCCTAATGCAGAGTATGCGCAGCAGAAGGTGCAACAACTCTCACCTGCTTCCAGGGCGGCTTCGGGCCAATCAGCGGCATCCTCTCTTCCCTTAATGTTCCTCCCAGCGGCTTCACTAGCATCGCGTAATGACGCAATCAGAAGGAGACCCCGCGGCTTCTTCTGATTGCGTTATTATGCGACGCTAGTGAAGCCGCCGGGAGGAACATTGAGAGGTGAGAGGACACCGCTGATTGGCCCGGAGTTGCAGTGGAAGCAGGTGAGACTTGTTGTGCCTTCCGCTGCGCATACTCTGCATTAGGGGGCACAAAGGGGGGCACCAGAGACACAGAGGGGGCTACCAGAGACACAGAGGGGGCTACCAGAGACACAGAGGGGGCCACCAGAGACACAGAGACGGGCACCAGAGACACAGAGAGGGGCACCAGAGACACAGAGGGGACCACCAGAGACACAGAGGGGACCACCAGAGACACAGAGAGGGGCACCAGAGACACAGAGGGGGACACCAGAGACACAGAGGGGACCACCAGAGACACAGAGGGGACCACCAGAGACATAGAGAGGGGCACCAGAGACACAGAGAGGGGCACCAGAGACACAGAGAGGGGCACCAGAGACACAGAGGGGGCTACCAGAGACACAGAGGGGGCTACCAGAGACACAGAGGGGGCCACCAGAGACACAGAGACGGGCACCAGAGACACAGAGAGGGGCACCAGAGACACAGAGGGGACCACCAGAGACACAGAGGGGACCACCAGAGACACAGAGAGGGGCACCAGAGACACAGAGGGGGACACCAGAGACACAGAGGGGACCACCAGAGACACAGAGACGGGCACCAGAGACACAGAGGGGACCACCAGAGACACAGAGGGGACCACCAGAGACACAGAGAGGGGCACCAGAGACACAGAGGGGGACACCAGAGACACAGAGGGGACCACCAGAGACACAGAGAGGGGCACCAGAGACACAGAGGGGACCACCAGAGACATAGAGAGGGGCACCAGAGACACATAGAGGGGCACCAGAGACACAGAGAGGGGCACCAGAGACACAGAGGGGGCCACCAGAGACACAGAGAGGGGCACCAGAGACACAGAGGGGACCACCAGAGACACAGAGGGGACCACCAGAGACACAGAGGGGGCCACCAGAGACACAGAGAGGGGAGCCAGAGACACAGAGTGGACCACCAGAGACACAGAGGGGGCCACCAGAGACACAGAGGGGGACACTGGAAGCACAGGGGACAGAGAAGGCACAGCATCCCGACTTAAGGGCGGATTCAGGTTAAGAACGAGCCTATAGTCCCTATCTCGTTCGTTAACCGGTGACTACCTGTATTAAAATTGGTCACATACATGAACCAGACTTTAACTTACTTGATATCTACAATCGATTTTTTAGATTGATTAGAACTTTTTAAAAATATCTCAGATGTAACGTACACATTCAGTTTTTTTTATCAATCTACTCTACACCATTCAAATTTAGGATAGGTGAGAGGAAGGCTAAGGTAAGGAAAGGTTAGTAAAAACATGGGGTTTCAACTCACTTTACCCTTATGTTCATATTCCAGTTAAACAGCACTGCGATTTAAAACCACCAACGTACACTCCGAGACACTATAGCTGGGGGCAGAGGGATTATACCTTGTATATTCAACAAATCCCAATGTTTCTTTTATGCAGCGAAACATAAAAATTGCTATACTTTAGCAGCCGTTGCTACGGAAACAGTTTCAAGCCATTGTGTTCCCCCCCTCCCCCCAATATTAAGAGGGCTTTCTAAACTGTTAGTGGTTTATAATAAAGTATCGTAGTGACATCATTCATGTTCTGTTTCCCTCCAGATCTGTGGGAAAGAGAGCGGTACGCTCATAAAAGTCTCCTCGCAAAGCTCATATTCAATGCTTTCTCCTACCCCCCCCCCCAAAAAGAAGCAATCGTCATCAAGCTGCCTAGTTCTCAAGATCGCTGTTACTAAACGTTTGTCAGAGCCTCTCAGGGTGTCGGTGCTCAACAGCAGAGGCGAGAAGACATTGGCGTAATCTCATTGAATCTGGTTACTTAATTAGTGACTCACGAGCTGTTGTTCCGAATAGTTTTCTCTGTGATTTCGGTGGCTGTATTGTGAACGCCCCTCAGATTGTCGTCAGCACCAGCGAGGGGGACCTGTTTGTCAAGCGGTGTGAATCAAAGCACCTTCACAAAATCTGCTTTTGTCTCTTTCTTCGAGATAAACTTAGAAAGTAGAAACAGAACAAGTTCCTTTTTATTAATATTCATGTGACGTTCGAATGTGCTACAAGTGCTTGGTAGACCGCCTTGTTCCTGTGTTCCGTTCACTTAAGCTGATGATTTCGTACTTGTTGTTAACGCCTAATCCTTTAAACAGTGAGACAACAAACGTGGAAGATCCGTAGGAATGCTTGAAAGTTACAAGTTGGGAACATGTTGTTTGTTGACTCTCAGATTTAGCCATCTTGGGTAAATAAGTTTAATGTGGTAATGCGTTCTGTATATACGCAAGTCAATGCTTTGGGTAAAGTAGAACGCTAGTAACAAGAGCACTCTGCCTTATAGTAAATAGTAGATGATAGTAGATAAATTCGATGCCAAGTTTAAAGTCAGGGCTCTGTGTAGGGCACCGAGAGGAAATGAGTAAAGTATGATTGCTTGACAAGGGAAAGAGCGACTCCGGGGTTCCTGCTGGGCTTGTTTGTACTGTTGGTAGTTCTCTATGGTTGAGCTCCTCCTCCAATGCCATACTGCCACCAAGGGCGGTTCTCGACTTCCTGCCGCCTGAAACAATACATTGTGAGGACCTTGTCATGGCTAGAGAAAATGGAGATTGTAAATGAAAGGGGGCAGTGTACATGGATTTGTCGACAATGGAGGAGGGAGATAGGGGGTGTTTACTTATCTTGAGTAAAAGGGGGGATGGAAAAATGGTTGTGAAAGGGAGTTTAAACATTCTGTGTCTGGTTTTATTAAGACACTAGGAAGAGGGTTGGAAGTGTTTCCGTAGCTTCAGTGCTGGCTGCAAAGTGTTTATTGACCACAGCAACACAGAGAGGAAGTAGGCAGCCCTAGAAAGAAAGAATGCTTATTGCTTCTTCTCAGCCTTTCACTCACATATGCCGTCAACTTTTTCTGCTGAGTTTTCTCCTAGGTGATAATGCAACACCTGTCAATAAAATGCCTTTAAAAGCACCAGCGAGCAAAAAAAAAAAAAAAAATAAAAGAAATCACTAATAATTTTGATAGTACTTTTTCAACTATTATTTGGTACTCTTTCAATTGCAATGTGCTGAAAATGAAAAGTTATTTTAAAAAGTAAAGATGAAAAAGTATCTAGTAGGAGAAATCTCAGGAGAAAAAGGGAATTGCATATGTGCCATTATCTCATATGGGAGATGATGGGGCAGGGGACTTCTCATGACAGCTGTCTGTCTAATCATCTTCTCAACAGGAAATGGAACTACAGGATCCACCCAGCCAGGTACTTTCAGTAAAATAACTGCAAAAAGAACAGATGTGCGATTTTTAATTAAAGCAAATTTACTGCTATATAAAACAATGGGAGCCTTAATTAGGGCTTTAAGAGGGATCAATTGTACTTTGCATGGATTTAGAAGTGAAATTAAATTATTTTTAGTGACTTATCTTTGCTTTTCAGTGGTTGACCGTGCCGCTGACCTACCCGCTGAAAGGTGGTACAGGGGGCAAAATTAATAACGAGAACAATTCCTATCTCTATAAAGAATGCTTTTGAAACGCACTCATCCTTTAATTGTGCGTATTTTCTTCTGATTGCTCACAACAGTCGATGTCTCTGAATGGCTTTTCTTGTACAGATAAACCACAGAGAACATTCAGTTCCCCTCATTGTTGTGGAATATTTTTTTCTCTCTCCGCAGTCCATGTCGGGTGGGCTGTGCGGGCCGGTGATGGCGACAGAACAATAACATCCGTGCAGGACTCACGTTACCTACAACAGAAAAGCAATTATCCTCAATGCCATTACATTTAGGTGGAAAAGTCTAGTTTGTGTCATACTCAAAGGGCGTAAGGTCACTCGTATCAAACTAAAACTTAATTTTGCTACTTTTTTTATTTTCTATAAGCACAAGGCTTTTCCTGTCCCTAGGCCAACATTCTTGTGGTTCCTCAACTAGGTGTAACAGCACCTCTCCCTTTTCATGTGCAGCCCCTGAAAAGGTCCCCCTGTGCAGAAAAGGTCTGTGTCACTCAGAGACTCTAGTTTTAGCACAGAGTTCAGTCGTAAAGCACTCACTGTCATAGTTTTTTTTCTTTTGGGCTCATTGTACTGATTATTTGCAAGTGCAGCTTATTACAGCAAACTCTGAGCAGCACTGTGGCTAGTCTGCACATTAATGATTTAACTACATTTACAGTGGTTTGCAAAAGTATTCGGCCCCCTTTAAGTTTTCCACATTTTGTCACATTACTGCCACAAACATGAATCAATTTCATTGGAATTCCACATGAAAGACCAATACAAAGTGGTGTACACGTGAGAAGTGGAATGAAAATCATACATGATTCCAAACATTTTTTACAAATAAATAACTGCAAAGTGGGGTGTGCATAATTATTCAGCCCCCTGAGTCAATACTTTGTATCGCTTGGCGTTACCGCTGCACATCCAGTTGACCACGACGGGCCGACGTCTTGCAGCTTGTCCGATCGACGGCCTGAAGTTGGTTGCATCGTCGATTGGACATGCACTTGGCAGCACGGATTTTCATCCAATTTGATTATACTAATCGAATCAGATGGTTGATTGGCTGCCAAATTGCTAGATGTATTGCAATCTTAACCCTCCTTAGCGGTAATCACGAGTTCAGCTCGGGGTGGAAAAAACATGACAGGAGCGGTATCCCCGAGTTGAACTCGTAGCCACTGGGAGGTCTGTGCAGAGCAATGCGCGCAGCGGGCGTTTTAACTCACCTCCCGGGAGATCCCGACGTCGGCCGCCATTCTTCTTCCTCTCCTCCGAGGCTCTGCTTCCCCCTGGTGTCTCACCATAGGGTTACAGCGCCACCCAAAGGACGGAGGGAAAACTGCAGTGCTGGATCCCAGAGAGGTGAGTGAGTGCTGGGCTGCTGCAGATCTCCCTGGTAGCATGATTTGTTTCCAGGTTTTAGGATCTAAAAGCATGCAAAAATATTGCACCGCTTTTAGACCCTAAAATCTGGAAAGAATCATAACGCCAAGGGGGTTAATAGTCACACAGCCCAGGGGCATAGCAATAGGGGTTGCAGAGGTTGTGACTGCATCGGGGCCTTTGGCCCAGAGGGGCCCCGAAAGTCCTTCCCTCAACCACAGTATTAGCTCTCTATTGCTCCTGTGCTCACAATAATCACTTCTATAGATACTTTGAATAGTAGTAATCATTAACACACTGCTCCCCATCCCCTTCTTGCACCTCTGACACTGTAGTTGCCATTGGCAGGGATTGCTATGTATAGAGTGCTTGGGGGTAATCAGTAACAAGCTGTTCCCCATCCCCTTCTTGCACCTCTGACACTGTAGTTGCCATTGGCAGGGATTGCTATGTATAGAGTGCTTGGGGGGTAATCAGTAACAAGCTGTTCCCCATCCCCTTCTTGCTCCTCTGACACTGTAGTTGCCATTGGCAGGGATTGCTATGTATAGAGTGCTACGGGGTAATCATTAACACACTGCTCCCCATCCCCTTCTTGCACCTCTGACACTGTAGTTGCCATTGGCAGGGATTGCTATGTATAGAGTGCTTGGGGGTAATCAGTAACAAGCTGTTCCCCATCCCCTTCTTGCACCTCTGACACTGTAGTTGCCATTGGCAGGGATTGCTATGTATAGAGTGCTTGGGGGGTAATCAGTAACAAGCTGTTCCCCATCCCCTCCTTGCACCTCTGACACTGTAGTTGCCATTGGCAGGGATTGCTATGTATAGAGTGCTTGGGGATAATCAGTAACAAGCTGTTCTCCATCCCCTTCTTACACCTCTGACACTGTAGTTGCCATTGGCAGGGATTGCTATGTATAGAGTGCTTGGGGGTAATCAGTAACAAGCTGCTCCCCATCCCCTTCTTGCTCCTCTGACACTGTAGTTGCCATTGGCAGGGATTCCTATGTATAGAGTGCTTGGGGGGTAATCAGTAACAAGCTGTTCTCCATCCCCGTCTTGCACCTCTGACACTGTAGTTGCCATTGGCAGGGATTGCTATGTATAGAGTGCTTGGGGGTAATCAGTAACAAGCTGCTCCCCATCCCCTTCTTGTACCTCTGACACTGTAGTTGCCATTGGCAGGGATTGCTATGTATAGAGTGCTTGGGGGTAATCAGTAACAAGCTGTTCCCCATCCCCTTCTTGCACCTCTGACACTGTAGTTGCCATTGGCAGGGATTGCTATTAGTGTTGGGCGAACATCTAGATGTTCGGGTTCGGGCCGAACAGGCCGAACATGGCCGCGATGTTCGGGTGTTCGACCCGAACTCCGAACATAATGGAAGTCAATGGGGACCCGAACTTTTGTGGTTTGTAAAGCCTCCTTGCATGCTACATACCCCAAATTTACAGGGTATGTGCACCTTGGGAGTGGGTACAAGAGGAAAAAAAAATTAGCAAAAAGAGCTTATAGTTTTTGAGAAAATCGATTTTAAAGTTTCAAAGGGAAAACTGTCTTTTAAATGCGGGAAATGTCTGTTTTCTTTGCACAGGTAACATGTTTTTTGTCGGCATGCAGTCATAAATGTAATACATATAAGAGGTTCCAGGAAAAGGGACCGGTAACGCTAACCCAGCAGCAGCACACGTGATGGAACAGGAGGAGGGTGGCGCAGGAGGAGAAGAAGGCCACGCTTTGTGAGACACAACAACCCCGGCCTTGCATGAGGGCAAGAAGCGTGCGGATAGCAGGCTTTGTACCGCCATGCAGTCATAAATGTAATAAAGATAAGTGGTTCAATAAACAGGGACCACGCGGCAACGCTAACCCAGCAGCAGCAGACGTGATGGAACAGGAGCAGGCGCAGGAGGAGAAGGCCACGCTTTGTGAGACACAACAACCCAGGCCTTGCATGTGGACAAAAAGCGTGCGGATATAGCAGCAATGCTTTTTGCCGCCATGCAGTCATAAATGTAATACAGATGAGAGGTTCAATAAACAGGGCCCGGAAACGCAACACCATCCCAGATGTTCATTGGTCATGTTACTTGGTTGGGGTCCTGGAGTGTTGCGTAGTCATTTCCAATCCAGGATTGATTCATTTTAATTTGAGTCAGACGGTCTGCATTTTCTGTAGAGAGGCGGATACGCCGATCTGTGACGATGCCTCCGGCAGCACTGAAACAGCGTTCCGACATAACGCTGGCTGCCGGGCAAGCCAGCACCTCTATTGCGTACATTGCCAGTTCGTGCCAGGTGTCTAGCTTCGATACCCAATAGTTGAAGGGTGCAGATGGATGGTTCGACACAGCTACGCCATCTGACATGTAGTCCTTGACCATCTTCTCCAGGCGATCGGTGTTGGAGGTGGATCTGCACGCTTGCTGTTCAGTGGGCTGCGGCTGCATGGGTGTCAGAAAATTTTCCCACTCCAAGGACACTGCCGATACCATTCCCTTTTGGGTACTAGCTGCGGCTTGCGTTGTTTGCTGCCCTCCTGGTCGTCCTGGGTTTGCGGAAGTCAGTCTGTCTGCGTACAACTGGCTAGAGGAGGGGGAGGATGTCAATCTCCTCTCTAAAGTCTCCACAAGGGCCTGCTGGTATTCTTCCATTTTGACCTGTCTGACTCTTTCTTCAAGCAGTTTTGGAACATTGTGTTTGTACCGTGGATCCAGAAGGGTATAAACCCAGTAATTGGTGTTGTCCAGAATGCGCACAATGCGTGGGTCACGTTCAATGCAGTCTAGCATGAATTGAGCCATGTGTGCCAGAGTCCTACCAGAATCCTCATCATCCTCTTGTGAGCGTTGTGATAGTTGTTGTGATGCATCATAGTCGTCACCTTCCTCCTGGTCTGCCTCTGCTGACCATTCGCGTTGAATTGTGGAAGTCCAACGTGCACCGCTCTGGCCCTCGTCAGTGGTGGCATGAAATTCCTGCTCCAACTCCAGCTGTTCCTCCTCCTCTTCTTCGTCATAGCTGCTGGGGCCAGCGTTCCCTGAGGCGGATGGCCTGATGTTGGTACCATCACGCTGATCGTTTTCTCCTTCAGATTCCCCCAGTTGCATCATGACAGCTGTTTCCTTGATTTTTAACATCGACCTCTTCAGTAAACACAGCAGTGGTATGGTAATGCTGACTGAAGAGTTGTCACTGCTCACAAGCAACGTGGATTGCTCAAAATTTTGGAGGACTTGGCAGAGGTCCAACATGTTGGCCCAATCGGATCCACAGAAGCTTGGCAGCTGGCCGGATGCGCCTCGGTACTGCGCCGTCATGTACTGGACCACTGCACTCTTCTGCTCGCAAAAGCGGGCTAGCATGTGCAGCGTAGAATTCCAGCGCGTAGGGACATCACACAGCAAGCGATGGTGGGGGAGATTGAAGCGCTCCTGCATCTTGGCGAGTGCCCCCGAAGCAGTACTGGAATTTCTACAATGTTTGGACACTCGACGCACCTTCAACAGCAGATCGGGCACGCCTGGGTATGTCCTCAGGAACCGCTGAACTACTAGGTTCATCACGTGCGCCAGGCAAGGGATGTGTGTCAGCTTAGCCAACCTTAAAGCGCGAATGAGATTACTCCCATTATCACACACAACCATGCCCGGTTTCAGGTCCAGCGGTGCCAGCCACAAATCCGTCTGTTCCTTTATTCCCCTCCAAATTTCCTCCCCTGTGTGCTGCTTATCCCCAAGGCAGATTAGCTTCAGCAACGCTTGCTGACGCATGCCAACAGCTGTGCTGCACTGCTTCCACGATCCTACTGCTGCTGGGTTAGCGTTTCCGGATGAGGTACAGCTTTGAGATGCGTTGGAGGAGAAGGAGTCAGAGAGGTAGGTGCTGCTGTTATCCAGTGGGAGGGACGGCGGTGCAGCTGTTTGTGGCGTGGGCAACACCCGTGCCGTAGCAGGTGAGGAATCGCTGCCAGGCTCCACAAGGTTCACCCAGTGCGCGGTAAGGGAGATGTATCGACCCTGGCCGAACGCACTCGTCCAGGTGTCAGTGGTGAGGTGAACCTTGCAGGCAACGGCATTCTTCAAGCTTCGGGTTATTTTGCTGACCACGTGCTCATGCAACTCAGGCACTGCAGAGCGCGCAAAGTGGTAGCGGCTGGGAACCACGTAACGTGGGATGGCCACTGACATCATGCCCTTGAAGCTGTTTGTCTCCACCAATCGATATGGCAGCATTTCGCAGGCCAGAAGCTTGGCTATGCTGGCTGTTACTGCCACGGCCCGGGGGTCATTTGCTGGCAATTTCCTCTTGCGCTCAAACATCTCCGACACAGACAACTGAACCGTAGCGCTGCACACGGAAGGGCTGTTGGTTGTTGTGTTTGATGAACACTGGGAGACCTCAAGAGCACTACTCCGGAAAGTGACAGTGTCAGCGTCGTCTGATGTTTGTGAATGTTGTGAACCACGCAATGGCTGGGCTACTGCTGCTGCTGAGGCGGGTCTGGTGGTGAGTCTGGTGAACCCAAGGGAGGCAGTGTTGTTTCTGGTACCCTGTCCTGACGCGTTTGCCCAAAGAGTGGGATGTTTGGATAGCATGTGACGGCTCATGCTGGTGGTGGAGAGGTTGTTAATATTTTTCCCCCTGCTCAGGCGGGTCTTGCACACCTTGCAAATCGCCATGGTAACATCCTCAGTGCAGTCTTCAAAGAAAGCCCAGACTTTGGAGCACCTGCCTCCTTGCTGGCGATTTCTGTTTGCTCCTCTTTTGCCTCTCACTTGAACTTCCACGCTTGTGGTGCCTGAAATTGCGCGCCGCCTACCTTGTGGCACAAGGCGAACTCGTGCAGCAGTGTGTTCTTCAACAGACTCATCTGTGCTGCTGCTACGACGGCGATGTTCTCGTTCACAAACAAAATCTGGGTCTCTGTCCACATTGTCCATACCCTCCTCTTCCATCTCCTCAAACTCGTCATATGTCATTGTGGGCCACCGCCGTGGAGTAGAGCTCCCCACAACAACCTCTGCGCAGCACACTCCAACGTCGTCTTCCAGATCTTGTCGGCCGACCTCCTGCAATTGCAACCCCTCCTGCCCAAATTGCTCTGGGATTTGGGTTTCCGAGTCCTCTTCGGACTCGCCTTGTATTTCAGTGCGCGGTGCATTTCCCACAGTTAACGGTTGTGAATCCAGGCACAACATTTCTGGCTGTTCCTCCATTGACCTTTGAAAGGTGGAAGTTTGTTGGGCTGGGAATAGCTCCTGCGAATACCCCATTGTGTCCTGAGGTAATTCATCGGACTGGTTATCTGGCAGTTGTGTGCGTGGTGTCGCTGCCGGTTGTGTCAGCTTTGTGCCCACTGGCTCCTTGTAACTGGCTGAGGACTCGGACCTCGTGCGTGATGTGCTGGTGCTGCTTAACCCACTGCTGGACGCTTGAGAGGTCATCCAAGTAATTATCTGGTCCTGTTCTTTTGGATTTGTGAGGGTTGTTGTCCTGGACAACATGGGCGGTATTGAGTGGGTTTTCTTGGGTGCTCCCCTGTGGCCTGTACGTGAACCGTCAGGGGAAACACCTCTTCCCTTGCCCCTCCCTCTTTCACCGGATTTCTTCCTCATTTCACTTATCCTTACAGTACACGCTGACTGGCAGCAGTACAGTGGCAGTACAGAAATGCTATACAGTACCACTATTCCCAGCAGCGACACAGAGCACAATGCTATACAGTGACGGGTGAGCGGTGTACCACTATTCCCAGCAGCGACACAGAGCACAATGCTATACAGTGACGGGTGAGCGGTGTACCACTATTCCCAGCAGCGACACAGAGCACAATGCTATACAGTGGCGAACGAGCGGTGTACCACTATTCCCAGCAGACACAGAACAGTACACAGAATGCTATATAGTGTGGCTGAACGAGCGGTGTACCACTATTCCCAGCAGACACAGAACAGTACACAGAATGCTATATAGTGTGGCTGAACGAGCGGTGTACTACTGTTCCCAGCAGACACAGAACAGTACACAGAATGCTATATAGTGTGGCTGAACGAGCGGTGTACTACTGTTCCCAGCAGACACAGAACAGTACACAGAATGCTATATAGTGTGGCTGAACGAGCGGTGTACTACTGTTCCCAGCAGACACAGAACAGTACACAGAATGCTATATAGTGTGGCTGAACGAGCGGTGTACCACTGTTCCCAGCAGACACAGAACAGTACACAGAATGCTATATAGTGTGGCTGAACGAGCGGTGTACCACTGTTCCCAGCAGACACAGAACAGTACACAGAATGCTATATAGTGTGGCTGAACGAGCGGTGTACCACTATTCCCAGCAGACACAGAACAGTACACAGAATGCTATATAGTGTGGCTGAACGAGCGGTGTACTACTGTTCCCAGCAGACACAGAACAGTACACAGAATGCTATATAGTGTGGCTGAACGAGCGGTGTACTACTGTTCCCAGCAGACACAGAACAGTACACAGAATGCTATATAGTGTGGCTGAACGAGCGGTGTACCACTATTCCCAGCAGACACAGAACAGTACACAGAATGCTATATAGTGTGGCTGAACGAGCGGTGTACTACTGTTCCCAGCAGACACAGAACAGTACACAGAATGCTATATAGTGTGGCTGAACGAGCGGTGTACTACTGTTCCCAGCAGACACAGAACAGTACACAGAATGCTATATAGTGTGGCTGAACGAGCGGTGTACTACTGTTCCCAGCAGACACAGAACAGTACACAGAATGCTATATAGTGTGGCTGAACGAGCGGTGTACTACTGTTCCCAGCAGACACAGAACAGTACACAGAATGCTATATAGTGTGGCTGAACGAGCGGTGTACCACTATTCCCAGCAGACACAGAACAGTACACAGAATGCTATATAGTGTGGCTGAACGAGCGGTGTACTACTGTTCCCAGCAGACACAGAACAGTACACAGAATGCTATATAGTGTGGCTGAACGAGCGGTGTACTACTGTTCCCAGCAGACACAGAACAGTACACAGAATGCTATATAGTGTGGCTGAACGAGCGGTGTACTACTGTTCCCAGCAGACACAGAACAGTACACAGAATGCTATATAGTGTGGCTGAACGAGCGGTGTACCACTGTTCCCAGCAGACACAGAACAGTACACAGAATGCTATATAGTGTGGCTGAACGAGCGGTGTACCACTGTTCCCAGCAGACACAGAACAGTACACAGAATGCTATATAGTGTGGCTGAACGAGCGGTGTACTACTGTTCCCAGCAGTGACACACAATGACTGGGGGGGACCCTGGCTAGCGTGGCTGGAGCGCGAACTACCCTGCCTGCCTACCCAAAGCTAAACCCACAGACAAATGGCGGAGATATGACGTGGTTCGGGTATTTATTTACCCGAACCACGTGACAGTTCGGCCAATCAGAGCGCGTTCGGGTCCGAACCACGTGACCCGTTCGGCCAATCACAGCGCTAGCCGAACGTTCGGGGAACGTTCGGCCATGCGCTCTTAGTTCGGCCATATGGCCGAACGGTTTGGCCGAGCACCGTCAGGTGTTCGGCCGAACTCGAACATCACCCGAACAGGGTGATGTTCTGCAGAACCCGAACAGTGGCGAACACTGTTCGCCCAACACTAATTGCTATGTATAGAGTGCTTGGGGGGTAATCAGGGGCGTCTCTAGCCATTTTGTCACTCCAGGCGAGAAAACCTGTGGCGCCCCCCCGCCCCCTGATGAAACTAATCGTAGCGCAGCAATGTTTCACCATAAGGTAAAAGTAATGCGCCAATGATTCACTTAAAATAATCATAATGCGCCAATCTTTCACCAGAAAATAACCATAACGCAGCAATAATTCACCAGGAAATAATCGTAATGTGGCCAGCATTCACCAGGAAATAATCGTAATGTGGGCAGCGTTCACCAGAAAATAATCGTAATGTGGCCAGTGTTCACCAGGAAGTAATCGTAATGTGGCCAGCATTCACCAGGAAATAATCGTAATCTGGCCAGCGTTCACCAGGAAATCATAACGTGGCCAGCGTTCACCAGGAAATAATCGTAATGTGGCCAGCGTTCACCAGGAAATAATCGTATGTGGCCAGCCTTCACCAGGAAATAATCATATGTGGCCAGCGTTACCCAGGAAATAATCGTATGTGGCCAGCGTTCACCAGAAAATAATCGTAATGTGGCCAGCGTTCACCAAGAAATAATCATAATGTGGCCAGCGTTCACCAGGAAATCGTAATGTGGCCAGCGTTCACCAGGAAATAATCGTAATGTGGCCAGCGTTCACCAGGAAATAATCGTAATGTGGCCAGCATTCACCAGGAAATAATCGTAACGTGGCCAGCGTTCACCAGAAAATAATCGTAATGTGGCCAACGTTCACCAGGAAATCGTAATGTGGCCAGCGTTCACCAGGAAATAATCGTAATGTGGCCAGCGTTCACCAGGAAATAATCGTAATGTGGCCAGCATTCACCAGGAAATAATCGTAACGTGGCCAGCGTTCACCAGAAAATAATCGTAATGTGGCCAGCGTTCACCAGGAAATCGTAATGTGGCCAGCGTTCACCAGGAAATAATCGTAATGTGGCCAGCGTTCACCAGGAAATAATCGTATGTGGCCAGCGTTCACCAGGAAATAATCGTATGTGGCCAGCGTTCCCCAGGAAATAATCGTTTGTGGCCAGCGTTCACCAGAAAATAATCGTAATGTGGCCAGCGTTCACCAAGAAATAATCATAATGTGGCTAGCATTCACAAGGAAATAATCGTATGTGGCCAGCGTTCAGCAGGAAATAATCGTATGTGGCCAGCGTTCACCAGGAAATAATCGTAATGTGGCCAGCGTTCACCAGGAAATAATCGTTTGTGGCCAGCATTCACCAGGAAATAATCGTATGTGGCCAGCGTTCACCAAGAAATGATCGTAATGTGGCCAGCGTTCACCAGGAAAGAATCGTATGTGGCCAGCGTTCACCAGGAAATAATCGTATGTGGCCAGCGTTCACCAGGAAATAATCTTATGTGGCCAGCATTCCCCAGGAAAGAATCGTATGTGGCACTGGCCAGCGTTCATCAGGAAAGAATCGTATATGCCTATATATATATATATATTATTTAATATCCATCCCAGCTACTGCTTGCCAAGTGATATGGGCGGGCGGGGGGGGGGTTGGGGAATCAGGGCCAGCCAGGGGGGCATATAAAAAAATTATCAAAAGCAGCAGAGGGCACTCACTGTGAGATGTCGTCTCTGTCGCCTCTGCAGATTTGTTTGTGCGCACTGCACAGTACTGTAGCCAGCTGCCAGCCGGTGGTAGCACTGGTCACACGGTGCCTTCAAGCCTTCATGCGTGTGACAGGCGGGGGGCGGAGTTAGGGGCGGCGCCGACGTGTAAAACTAGCGTGCGGCGGCCGCTTGCTCTGCACAGAGAGGGAGGGGGCGGACCAGTAGGCGGCGGCACCGCACATATAAAATAATGTGCGTGCTGCTCGCTCTGAAAGGAGGAGAGGAAGGGGGCAGGCCAGTAGGCGGCGCCGGGCACAGGCTGAGCTTCCTGTCACAGCCGGCGCCGACCTGAAAGCAAAAAAAAAACACATGCACACAGCGGCGAGAGAGCGCCCACTTCCTCCCACAGCGCTATAGGCAAAAATTTATAGTTGCCTAATGACACAGACGCCCCTGGGGGTAATCATTAACAAGCTGCTCCCCATCCCCGTCTTGCACCTCTGACACTGTAGTTGCCATTGGCAGGTTTTGGTGCGCCGTATCAATTGTTATGTATAGAGTGCTTTAAGGGGGCCCCATTGTAAAACTTGCATCGGGGCCCACAGCTCCTTAGCTATGCCACTGACACAGCTTAAAGAGAACCCGAAGTGGGGTTCTTCCATCACAATCCATATACAGAGGCTGGGTCTGCCTATAGATCCCAGCCTCTGTTGCTAGTTCGTTTCCTTCAAAGCCCCCCCTGCGCTCTGTCAGATCCCATAAAACACAGCCTCGCTGGCAGCGTGTTGCAGCCGGCTGTGTTTAGCTCACTACTGTCAGTCTCGCCGCTCCCCCGCCTCCTGAATCGCTCCGGTCCCCGCCCACATCCCTTCCCTCCCCGCTGATTGGAGGGAAGGGACGCGGGCGGGGACTGGAGTGATTCAGGAGGCGGGGGAGCAGCTGAGACTGACAGTAGTGAGCTAAACACAGCCGCGTAGCGCGGCTGTGTTTTATGGGGTCTGACAGCGCGCAGGGGGGGGGGGCTTTGGAGGGAACTAACTAGCAACAGAGGCTGGGCTCTATAGGCAGACCCAGCCTCTGTATATGGATTGCGATAGAAGAACCCCACCTCGGGTTCTCTTTAAGCAATTCTGAAAGGGGACTGGCATTTTTTTTTAGTGTACAGTTTGTTGCCAAAGCCACTTTGTCATTACCAATGCTAACTACACTAAATGTCTAGTCACTAAGAATAAACAGTACTCTGATCCAGTGCTGGTCAAATGTCAATTATGCACTTAATTATACTGAACAATAAAAGAACAAATAAGGTATACACAACCGTACTGCTCAAAAAAAATATCAATATCCTTTATTCAACCATTCATGATTACAAAAGTGAGCTAAGAATAGAATATCCAGCTATTCAATCTTTACACAAACACATGTACGCCACTGGGATAAGATAATCAAATGTTACACAGCAATAAAGACATTTGCGCAACAAGGGAAAGATTATCTGTGAGTTACGCTGGAAGCCAAGGGCTCTAATGAGAACGTTTGTGCCACAAGAAAAACAAAGTGCTACTGCAGTGCAAAAAATGAATCCATCCCAATTCATTTGTCAAAAAATACAAACAATAATTTCATCATCCATATTAATCTGTAAAAAACGCATAGTGATAGGACAGGGTTCAAAGACATAAATTAATGTCAATAACAAACTGTATTCACTTGATTGTCTGTGCCAATAATATTATATGCCTAGCGCTTAAATAATAGAGCTATCTGATGATCAATATAAGGTCACAAGAGAGGGACTTAAAGGGGAACTGAAGAGAGAGGTATATGGAGGCTGTCATGTTTATTTCCTTTTAATCAATACCAGTTGTCTGGCAGCCCTGCTGATCTATTTCTCTGCAGTAGTATCTGATTAAAACCAGAAACAAGCATGCAGCTAGTCTTGTCAGATCAGACTTATAAGTCTGAACCACTGAAACACCTGATCTGCTGCATGCTTGTTCGGGGGCTATGGCTAATAGTAATAGAGGCAGAGGATCAGCAGGGCTGCCAGGCAACTGGTATTGTCTAAAAGGAAATAAACATGACAGCCTCCATATACCTCTCTCTTCAGTTCCCCTTTAAAGAGAACCCGAGGCGGGGTTCTTACATCGCAATCCTCATACAGAGGCCGGGTCTGTCTATAGAGCCCAGCCTCTGTTGCTAGTTAGTTTCCTCCAAAGACCCCCCCTGCGCGCTGTGAGACCCCATAAACCACAGCCGCACTGGCGACATGCAGCGTGTCGCAGCCGGCTGTGTTTATCTCACTAATGTCAGTCTGCGCTCTCCCCCGCCTCCTGAATCGCTCTGGTCCCCGCCCACGTCCCTTCCCTCCCCGCTGATTGGAGGGAAGGGACGCGGGCGGGGACCGAAGCGATTCAGGAGGCGGGGGAGCAGACGAGACTGACATTCGTGAGGTAAACACGGCCGCATAGCGCGGCTGTGTTTTATGGGGTCCTACAGCGCGCAGGGGGGGGTCTTTGGAGGAAACTAACTAGCAACAGAGGCTGGGCTCTATAGACAGACCCGGCCTCTGTATGCGGATTGCGATGTAAGAACCCCGACTAGGTTTCTCTTTAAGCCTGGTACACACATTCCATTTTGATTGATCAATGATGGCCAATTTTACCTCTTCCATGTAAAGACACTAATATTAACACATTTTTAAATTAAAGAGAAACCATAACCAAGAATTGAACTTCATCCCAATCAGTAGCTGATACCCCCTTTTCCCATGAGAAATCTATTCCTTTTCTTAAACGGATCATCAGGGGGCGTCTGTATCGCTGATATTGTGGTGAAACCCCTCCCACAGTGTGATGTCAGGACCAGGGTCCTGACAGTTTCTTGTCTGTGAACCTCATTGTATTGTGGGAAATAACAGCTGTTTACAGCTGGGTCAAACTGTCAAAAAAGCAAGCAGCAGGTATTTCCAGCGACATCACCTACCAGCAGTAAAAATGTCACCATGTGATAAATGTCAGAATGTAAATCAGGGAGAGGAAAGATTTTACAATGGGAAAACACTGACTAAATCATTTATACATAATTATTGTAAAAATGAAGCACTTTTTTATTACCTTATTTTCAATAGAGTTCCTCTTAACCACCTTAGCGGTATGGACGAGCTCAGCTCGTCCATTACCGCCAGAGGGTGCCGCTCAGGCCCTGCTGGGCCGATTTTGATGAAATACAAAGCAGCACACGCAGCTGGCACTTTGCCAGCCGCGTGTGCTGCCTGATCGCCGCCGCTCTGCGGCGATCCGCCGCGAGCAGCGGCGAAAGAGGGTCCCCCCAGCCGCCCGAGCCCTGCGCAGCCGGAACAAATGGTTCCGGCCAGCGCTAAGGGCTGGATCAGAGGCGGCTGACGTCAGGACGTCGGCTGACGTCCATGACGTCACTCTGCTCGTCGCCATGGCGACAAAGAAATCCAAACAAGGAAGGCTGCTCATTGCAGCCTTCCTTGTTACTTCTGCTTGCTGGAGGCGATCGGAAGAACGCCTCCGGAGCACCCTCTAGTGGGCTTTCATGCAGCCAACTTTCAGTTGGCTGCATGAAATAGTTTTTTTTTAATAAAAAAAAAACCCTCCCGCAGCCGCCCTGGCGATCTCAATAGAACGCCAGGGTGGTTAAAGTCACTCTTTTAAGAACTTCGTAGCTGTGGCATACTTCCGGAACCTTTGTGCTTCAGGCTGGTTAGGAGAATCCTCCTGGCTGCTAGTGACGTCACTGCTTGTGTGGTGGACGCTTACGTTTCAAGGGGTACGTATGCCCCTCTTCATCAGAACTGTGATCCAACTTTGAATCTTTTTTGCCCACAGCAGCAACTCACTGCAGTGAGAGTGTGAGTGGGATGTGTGTATGAGAGTGGTGGCTTTTAGATTTAAAGGGGAAATGTGCTATTTTGGACTAAGACCAGTATTGCATCTTTTTTTTGAGAATTCCTAATAAAAGTTTGTCACTTTTTTAACCACTTGAGGACCGCAGTGTTAAAACCCCCTAAAGACCAGGTCATTTTTACCTAAATAGGCCACTGCAGCTTTAAGGCCTCGATGCAGGGCCGCAGAACTCAGCACACAAGTGATTTCTCCCCCCCCCCTCCATTTCTGCCCACCAACAGTGCTCTCTGTTGGTGGGAAAAGATCGCTCTCAGGATGTTTGTTTATTTAATTGCAAATAATTGTTGTATTCTTTTTGTAATAACTGTGTGGGTTTTTTTTTTGTTAGTTAGGCGCCTGAGAGTGGGGACCCTTCCTATTTGGCACGATACTCGACCTGATGAAGCGGTGTAGCCACGAAACGCGTTGTCAATTTTAAAAGTGCCCTATTAAAGTATTCTTTATATCATACTCCGACTGAACATTTTATACAAGGTAGGATCTATCCATACCTTTTACCGTTTCTCTTTTTTATATATATGCGCCCTCAGTGGCTTTTGTAGTGGTTTCAGTAAATTAGTGATATATAAATTGCCATACGAGTACCCCAAGGGCGCCTCCTACCTTCTTCTATAGAGTTTTTTTTTTGTGCTTTTTTCTAGCCCCCTCCCTCCCTCCCCCTGTCAGCCTATCACTGTGATCGGCTGTCATAGGCTTCACCCCCGAGCCAATGGAGGGGACAGCCGTGTCACATGGCTGTCCCCAGTGCAGCGATGCCTTAGATCGTAGCGCTGTACAGGCATAAAAGACGGCGCCGCTGTGAAAAGCCTTTATTGTCCCATAAGTAGCTCTGCGCGCACTAACGGCCGCGCAGAGCTACTTTGTGCACAGACGTGCTCAGTACGCGTGCATCGCGGGTAATAGTGCGCGGTGCGACGATAACATCGTACCCGCTGCCCTGTAAACGACGAAAACGCCGAAATGGTGCCCCGAAACGGTGCATCAATGCGCTACTTTAGGGGCACCCGATTCACTGTTTTCGTCGCACTGGGTGCAACGTTTACAGGGCAGCGGGTGCGATGTTATCATCGCACCGCGCACTATTACCCGTGATGCGCACTGCGCGCGCACTGAGCGAAGCTTTATTCAATGTTGTGGCGCAAACCACCTAACGCCCAGGTTTGCGCCCAATACCTGTTAGTGAATCAAGCCCTAAGTATTTGAGCTGTACTTTTTTTCCACATACAGTGGTGTGAAAAACTATTTGCCCCCTTCCTGATTTCTTATTCTTTTGCATGTTTCTGCTCATCAAAAACGTTAACTATTAGTCAAAGATAATATAATTGAACACAAAATGCAGTTTTAAATGATGGTTTTTATTATTTAGTGAGAAAAAAAAACTCCAAATCTACATGGCCTGTGTGAAAAAGTAATTGCCCCCCTTGTTAAAAAATAACTTAATTGTGGTTTATCACACCTGAGTTCAATTTCTGTAGTCACCCCCAGGCCTGATTACTGCCACACCTGTTTCAATCAAGAAATCACTTAAATAGGAGCTATCTGACACAGAGAAGTAGACCAAAAGCACCTCAAAAGCTAGACATCATGCCAAGATCCAAAGAAATTCAGGAACAAATGAGAACAAAAGTACTGTAATTGAGATCTATCAGTCTGGTAAAGGTTATAAAGCCATTTCTAAAGCTTTGGGACTCCAGCGAACCACAGTGAGAGCCATTATCCACAAATGGCAAAAACATAGAACAGTGATGAACCTTCCCAGGAGTGGCCGGCCGACCAAAATTACCCCAAGAGCGCAGAGAAAACTCATCCGAGAGGCCACAAAAGACTCCAGGACAACATCTAAAGAACTGCAGGCCTCACTTGCCTCAATTAAGGTCAGTGTTCACCGCTCCACCATAAGAAAGAGACTGGGCAAAAACAGCCTGCATGGCAGATATCCAAGGCGCAAACCACTTTTAAGTAAAAAGAACATTAAGGCTTGTCTCAATCTTGCTAAAAAAAACATCTCAATGATTGCCAAGACTTTTGGGAAAATACCTTGTGCACCGACAAGACAAACGTTGAACTTTTTGGAAGGTGCGTGTCCCGTTACATCTGGCGTAGAAGTAACACAGCATTCCAGCAAAAGAACATCATACCAACAGTAAAATATGGTGGTGGTAGTGTGATGGTCTGGGGTTGTTTTGCTGCTTCAGGACCTGGAAGGCTTGCTGTGATAGATGGAACCATGAATTCTACTGTCTACCAAAAAAATCCTGAAGGAGAATGTCCGGCCATCTGTTTGTCAACTCAAGCTGAAGCAATCTTGGGTGCTGCAGCAGGACAATGACCCAAAACACACCAGCAAATTCACCTCTGAATGGCTGAAGAAAAACAAAATGAAGACTTTGGAGTGGCCTAGTCAAAGTCCTGACCTGAATCCTATTGAGATGTTGTGGCATGACCTTAAAAAGGCTGTTCATGCTAGAAAACCCTCAAATAAAGCTGAATTACAACAATTCTGCAAAGATGAGTGGGCCAAAATTCCTCCAGAGCGCTGTAAGAGACTCGTTGCAAGTTATCACAAACACTTGATTGCAGTTATTGCTGCTAAGGGTGGCCCAACCAGTTATTAGGTTCAGGGGGCAATTTCTTTTTCACACAGGGCCGTGTAGGATTTGAGTTTTTTTCTCACTAAATAATAAAAACCATCATTTAAAACTGCATTTTGTGTTCAATTATGTTATTATTTGACTAATAGTTAACGTTTTTTGATGAGCAGAAACATTTAAGTGTGACAAACATGCAAAAGAATAAGAAATCAGGAAGGGGGCAAATAGTTTTTCACACCTGTAGCTGCTATTAATTTCATTCTTCTACTATAATTAACACCTCATCTGTAACGTCTAGGGCCTGGCCTCAATTCACTAAGCAGGTTAAGCAGGTTAGACTAGACCACTGATGGATTTAGTCTACTGATGGTTTGGTGTAAATCAGTCGCATCAAAAGGGAATTCACTAACAATTATTAATAACTAGCTAATTGCCCGGCGTTGCCCGGGTATGTATTTGGCTGGTGTTGGCTCCGCCTATTTTTTCTAACCCTAACACACAATTACTCACTGACCAAGTTTGTGAGCTTTGCGGTCTTTGGTATCAATAATCTGCATTGAAATGAAACAAATCTGATTGAGTGTGTGTGGCTCCACTCCCTTTTCTGAATTTGAACCCCAGTCACCCAATAACCAACTGTACCAGGTTTGAGGCCTGTGCCATTAACAGTTCAAGAATGGTAGCAATTAAATATTCCCCTTGAAAAGCAACAGGTGAAGTTTGATTTACTTTTGTAGGCTCCACCCACTTTTCTGAATATTAATCCCAGTCACCCAGTGACCAACTGTGCAAAGTTTAAAAACCCTGCCATTAACAGAATGGCTGCAGTGTACATTTTCCCAGTGAAATTTGTATTTGTCTCCACCCACTGATGACCCGGCGTTGCCCGGGTATGTATTTGACTGGTGTTGGCTCCGCCCACTTTCTAACCCTAACACACAAACATTCAATGACCAAGTTTGTGAGCTTTGGAGTTCTTGGCATCAATCATTTGTATATTCCCATAGAAATTAAACATTGATAGGCTGCTTGTGGCTCCACCCCTCTCCAGCATTTGAACCCCAGTCACCCAATGACCAACTGTAGCAGGTTTGAGGCATCTGCTATTAACAGTGTAAAAATGGCAGCAATTTAAATATTCCACTTGAAAATCAACAGGTGAATTTTGATTGGCTATTATAGGCTCCACCCACTTCCCTGAATATCTCAGTCACTCAGTGTAGTGTTGGGCGAACAGTGTTCGCCACTGTTCGGGTTCTGCAGAACATCACCCTGTTCGGGTGATGTTCGAGTTCGGCCGAACACCTGACGGTGCTCGGCCAAACCGTTCGGCCATATGGCCGAACTAAGAGCGCATGGCCGAACGTTCCCCGAACGTTCGGCTAGCGCTGTGATTGGCCGAACGGGTCACGTGGTTCGGACCCGAACGCGCTCTGATTGGCCGAACGGTCACGTGGTTCGGGTAAATAAATACCCGAACCACGTCATATCTCCGCCATTTGTCTGTGGGTTTAGCTTTGGGTAGGCAGGCAGGGTAGTTCGCGCTCCAGCCACGCTAGCCAGGGTCCCCCCTGTCATTGTGTCACTGCTGGGAACAGTAGTACACCGCTTGCTCAGCCACACTATATAGCATTCTGTTTACTGCCACTCTGTGTACCTCGCTCAGCCACACTATATAGCATTCTGTTTACTGCCACTCTGTGTCTGCTGGGAATAGTAGTACACCGCTTGCTCAGCCACACTATATAGCATTCTGTTTACTGCCACTCTGTGTACCTCGCTCAGCCACACTATATAGCATTCTGTTTACTGCCACTCTGTGTCTGCTGGGAATAGTGGTACACCGCTCGCTCAGCCACACTATATAGCATTCTGTTCACTGTTCTGTGTCTGCTTGGAATAGTGGTACACCGCTCGCTCAGCCACACTATATAGCATTCTGTTTACTGTTCTGTGTCTGCTGGGAATAGTGGTACACCGCTCGCTCAGCCACACTATATAGCATTCTGTTTACTGTTCTGTGTCTGCTGGGAATAGTGGTACACCGCTCGCTCAGCCACACTATATAGCATTCTGTGCACTGTTCTGTGTCTGCTGGGAATAGTGGTACACCGCTCGCTCAGCCACACTATATAGCATTCTGTTCACTGTTCTGTGTCTGCTGGGAATAGTGGTACACCGCTCGCTCAGCCACACTATATAGCATTCTGTTTACTGTTCTGTGTCTGCTGGGAATAGTGGTACACCGCTCGCTCATCCACACTATATAGCATTCTGTTCACTGTTCTGTGTCTGCTGGGAATAGTGGTACACCGCCCGCTCAGCCACACTATATAGCATTCTGTTCACTGTTCTGTGTCTGCTGGGAATAGTGGTACACCGCTCGCTCAGCCACACTATATAGCATTCTGTTCACTGTTCTGTGTCTGCTGGGAACAGTAGTACACCGCTCGCTCAGCCAGAGTATATAGCATTGTGTTTACTGCCACTCTGTGTACACCGCTCAGCCAGACTATATACCATTGTTTACTGACACTCTGTGTACACCGCTCAGCCAGACTATATACCATTGTTTACTGACACTCTGTGTACACCGCTCAGCCAGACTATATACCATTGTTTACTGCCACTCTGATTCTGCTGGGAACAGTAGTACACCGCTCGCTCAGCCAGACTATATAGCATTGTGTTTACTGCCACTCTGTGTACACCGCTCAGCCAGACTATATACCATTGTTTACTGACACTCTGTGTACACCGCTCAGCCAGACTATATACCATTGTTTACTGAAACTCTGTGTACACCGCTCAGCCAGACTATATACCATTGTTTACTGCCACTCTGATTCTGCTGGGAACAGTAGTACACCGCTCGCTCAGCCAGACTATATACCATTGTTTACTGACACTATATAGCAGACTATATAGCATTGTGTGTACACCGCTCAGCCAGACTATATACCATTGTTTACTGACACTCTGTGTACACCGCTCAGCCAGACTATATACCATTGTTTACTGCCACTCTGATTCTGCTGGGAACAGTAGTACACCGCTCGCTCAGCCAGACTATATACCATTGTTTACTGACACTCTGTGTACACCGCTCAGCCAGACTATATACCATTGTTTACTGCCACTCTGATTCTGCTGGGAACAGTAGTACACCGCTCGCTCAGCCAGACTATATACCATTGTTTACTGACACTATATAGCAGACTATATAGCATTGTGTGTACACCGCTCAGCCAGACTATATACCATTGTTTACTGACACTCTGTGTACACCGCTCAGCCAGACTATATACCATTGTTTACTGCCACTCTGATTCTGCTGGGAACAGTAGTACACCGCTCGCTCAGCCAGACTATATACCATTGTTTACTGACACTCTGTGTACACCGCTCAGCCAGACTATATACCATTGTTTACTGCCACTCTGATTCTGCTGGGAACAGTAGTACACCGCTCGCTCAGCCAGACTATATAGCATTGTGTTTACTGCCACTCTGTGTACACCGCTCAGCCACACTATATAGCATTGCGTACTCTGCCAGTCAGTGTGTATATTGCTGGGATCAGTAATACTCCACTCACCGTCAACCACTATATGAGCTCAACATGAGTTCCCCAGAGACCTCCGCTGTGAGCAGCACTCCCAACAACAGCAACAGCCAACGCCCCACGCAAGCTATAACATCCACCCCAGCAGCCAGTGGTCAGCAGCAGCCCTCCCCGGAGGAGAACGTTGTGTCCATCAGTCCGTCGCCAGAGCGATTAATGAGGGCTGCCATTGAGGAGATGATGGGGCCTGATGTGGAGGAGGAGGTCTGGCTCAGGCCAGCATCCCAAGTTAATGTTGAGGACGATGAGGGGTCTGTGTCTGGGGATGTTGGGGTGGCAGAGGTGGTGGGTGGGTCAGACTCAGGAGAAGAGTTGTATGATGAGGATGATGATCGGGACCATCTGTATGTGCCTCAGAGTCCGACCCCGGAAAACATGTTGTATCGTGTGTTTAGGTACTAAAATCTGCGTTCCCTCCCAGTAGTGTTGGGCGAACAGTGTTTGCCACTGTTCGGGTTCTGCAGAACATCACCCTGTTCGGGGTGACTATATAGCAGACTATATAGCATTGTGTTTAATGCCACTCTGTGTACACGGCTCAGCCACACTATATAGCATTGTGTTTACTTCCACTCTGTGTCTGCTGGGAACAGTAGTACACCGCTCACCCGCCACTGTATAGCATTGTGCTCTGTGTCACTGCTGACAATAGTGGTACACCGCTCACCCACCTCTGTATAGCATTTCTGTACTGCCACTGTACTGCTGCCAGTCAGCGTGTACTTTAAGGATAAGTGAAATGAGGAAGAAATCCGGTGAAAGAGGGAGGGGCAAGGGAAGAGGTGTTTCCCCTGACGGTTCACGTACAGGCCACAGGGGAGCACCCAAGAAAACCCACTCAATACTGCCCATGTTGTCCAGGACAACAACCCTCACAGATCCAAAAGAACAGGACCAGATAATTACTTGGATGACCTCTCAAGCGTCCAGCAGTGGGTTAAGCAGCACCAGCACATCACGCACGAGGTCCGAGTCCTCAGCCAGTTAAAGTCTGGGCTTTCTTTGAAGACTGCACTGAGGATGTTACCATGGCGATTTGCAAGGTGTGCAAGACCCGCCTGAGCAGGGGGAAAAGTATTAACAACCTCTCCACCACCAGCATGAGCCGCCACATTCTATCCAAACATCCCACTCTGTGGGCAAACGCGGCAGGACAGGGTACCACCAGCAACACTGCCTCCCTTGGGTTCACCAGACTCACCACCAGACCCGCCTCAGCAGCAGCAGTAGCCCAGCCATTGCGTGGTTCACAACATTCACAAACATCAGACGATGCTGACACTGTCACTTTCCGGACTAGTGCTCTTGAGGTCTCCCAGTGTTCATCAAACACAACAACCAACAGCCCTTCGGTGTGCAGCGCTACGGTTGAGTTGTCTGTCTCTGAGATGTTTGAGCACAAGAGGAAATTGCCAGCAAATGACCCCCGGGCCGTGGCAGTAACAGCCAGCCAGCATAGCCAAGCTTCTGGCCTGCGAAATGCTGCCATATCGAGTGGTGGAGACAAACAGCTTCAAGGGCATGATGTCAGTGGCCATCCCACGTTACGTTGTTCCCAGCCGCTACCACTTTGCGCGCTCTGCAGTGCCTGAGTTGCATGAGCACGTGGTCAGCTAAATAACCCGAAGCTTGAAGAATGCCGTTGCCTGCAAGGTTCACCTCACCACTGACACCTGGACGAGTGCGTTCGGCCAGGGTCGATACATCTCCCTTACCGCGCACTGGGTGAACCTTGTGGAGCCTGGCAGCGATTCCTCACCTGCTACGGCGCGGGTGTTGCCCACGCCGCAAACAGCTGGATAACAACAGCAGCACCTACCTCTCTGACTCCTTCTCCTCCAACGCATCTCAAAGCTGTACCTCATCCGGAAATGCTAACCCAGCACCAGCAGCAGTAGGATCGTGGAAGCAGTGCAGCACAGCTGTTGGCATGCGTCAGCAAGCGTTGCTGAAGCTGATCTGCCTTGGGGATAAGCAGCACACAGGGGAGGAAATTTGGAGGGGAATAAAGGAACAGACGGATTTGTGGCTGGCACCGCTGGACCTGAAACCGGGCATGAAGCTAGACACCTGGCACGAACTGGCAATGTACGCAATAGAGGTGCTGGCTTGCCCGGCAGCCAGCGTTATGTCGGAACGCTGTTTCAGTGCTGCCGGAGGCATCATCACAGATCGGCGTATCCGCCTCTCCACAGAAAATGCAGACCGTCTGACTCAAATTAAAATGAATCAATCCTGGATTGGAAACGACTACGCAACACTCCTGGACCCCAACCAAGTAACATGACCGATGAACATCTGGGATGGTTTAGCGTTTCCGGTCCCTGTTTATTGAACCTCTCATCTGTATTACATTTATGACTGCATGGCGGCAAAAAGCATTGCTGCTATATCCGCACGCTTTTTGTCCTCATGCAAGGCCTGGGTTGTTGTGTCTCACAAAGCGTGGCCTTCTCCTCCTGCACCTCCTCCTGTTCCATCACGTGTGCTGCTGCTGCTGCTGCTGCTGCTGCTGCTGGGTTACCGTTGCCGGTCCCTGTTTATGGAACCTCTTATCTTTATTACATTTATGACTACATGGCGGTACAAAGCATGCTATCCGCACGCTTTTTGTCCTCATGCAAGGCCTGGGTTGTTGTGTCTCACAAAGCGTGGCCTTCTCCTCCTGCGCCTCCTCCTGTTCCATCACGTGTGCTGCTGCTGCTGCTGCTGCTGCTGGGTTACCGTTGCCGGTCCCTGTTTATGGAACCTCTTATCTTTATTACATTTATGACTACATGGCGGTACAAAGCATGCTATCCGCACGCTTTTTGTCCTCATGCAAGGCCTGGGTTGTTGTGTCTCACAAAGCGTGGCCTTCTCCTCCTGCGCCTCCTCCTGTTCCATCACGTGTGCTGCTGCTGCTGCTGCTGCTGGGTTAGCGTTGCCGCGTGGTCCCTGTTTATTGAACCTCTTATCTTTATTACATTTATGACTACATGGCGGTACAAAGCATGCTATCCGCACGCTTTTTGTCCTCATGCAAGGCCTGGGTTGTTGTGTCTCACAAAGCGTGGCCTTCTCCTCCTGCGCCTCCTCCTGTTCCATCACGTGTGCTGCTGCTGGGTTAGCGTTGCCGCGTGGTCCCTGTTTATTGAACCACTTATCTTTATTACATTTATGACTGCATGGTGGTACAAAGCATGCTATCCGCACGCTTCTTGTCCTCATGCAAGGCCTGGGTTGTTGTGTCTCAAAGCGTGGCCTTCTCCTCCTGCGCCACCCTCCTCCTGTTCCATCACGTGTGCTGCTGCTGGGTTAGCATTACCGGTCCCTTTTCCTGGAACCTCTTATATGTATTACATTTATGACTGCATGCCGACAAAAAGCATGTTACCTGTGCAAAGAAAACAGACATTTCCCGCATTTAAAAGACAGTTTTCCCTTTGAAACTTTAAAATCGATTTTCTCAAAAACTATAAGCTCTTTTTGCTAAATTTTTTTTTCCTCTTGTACCCACTCCCAAGGTGCACATACCCTGTAAATTTGGGGTATGTAGCATGTAAGGAGGCTTTACAAACCACAAAAGTTCGGGTCCCCATTGACTTCCATTATGTTCGGAGTTCGGGTCGAACACCCGAACATCGCGGCCATGTTCGGCCTGTTCGGCCCGAACCCGAACATCTAGATGTTCGCCCAACACTAACTCAGTGACCATCTGGGCAAAGATTGGGAACCCTGAAATAAATAGTGTAAGAAGGGCTGCAGTTTACACTTTCCCAGTGAAAAGTGTTTTTTGGCTCCGCCCACTTTTTGTAACCTTGACACAAATTCACTACTCAATGCCCAAGTTTGTGAGTTTTGGGGTCCTTGGCATCAAAAATTTGTATTTTCCCATGAAATGAAACAAATCTGATTAACTGTTTGTGGCTCTGTCCCCTTTTCTGAATTTGAACCTCAGTGACCCAATGACCAACTGTACCAGGTTTGAGGCTTGTGCCATTAACAGTGCAAGAATGGCAGCAATTTTAATATTCTCCTTGAAAAGCGACATGTGATTTTTGATTGGCATTTTTAGGCTCCACCCACTTTTCTGAATATTAATCCCAGTCACCCAGTAACTAGCTATGCTAAGTTTGAGAACCCTGCCATTAACAGTGAAGAAGGGCTGCAGTTTACAATTTCCCAGAAAAATCTGTTTTTAACTCCACCCACTTTTTGTAACCTTGACACACAGTCACTACTCAATGACCAAGTTTGTGAGCTTTTGGGTTCCTGGCATCAAAATTGTGCTAATGGAAGCAGTTTATCCAGCAAAGAAATCTGGCTGTTTTTGGCTCCGCCCCTTTACTGAATTTGAACCCCAAACACTTAACGACTGACCGTAGCAGGTTTGAGGCCTCTGCTATTAACAGTGTGAGAATGGCTGCAATTTCAATATTCCCCTTGAAAATCAATAGGTGAATTTTGATTGGCTCTTGTAGGCTCCACCTACTTTTCCGAATATTAATCCTAGTCACCCAGTGACCAAGTGTGTGAAGTTTGAGAACCCTGCAATTAACAGTGTAAGAAAAGCTGCAGTTTACATTTCCCCATGTAAAAAGTTAGTTGTTTTGGCTCTGCCCACTATTTCTAATTTTGACATACAGTCACTTAATGATCAAGTTTATGAGCTTTGGGGTCTTTGGCATCAATAAGTTGCATTTTACCATTGAAATTAACCAAATCTGATTGGCTGTTTTTGGCCCGCTCCCTTCAGAATTTAAATTTCAGTCTCCCAGTGACTGACTGTAGCAGATGTTAGGCCTCTGCCATTAAGAGTGCATGAATGGCAGCAAAGTAAATATTCCCCTTGAAATTCAAAAGGTGAATTTTGATTGGCTGCTGTAGGCTCCACCCACTTTTCTGAATATTAGTCACAGTCACCCAGTGGCCAACTGTGTCATGTTTGAGAACCCTGGCGATAACAGAATGGCTGAAATCAATCTAACAAATCTGATTGGCTGTTTGTGGCTCCACCCCTTTAGTGAATTTGGATCCCAGTCACCCAATGACTGACTGTATCAGGTTTGAGGCCTCTGCCACTAACAGTGTAAGAATGGTAGCAATGTGAATATTCCCCTTGAAAATTAATAGGTACATTTTGATTGGCTGTTGTAGGCTCTACCCACATTTCTGAATATTCATCCCAGTCACCCAGTGGCCAATTGTGTAAAGTTTGGGAACCCTGCAATGTAAAAAATGAAGTTGTTGGCACCGCCCACTTTTTCTAACCTTGACATACAGTCACTCAATTATCAAGTTTATCACCTTTGGGATCCTTGCAGGGGCGTAGCAATAGGGGGTGCAGAGGTAGCGACCGCATCGGGGCCCTTGGGCCAAAGGGGCCCCGAAGGGCCCTCCCTCAACTACAGTATTAGCTCTCTATTGGTCCTGTGCTCATAATAGTAACTTCAATAGATACTTTGAATAGTGGTAATCCTAAACAAACTGTTTCCCATCCTTTTCTTGCACCTCTGACACTGTAGTTGCCCTTGGCAGGTTTTGGTGCGCCGTATCAATTGTTACGTATAGAGTGCTTGGGGGGGGGGGGGGGGCATTGTAAAACTTGCATCGGGGCCTACTGCTCCTTAGCTACGCCACTGGATCCTTGGTATCAATACTTTGTATATTCCCATTGAAAAATAAACAAATCTGGCTGTTTGTGGCTCCGCCCCCTTCCTGAATTTGGACCCTAGTCACCCAGTGACCAACTGTACCAGGTTTGAGGCATCTGCTTTTACCAGTATAAGAGAATGGTAGCAGATGAAATATTCCCTTTGAAAATCAAAATGGGAATTTTTATTGGCTGTTGTAGGCTCCACCCACCTTCCAAAATCTTAATCTGTGACCCAATGACCAACTGTGCAAAGTTTGAGAACCCTGCCATTAACGGTGTAAGAATGGCTGCCGTTTAGATTTTCCCAGTAAAAGTTGTTTTGGCTCCGCCCACTTTTTGTAACCTTGACACACAGTCACTCAATGACCAAGTTTGTGAGCTGTCAGGTTCTAGGCATCAAAAATGTGTGAATGGAAGCAGTTTATCCACTAAGGAAATCTGATTGGCTGTATGTGGCCCCGCCCCTTTAGTGAACTTTGACCCCAGTCACCCAATGACCGACTGTAGCAAGTTTGAAGCCTCTGCCATTAAAAGTGTAAGAATAGCAGCAGTTTAAATATTCCCCTTGAAAATCAATAGGTGAATTTTGATTGGCTGTTGTAGGCTCCACCCACTTTCTTGAATCTTAATCTCATTCACCCAGTGACCAACTGTGGCAAGTTTGAGAACCCTGCGATTAACAGTCTAAGAATGGCTGCAGTTTACATTTTCCCATTTAAAATGAACGGCTGAAATTTGATTGGCTGTTTTATGCTCCGCCCACTTTTCCTGGATTTGTAACCTCGGTCACCAAGTGACCAACTGTGCAAAGTGTGGGGACTGTGGCTCGATTACTGTGAGAATGGCAGCCTTTTACATTTTTTCCATTGACATGAATGGGTGGAATCTGATTTGCTGTTTGTAGCTCCGCCCAGGTGTGCAGGGGGGCCGCGAGACCCCCAGAACATATCATCCCAGGTAGTAAGGGATCTGTGTACCAAGTTTCGTTCAAATCGGTCAAGCCGTTTTCGCGTGATCGCGGCACATACACACACACATACATACATACATCCGATTTTATATATATAGATTACCGAATGTTTTAGACCTGTTTGTAGATCTGGTCTAAAACATTCAGTAATTACACAAATCACAAAGGCAAACCAGGAGTAACCACGCCCACTTTCTCTGACAGAGATTAGACCAGCTGATTTCTGTAGGTAAAGTAATTCTGTGAGGTATTTTAGACATGAGGATGGAGCTTTTTAAATTAATTATGCAGGAGTTTAATTGTATCCAGAGGAGAGCTCATCAGAGGAGAAGGATATCAGTCATAGCTCCTCGTAT